>NC_133618.1:563422471-564022471 GCF_048593235.1 Sminthopsis crassicaudata
ACATGTACATTTGATTTTACTGATATAACATAAAAACAGGAAGTAAAAATGGAAAGGGGATTATGTCAGAAAAAGGGGAATGGGAGATAAAAAGAGGGAAACTACATCCATGAAGAGTCAAAAGGAAACCTATCATATCTGAGGGAATTTAGAGAGGGGGAGGAACATTGTGTGAATCTTACTCTCATCAGAGTTGTCTCAAAGAGAAAATAATTGACATATTTGTTTTACAGAGAATCTTCTCTCAACTCATTAAAAAGTGGGGGAAGAAAAGGGAAAAGGAAGAGTAATAAGGGACAGGTACAAAAAAGGGGAAGAGATTCAAATGGAGGAGGGAGGGATCCTAAAGTGGGAGAGCTGTATGATGCAAGTAGGGCCCATAAGTTTAATACTGGGGAAGGGGAAAAGGGGTAGCAAGGGGGAAAAAAAAGGCATAATCTTGGGATAATATGATGGCAGGAAATACAGAATCAGTAATTTTAACTGTAAATGTGAATAGGATGAACTCTCCCATAAAGCTGAGGTGGATAGCAGACTGGATCAAAAGGCAGAACCCTACAATATATTGTTTACAGGAAACACATTTAAAGCAGGGAAATACATACAGAGTAAAGGTAAAAGGCTGGAGCAGAATCTATTATGCTTCAGGAGAAGTCAAAATTGCAGGAGTAGCCATCCTGATCTCAGATCAAGCAAAAACAAAAATTGATCTAATTAAAAGAGATAAGGAAGGAAACTATACCTGCTAAAAAGTAGCTTAGACAATGAAGCCATATCAATACTATACATATATGCACCAAGTAGTATAGCATCTAACTTCCTAAAGGAGAAGTTAAGAGAGTTGCAAGAAAAAATAGACAGCAAAACTATAATAGTCAATATATTCAATCGGAGGGGAGAGATGCATAGAAATTATGAAGGCTGCTTGACTTGAATGCGTCTTTCAGAGAGTCACAATTCTGCAGTTCAGCCAGTTCCATTTGGTAAATTGTATCCGCATTTTCAGTGTCAATAGAAAATGGGTTATGGAAAAGCTGTATGTCCTGTTCATGGAGATGAAGCTCTTTAAATCTAAATTGGAACTCTTTTGCAATTTTTCCAATGAATCCACCCATGTTTTGTTTGGGGATGCAATCAGCAGTTTTTCTGCTAACAGATTTTGAGTTGTGGGGAGATGGCAGAAGTTTTCCTCCTTCATTTGTTTGATGAGGAGGCCTAATTTTACTTCAAATGCTTTGACATGCAATTGCATATCACAGATGAGGTTTCCCCTTTCCTTGAAGTTGCATATTGAAATTGTTAAGTAGCTCTGTTACATCTGTCAGAAAGGCAAGGTGCCATTTCCATTCTGCATCATTGAGCTCTGGTACTTCTTTGTTTTTTGAAAGCAGAAAAGTTGTAATCTGTGGAAGTAAGTCATAGAAACTCCCTCAACTCAGCCAATGCACTTCTGTGTAATATAGCACATCTTCATACTCAACATTTAACTCAGACAGAAATTCCTGAAATTGCCTGTGATTTATTGCATTAGCTCTAATGAAGTTAACACAAGATACCCCAATTTTCATAACAGAGTCCCACTTCAGTGATTTACTACACAGCATTTGTTGGTGGATGAGGCTGTGTATGGCTATTGGATGAGAATAGTTATGTTTGTCCATCTCTTGGTTAGTGCGAGCAATTACTCCTTTCTTTGACCCTACCATGCTAGGGGCACCATCAGTTGTCATGCTGGCTAGTTTAGCCCAGTCCAGCTCCAAACCATTCATAGTTTGGCAAACCTTTTCATAGATTTACTTTCTTGTAGTTGTTCCTTTGATGCTTTGCAGTGCAGCAAGCTCTTCCATGACTTCAAAATAATCATTCATCCCACAAATAAAAACTAGAAGTTGTGCAGAATCAGGAACATCATTGCTTTTGTTGAGTATCAAGGAAGACTGTAAGTTTTTTTTTTTTTTTTAATGGAGTTTTTCAAATGCTGATGCAGATTGTATTCCATTTCTTCAATCCTCTGTGTAATTATAGGTACTGAAAGACTCACTATACTAAATAAATCAGCCTTCTCTGGACACATCTCTTTGGCAACAAAAAGAAGGCATTCTTTAACAAATTCTCCCTCCACAAATGGTCTACCAGTGCGTGCTATTATCTTGGCAACTTGAAAACTTGCTCGCAGTGATGAAATATTTAGCTTCTTCTGCTTCACAAAAATATTTTGCTGAGTTGTCAATATATTTTTCAGTTTTAATATTTTATCTTTTCTCACTTCTCCAACCAAACAATCATATTTATCTTTATGTTGAGTTTCATAGTGTCTATGCAAATTATATTCTTTGAACACAGACACTATATTCTGGCCTATCAGACATACAGCTCTTTCCTTGTATTGCATGAAAAAATAATCATAATCCACTGCTTTTTGAATATCCTACATTCCAAGTCAATTTTCTTTTTCTTGACATCATTATTTCTAAGGGATTCCAAATTCCTATATATTATATATATATACATATATATATATATATATATATATAATGTCCAGTGCTACAAAAACAACATGCCAGCAATAACTTTGCCCACACAGAGACATACAGACTGCAACGCCCAACTTTGTAACATTGCTGTCATCTCCAGACGCTGCAGATCGCTCTCTTGGAGGAGATCTGCTGTGTCAACTCAAATCTCTCAGACAGATTCTTCTTCCTATAGAGAACCGTTGTTTCCAGACAGTTGCTGTTAACTGTCATCCAGAGAAGTGACTTCCCTTCCTTGCAGAGAGCCGTGTCAAGCCTGGTCTAAAGCAGAGACTGACTTTTTTCCTCCCAAGCTGCCTTTTTATCCTCCCAGAGAATGGGCGTGGGATAATGCAAGGGCTTCTGGGAAGAACCACTTCAACCAATGAGCTTGCTCCTCCCAAGCACGCAAACTCTTCCCCAGGAATTCACAAGTCAAACTACCAGGAAAGGCCGGAACTAGAAAATTGTCAAGTACAAACTTAGCACTTAGTAAAACCCAATAACTCATTACCTCATTAGCACTTAGTAAGAACCTAACACAACTTCCTCCAAGCTGTCTCTGCTCTAAGATGCCTCTGTTTCCCACACTCTCCCTCCCACTTCAGACCTTCACTGCAGAAAAGTCACTGCTCAGGCGGCCCTCCCAAATGCCCTGGCTTCCTCTGAATCCTAGGATCAATTCTCATGATTCAGGGCTGCATGATCATAATTGCAGGCAAAACTGTGCATATATGTATGTAACTGCACGATATATTATATGTGCAGAATGAGCTTCAGTAACAAATCGTACATTGGAGCTTCTGGGGGAGGTCATCATGTGACTTGAAGCTGCACAAGTGTATGGGGACCTTAAGAATCTGGAGGGGAATGTGCACCCCCTCATACGCAGGATAAGTGGGGGGGCACTAAAGTCAGACCCCCCAGTGATTATAAGGTGATGACATATGTTAGCAATATTCCATCTCTTTATGAAACTACAGAACATACACACAATGATAAAACTAATGACCACAACAGCCAGCCATGACGTCACTATGGATACAGGGCCATGGCCTGGGACCAGGAGCCTCACTCTGGGTGACAATAGCAGTCAGTACTGCAACATACACTAGAGAGAGAAAGCTGTTACATTGTCATTACAGCACAATGACTGGGATTTGTAGTACTATTACTATACCCATGCACCAGACACAGCCCATATATCCCCCCTGCAGTAGCCGGGACATGCGCAGCATGCACTATACATCCCTCATGCCTGTCTGTTGTGATGGCTTCTGTTACTTTACAAGGCTGCAGGCTGTCAGTTCCCTGTCTTCTGCATCTCTCTCCCTTCCCCACACCATACACCCCAGCCTGGGAATTCATCTCACCTCACTATCGCCTCACACTCTGTCTCCATTGTCTCAGCCCAGTCCTGGAAGTGTGTTTTGCTAAAGTGAGTTTAGTTCGAACATCACTTCCAATCTGATTTTGCCATAACCCGGCAGGCACATAAACCGTCCTCAGCGGGCCACATTTGGCCTGCAGGTCATAGTTTGAGGACCCTGGTGTAGATGGTGAAATGATTTCCAGTTTGGATGGAAAGAGTTTTGAGTTCTTTAAAGAAATAATATTATTCTACAATTCCATTCACTTTTCATTCAATTTTTGACCAAAGCTCAGAAGGATATTTTGATAAGCTTATTAATTTTTATGTGTAAACATTTTTACAATTCTCTTGTTGCAAAAGAAAAATCAGATGACAAAGGAAGGAATATGAGTAAGAAAACAAAATGCAAGTAAACAACATCAAAAGAGTGAGAATGTTATGTTGTGATCCACATTCAGTTCCCACAGTCCTCTTTTTGTGTGAAGATGGCTCTTTCCATAACAAGATCATTGGAACTGGCCTCAATTATCTCATTGTTGAAAAGAGTCACATTCATCAGAATTGATCATCTTACAATATTGATATTGCCATGTACAATGATCTCTTGGTTCTGCTCATTTCACTTCACATCAGTTCATGTAAGTCTCTCCAGGCCTCACTAAAATCATCCTCCTGATCAGTTCTTAAAGAACAATAATATTCCATAATATTCATATATCTTAACTAATTCAGCCATTCTCCAAGTGATGGGCATCCACTCATTTATTTTCCGGTTTCTTGCCACTGCAAAATTTGTCAATTGGAATAACTTGAATTCTTATAAGTTTGAGTCAATTTTCTATATATTTTAGAAATGAGACCTTTATCAGAACCTTTGAATATAAAATTGTTTTCCCAGTTTATTGCTTCCTTTCTGATCTTGTCTGCATTAGGTTTCTTTGTACAAAAACTTTTTAACTTAAGATAATCAAAATTTTCTATTTAATGTTCAATGATGGAGATCTAGTTCTTCTTTGGACACAGATTCCTTCCTTTTCCACAGATCTGAGATCCTATGTTACTCTAATTTTCTTAGAATATCATTTTTATGTCTAAATCATGAGGCTATTTGGACCTTATATTGGTATGTAGTGTTAGCTCAGGCTCAATGCCTAATTTCTTCCATATTGGTTTTCAATTTTCACAGCAGTTTTTGCCAAATTGTGAGTTCTTATCCCAAAAGTTCGGGTCTTCGGGTTTGTCAAACACTAGATTGCTATCATTATTGACTATTTTCTCCTGTGATCCTAACCTATTTCACTGATTTTCTACTCTATTTCTTAGCTAGTACCAAATGGTTCTGATGACCACTATTTTATAACATAATTTTAGGTCTAAAAAAATTTAAAGGGGGAATTAATAACTGTATAAAAGGGGGCATAAAGTTTTATTCCAGCAACTCATTGCCTTATAATTAGATTAGGTTATTCATAAACATAAATTAATAATTCTATGAGGCAAAAAAAAAATCCAAATAGTCAAAAGACAAAAAAGAAAAGGTTCAGGATATCTCAGTTAAAAAAAACCCTGGAAAACAGATGAAAGAGACTTAATTTAAGAATCATTCAAATAAATTCCTAATCAAAAAAGAGCCTAGACTTCATATTAAAAAAAAAAAAAAACAAAAAAAAAACTGCAGATATCTTAGAATCAGGAGGTAAAATAAAAATGTAAAGAAATCCACTAAGCAACTCTTGAAAGAACTCCCAAAAAACTTCTGTGAATATTGTAGATGAAATAATTTATACAATATATAGAGCTTATATTTCTTCAAAGAGAATATATTGCAAATAACTAGGAAGAAATCAAATGGCACTCAGACATATATGACACTATTCAGACACAAATATTAAAGTAAAGACAGTTCTAAATATGATATTCTAAGCAAATAATATAGGCTAAAAATTAGAAATATCTAATACAGTAAACTTTCTGAAAAAGGAAAATCATTCCTTTAATGAAAAAGAAGAGTCCCAGGACTTGGTAAAAACACTGATATACACACATATATCTAGAGAAACACAAAACTTTACTTATAAATAAACAATAAGTAAATTAAATAGAGATAAAATATTTACATTCTATTATGGTGCAGATAAATGCCTTTCCTCAGAACACTATCATCATTAAGGGTCATATAAGAAAGCCAGTGTTATGTTTTGATGATCCTTTAAAAAATAGCAGGAAAGTTTGACAAGTAATATACTGAGATAAAAGACAGAGAGAGGAAACTTGGAGAAAAACATTTTTTTTTAATATTTGAGTCTTACAATTAGAAGAATTTAAAAATAAGATGAAACATGTCAAATGAGACAACAACAGATGAACCTCATTGTCACTTCAATTAGTCAAAAGGAGGAGCAACATAAGGATAGTTGAGTAGAAAAATACATTTAAATGAACAGAAAAAAGGAAAGGTAGAAAGAAAAGGAGAGATGAAGGGACTGTATATTAAGTTAGTGATTCATGCTAAACAAAACAAATGAAATGTAGTGCATATTAAAGAAAGATTTAAAACAGATTTGTATATGAGATTGAGCTCTGGCAGAGGAAAATAGGAGAAATAAAAGATCAGAATAATATTGCATCAAAACAACAGCACTGATTGAATAGTAAATATATTAATTCTATATTTACAAAAATTTAGATTACCCAGGTTAACAGGAGAGGAAATAAATTATTTAGTCACATTTTAGAAAAATAAATAGAACAAGCAATTACATATCTAAGAAAAAATCTGAAATCTGCCGAGTCAGATAAATTTACATTGAATTCTACCAAACATTTAAAAAACAATTAATTCCAATATTATATAAACTATTTGAAGAAATAGAGAAAGAAGGGGATCCTATAAATTTATTTTATGATACAGATATTGTGCTGTTAGCTGATATCTAAACTAGGTAGGGTTAAAACAGAAAAAGAACATTATAGACCAATTTATCTCATAAATATTGAAGTAAACATTTTAAATAAAATATTAGCAATGAGATTACTGAAATACATATTCAGGATAATACATTATTGCCAAGTAGAATTTAAACCAGGAAGACTGGTTCAATATTAGGAAAACTGTTAACATAATAAACTATATCAATAACTAAACTTACAAAACTCATATGATTATCTCAATAGATGCAGAAAAAGCATTTAATAAAATCCAACTCTAGAGAGTATAGGATCAAATGTATTTCTCCTTAAAATTATCAGTAACATCTATTTAAATCCTGAGATCAACAAGCATCATATGTAATGGGAACAAACTAGAACCACTCCCAGTAAGATCAGGAGTGAAACAAGGTCACTCAGTACCACCATTATTATTCACTATTGTATTAGAAATGTTAGCTTTGTCAATAAGAGTAGAAAAAGAAATTTCATGGATTAGAATAGATAAAGAGGAAAACAAATGATCACTCTTTGGAGATAATATGGTGGTATACTTAGAGAACCCTTCAGAATCAAAAAAAAAAAATCTACTAGAAACTATTCAAAATTTTAGTAAAATTGCAGGATAAAAAATAAATTCACGTAAATTATCAGCATATATATGTGTGTGTGTGTGTGTATGTATATATATATATATATATACATATATATATATATATATATATATATATATATATATATATATATATATATATATATATATATATATATATATATATATATATATATATATATATATATAGTTTCCATTCAAAATAATTGTCAATAATATAAAGCATTTAGGAATTTACCTGCCAAGGGAGGGAAAGTCAGGAACTATATGAACACAAGTACAAAACACTTTCCACACATTAATTTAGATAGTTAGATCTAAACAATTTGGAGAAAACAGTGTTTATGGATAGACTGAGCAAAGATAATAAAAATGACACAACTATCTATCCAAAGGCCCCAAGAAAAAAAAATAAATTGGTCTCAGACCATAGAAAACCTCAAAAAGTATTTTTGAAAATCAAGTAAGAGAAGTAAAATAAAATTCGGGAAAAAATGAGAGTGGTGCAAGAAAATCATGAAAAACAAATCAACATCTTGATAAAGGAGATACATGCAAAAATTTGAAGACAATAAGACTTTAAGAATAGAGAAAACCAAATGGTAGAAGAGATGTATAAAAACGCTGAGAAGAATGCCTTAAAAGAAGAATTGAACAAAAGAGATATAAAAGTGCATTAAAAAAAAATAATAGAAGGAAGTGCAAAAATTCACTAAAGAAAATGATTCCTCAAAAATTAGAACTGAGCTAATGAAAACTAGTGACTATTTTAAAATCAACAAACAATAAAACAAAATCCCCAAAAATTTAAAAAAAATATGAAATATCTCATTTTAAAAAAACAACTAACCTCCAAAACCTATCCAGTAGAGGTAGACATATTTATTCTGATCATCACCTCCTTCAATCTACCTCTCTTTTTTTCAGTCCCTCTCTCCTTTTTTCTTCTTTTCCCCATCTATTTCTGTTTCCCATTCTATCAGTCTTTCCTTTCCTTTCTCTTTTCTCCTCTTACTTCCCTACAGGATGAGATAACTTTCTATATCAAATAAAATGTCTGATATTCTCTCTTTGTACTAAATCTGATGAGAGTTAGATTCACACAATGCTTATCTCCTCTTGTTTTTCTCAATATAATTAAGTCTTTTTTTCCCTCTGCATGTGATGTACTTTGCCCATTTTACATTCCCTTTCCTCTTTATCCAGTACAATTCTTTTTCCATCCCTAATTTATTTTTATATCATCACAATAAAGTCAACTTATAGCTACATTCTCTAAGTATACTCCTAAGAAAGATACAGTTCTCAGTCCATCATATATCATCATTCCATATTGGGAAGTAAACATTTTCATTTTTGGAAAGAATATTTTTTCCCTCTTCACTTTATTTATCTACTTATGCTTTTTATGTTTTATATTTGAAGATCAAATTTTCTGGTGTTTTCATAAAAAATAATTGAAAATCTCCTATTTCATTGAATGTCCATTTTCTCCCCTAATGATAATGCTTAGTTTTGCTGGATAGTTGATTCTTGGGAGCATTCCAAGCTCCTTTACCCTCTATCTCTTCTGTGGATATAAGAAAGGCCACATGGATAATTTGATTTTACTGATATTACATAAAAAGGGAAGTAGTAAAGGGAAGGGGATAGTATCAGAAAGAGGGAAAGGAGAGATAAAAAGAAGGAAACTACATCCCAGGAAGAGGCAGGGAAAACCTACCACATCTGACGGAATTTAGAGAGGGGGAGAAACATTGTGTGACTCTTACTCTCATCAGAGTAGGCTCAAAGAATAAATAATTGACATATTTTTTTTTCAGAAAATTCTCTTTCACTTCATTTTAAGGAGGAAGAGGAAAAGGGAAAAGGAAAAGGGGAATAAGGGAAGGGTACAAGAAAGGGGAAGGGATGAAAAAGGAGGGGGAAGGATACTAAAAAGGGAGGGCTACGCATCACAAGTGGGGTCCATAAATTAAATACTGAGGGAGGGGTTCAGGGGGGACAAGGGGGGAAAACATAATCAGGGGATAATATGATGGCAAGAAATACAGAATTAGTAATTTTAACTATAAATGTGAATGGGATGAACTTTCCCATTAAAAGGAGGCAGATAGCAGACTGGATTAAAAGTCAGAACCCTACAATATATGTTTACAGGAAACACATTTAAAGCAGATACATACAGAGTAAAGGTAAAAGGTTGGAGCAGAATCTGTTATGCTTCAGGTAAAGCCAAAAAAGCAGGGATAGCCATCATTATCTCAAATCAAGCAAAAGCAGAAATTGATCTAATTAAAAGAGATAAGGAAGGAAACTATATCCTGCTAGACAATGAAGCCATAGCAATACTAAACATATATGCACCAAATGGTATAGCATTTAACTTCCTAAAGGAAAAGTTAAGAGAGTTGCAAGAAGAAATAGAGAGCAAAACTATAATAGTGGGAGATCTCAACCTTGCACTCTCAGAATCAGATAAATCAAAGCACAAAACAAATAAGAAAGAAATTAAAGAGGTAAATAGAACATTAGAAAAAACTAGGTATGATAGACCTATGGAGAAAACTGAATGGAGATAGAAAGGAGTATACTTTCTTCTCAGCAGTTTGTGGAACCTATACAAAAATTTACCATATATTGGGACGTAAAAATCTCAAAATTAAATGCAGGAAGGCAGAAATAGTAAATGCCTTCTTCTCAGAACACAATGCAATAAAAACTACATTCAATAAGAAGTTAGGGGTAAATAGACCAAAAAGTAATTGGAAACTAAATAATCTAATCTTAAAGAATGACTGGGTGAAACAGCAAATATAGAAACAATTAAGAATTTCACCCAAGATAATGACAACAATGAGACATTATACCAAAATTTGTGGGATGCAGCTAAAGCAGTAATAAGGGGAAATTTTATATCTTTAGAGGCTTATTTGAATAAAATAGAGAAAGAGAAGATTAATGAATTGGGCCTGCAACTTAAAAAAGCTAGAAAAAGACCAAATTTAAAACCCCCAACCAAAAACTAAGCATGAAATTCTAAAATTAAAAGGAGAAATCAATAATACTGAAAGTAAAATAAAACTATTTGATTAATAAATAAAAATAAGAGTTGGTTTTATGAAAAAGCAAATAAAATAGATAAACCTTTGGTAAATCTGATCAGAAAAAGGAAAGAGGAAAATCAAATTGTTAATCATAAAAATGAAAAGGGGGATCTTTCCACCAATGAAGAGGAAATTAGAAAAATAATGAGTTACTTTGCCCAACTTTATGCCAAAAGATTTGATAACTTAAGTGAAATGGATGTCTACCTCCAAAAATATAGGCTTCCAAGATTAACAGAGGAGGAGATAATCTGCTTAAAAAGTCCCATTTCAGAAAAGGAAATAAAACAAACTATTAATCAACTCCCCAGGAAAAATCCCCAGGACCAGATGGATTTACATGTGAATTCTACCAAACATTTAAAGAACAATTAGCCCCAATGTTATATAAACTATTTGAAAAAATAGGGGACGAAGGAGTCCTACCAAACTCCTTTTATGACACAGACGTGGTACTGATACCTAAACCAGGTAGATAAAAAACTGAGAAAGAAAATTATAGACCAAGTTCCTTAATGAATATTGATGCTAAAATCTTAAATAAGATATTAGCAAAAAGGCTTCAGAAAATCATCCCCAGGATAATACACTATGATCAAGTAGGATTTATACCAGGAATGCAGGCCTGGTTTAATATTAGGAAAACTATTAGTATAATTGACCATATTAATAATCAAATTAATATAAAACATATGATCATTTCAATAGATGCAATAAAATCATTTGATAAAATCCAACATCCATTCCTACTAAAAACGCTTGAGAGTCTAGGAATAAATGGACTATTCATTAGAATAATCAGTAGCACATATTTACGACCATCAGTAAGCATAATATGCAATGGAGATAAACTGGAACCTTTCCCAGTAAAATCAGGAGTGAAACAAGGTTGCCCACTATCACCATTACTATTCAATATTGTATTAGAAAAGTTAGCCTTGGCAATAAGAACCGAGAAGGAGATTCAAGGAATAAGAGTAGGTAATGAGGAAACTAAACTGTCACTCTTTGCAGATGATATGATGGTGTACTTAGAGAACCCAACAGATTCCAATAAAAAGTTATTAGAAATAATTCACAACTTTAATTTGAATAGCTATTAGATTGCCAATTGGACCAATATATTATAATAGCCAATAGGACTAATATGTTGGAAGTAATATGGGAAAAATGAGATACCAGTGTCCTATTCATGGATTTATGAAATGATTCAACCATTTTGTAAAGCAATTTGGAACTATTTCCAAAGTCTATAAAACCATTAATTAAATTAAAACCATTAATATCCTTTACCTAGTAATACCACTAGTATACCTTTATGTCAAAAAGATTAAAAAAAAAAAGAAAAGAAAAAAGATGTATGTGTACAAAAATGCCTGTATCACCTCTTTTGGGTGATGAAGAATCAAATATAGAGAGGATGCCCAATAATTGGGGAATGGATGAATAAACTGTAGTATATTATTATGATGTTATATTTTTATACTATAAGAATTGATGAACAGGGTGCTTTGGAAAAACTCTGGAAAGGCCTTCACAAACTTATGCAAAGTAAAATATATTGTATACAAAGTAACAGCAGTATTTAAAGATGATCAGCTTTGAATACCTTAGCTATTTTGATCAATGTAATGATTCAAGACAATTTTGAATGACTTTTGGTAAAAAAAAAAAAAAAAAAAAAAAAAGTTATCCTTCCCCAGAGAAATCACTGGTGGTATCTGAATACAGATCAAACCATAAAACTTTGTTTATTTTTATTCAGGTTATGTTTGTCTGTGTTTTCATTCACAACATAATTATTATGGCAATATTTTGCAAGATTACACATGTATAAGTTATATAAAACTGATGGCCTTTTTGACTAGAAGAGATGGTGAAAGAGGAAAGAAGAGGATTTAAAACTATAATTTTTAATTAAAAAAACATTTCAATAGTATTTTTTTCCAAATACAGGTAAAGATAGTTTTCAACAGTTGTATTTATAAGACTTTGTATTCCACATTATTCTTCCTTACTTCATTTCTCTCCAAGATAGCAAGCAATATAATATAGGTTAAATATGTGCAATTCTCTTAAACTCATTTCAATATTTGGCATGTGGTGGAAAAATTCAGACCCAAAGGGGGAAAAACATGAGAAAGAAAAAAAAAGGTGAATAGTTTATTTCAATCTATAATCAACCTACATACTTCTCTTATTATATGTGGGTGGCATTTTCCATCACAAATGTAATGGAATTGCCTTGAATCATTGCATTGTTGAGAAGAGGCATGCCCTTCAGAATTGATCATTGTATAATCTTTCTGTTGCCATGTACGATATTCTCTTGATTCTAGTCACTTTACTTAGCATCAGTTAATGTAAGTCTTTTCAGACCTCTCTGAAATCATCCTGCTGATCATTTCTTATGTAACAATAATATTCCATGCCATTCATAAACCATAATTTATTCAGCTATTCCCTAACTGGTGTGCATTCACTCAATTTCCAGTTCCTTGCTACTAGAACAGGACTGTAAAAACAGTTTATGATCTCTTTGGAATGCAGATTCAGTAGTGACACTGATAGATAAAAGAGTATGTGCATAGTTTTATATATCTTTGGGCATAAAACTCAAACTTTTAAAAAGTAATGTTAAAAATTGTCTTTTTGGTCGAGAATTTCAAGGGAATTAATGAAAAAAAAAAGTTAGATGAAGGTGGCCTAGGTGTACCTGATCTAAAGCTATATTATATAGCATCAGTCACCAAAACCATTTGGTATTGGCTAAGAAATAGACCAATCCATCAGTGGAACAGATTAGGTCCAAAGGACAAAATAGGGTGCAACTATAGCAATCTAGTGTTTGACAAACCCAAAGATACCAACATTTGGGATAAAAATTCATTATTTGAAAAAAAAACTGTTGGGAAAACTGGAAATTAGTATGGCAGAAATTAGATATGGATCCACACTTAACACCATATACCAAGATAAGATCAAAATGGGTCCATGATTTAGGCATAAAGAGGGAGATAATAAATAGATTAGAGGAACAGAGGATAATCTACCTCTCAGACTTGTGGAGGAGGAAGGAATTTATGACCAGAGGAGAACTAGAGATCATGATTGATCACAAAATAGAAGATTTTGATTACATCAAACTAAAAAGTTTCTGTACAAACAATACTAATGCAAACAAGATTAGAAGGGAAGTAACAAATTGGGAAAATATTTTTACAATTTAAAGATTCTGATAAAGGTGTCATTTCTAAAATATATAGAGAACTGACCTTAATTTAAAAAAAAAAATCAAACCATTCTCCAATTGATAAATGGTAAAGGATAAGAACAGACAATTCTCAGATGATGAAATTGAAACTATATCCACTCATATGAAAGAGTGTTCCAAATCACTACTGATCAGAGAAATGCAAATTAAGACAACTCTGAGATACCACTACACACCTGTCAGATTGGCCAAGATGACAGGAACAAATAATGATGAATTTTAGAGGGGATGTGGGAAAACTGGGGCACTGATGCATTGTTGGTGGAGTTGTGAAAGAATCAGGCCATTCTGGAGAGCAATTTGGAACTATGCCCAAAAAGTTATCAAACTGTGCATACCCTTTGATCCAGCAGTGCTACTACTGGGCTTATATCCCGAAGAAATACTAAAGAGGGGAAAGGGACCTGTATGTGTCAAAGTGTTTGTGGCAGCTCTTTTTGTAGTGGCTAGAAACTGGAAAATGAAGGGATGTTCATCAATTGGAGAAGGGTTAGGTAAATTATGGTATATGAATGTTATGGAATATTATTGCTCTGTAAGAAATGACCAGCAGGATGAATACAGAGAGGTTTGGAGAGACTTACATCAACTGGTGCTGAGTGAAATGAGCAGAACCAGAAGATCACTATACAGTTCAACAACAATACTTTATGAGGATGTATTCTGATGGAAGTGGATATCTTCAACATAAAGAAGATCCAACTCACTTCCAGTTGATCAATGATGGAGAGAAACAACTACACCCAGAGAAGGAACACTGGGAATTGAATGTAAACTGTTAGTACTACTGTCTATCTACCCAGGTTACTTATATCTTCGGAATCCAATACTTAATGTGCAACAACAAAATTTGATTTACACACATATACTGTATCTAGGTTATGCTGTAATACATGTAAAATGTATGGGATTGCCTGTCATCTAGGGGAGGGAGTAGAGGGAGGGAGGGGAAAATTTGGAAAAATGAATACAAGGGATAATGTTATAAAAAATTAATCAGGCATATATATTGTCAAAACATTTTATAATTATAAAATTAATTTTTAAAAACTGTCTTTTTATATTTAAGTGGGGAAAATGAAAATTACATAAATTTTAATGAAATAAATTGTGAGATTCTAAACAGAGAGGAAAATAAAATTCTTTATTTGAGGAGTTTCTCAATCCCATCTTTCAAATAATATACTGAATTTGTGTGTGAACAATACAGATTTCTGTTAGACAGCTTTTGAATTTTCCCAGGATATTCAAAGTACAGGAAAGAAAGGTGCAATAATCAATATTCTTTAATGAAAATAGCCTTTTCATTGTTGTTTTACTATTATTAAATGAAGATTCTGGGTCCCAAAACTATAATTCAATTATCCAGAGTTTGCTCTTAAGTGATAGATAATCCATTATCAGTTTCACATAGATTGTAGAACAATTTAGGTAAAATATCTCTCTCTCTCTCTCTCTCTCTCTCTCTCTCTTTCTTTCTCTCTCTCTCTCTCTCTCTCTCTCTCTCTCTCTCTCTCTCTCTCTCTCTCTCTCTCTCTCTCTCTCTCTCTCTCTCTCATTTTCCTTAATCTCTTTCTTTCCCTTTGTGATCATCTTTTTCCCCTTCCTGATCTATCCTTACCTATCTCTTTCTCCTTCCCTTTTCTTTTTCCTCTCCCCTCCTTTTCCCTTTATCTCCCTCTTGCTCCTTCCTTCTGCATATCTCTTTATGCTCTTTGTTTTGCTCCCATGTCCCTTTTCTACAATACTCTTTACCTAAAGTATTTGTCAGAGCACTTTTACAAACTATTTTTTTTCAGAAGGCATGAAAATACTGACTTTTCAGGGTGTTATAAACTATAGGGGCATTTTCCACCCTGGGGTTTTCAATTGCATAGGCAAAAAATATGAAGAGGTGGGAGCCCAGGAGGTCTTGCCTAAGTCCCTACTATATAATGTTCCAGAGATTGCATACAAACTCTTGGGGTTGAAAACATTGGTGGAGTAACTAAAGAACAATCACTTTTTTTTCCTGCAGTTGAAGTTGCAGTTGGACTATCAGAAAGCAACACGCAATTAACTAAATCACAATATATCCAAGATTCCTTATGGTAGGGACCCACACTGTGAATTATGTGAATAGTATCATTAGAATTTTCCTTTCTAGAGGAAGGGGAGAAAGAATCTAAGAAAATAAGGATGGCCATAATCTTGATTTTATACTAGATCAGAGAGCAAAAGTAGATATAGAGTGACCACTTTAAAAAGTTATGGTAATCTTTAGCATAGAGATATCCTAAATTAGAGTTGTTTTAAAACCAGCGGGATTTGGGAGAGGACAATGTCAAAGATAATGTTAAAGTTCCTATTCTATGTGAATGAAAGCTAGGAGTTGCTGTCCAAAAGTTATGGAAATTGAAGGACAGATGATGAATTGCATTTTGGACATGATGATTTTGAGTTGGCATGTCTCAGATCAAGGTCAAAAGAGAAATATACTTTAAGAAATTTTCAGAAAGGAAGTATAGAGCCATCAGAGATTACCTTGGAAAGGCTCAAAAGTAATACTAGCCTGAGCTGCCTGCAAATGAAACTTTTCAGGGGAAGGTTGGAGAAATAGAACTGGACCTCAGAATTGGAATTTTTTTTCCCAGACAATTGCATAGAGTCTAAAGTAGTCTCCTATTTTAAAGTTCTTCCCTTTCCAACCCATCTCTCACCTAGCTGCCAGGCTGATTTTTAAAATCCACACTTATTAGAAAATAAGTTCAATGAACTCCACACATTATTTTTCTGTTACTTTTAGAATCAAATACAAATTATTTTGTTTGGCATTTAAAGGTCCATAATATGCTTCCATATTACTATCTACTTATATTGTACATTATTCCTCTTCATATACATTATATTCCAGTCCACTTTACCTTCTGTTTCTTTCTCATAGATTAAATTTTATCTTCTACTTCCATGTCTTTGCACTGACTTCCTTCTTATCTTCATATCACAGAAGTTCTAGACTCCTTTAAAATTTAAACCTATCCTACCTCCTGCAGTTTTAGTGTCTCCTCCTCTTCCAATTGCTCTTTTATTTATCTTGTATGTATTTTATGTAATTTACTTGTTACTTCTTCTAACATAGTATAAGCTACTTGAAGGAATAAATCTGTTAGAAATTTGATATCATTTCACTTATCCTGTTACTCAGCATAATTGTTAAAAAATTTAGCTTAAGTAATAATGACCTGTCCAGGCAGCTCTTATCTTTTGCTGATATTCCATGATAACAAAATTGATCTGAAAGGACAAAAAGTCAAGGATACCAAGGGCATTAATAAAAAATACCAAGGATGGTGGTTTAGTAGTAACATATCTAAAACTATATTATAAAATTCCAGTCATCAGAACTACTTTGTACTAT
Organism: Sminthopsis crassicaudata; assembly: GCF_048593235.1. Taxonomy (NCBI): domain Eukaryota; kingdom Metazoa; phylum Chordata; class Mammalia; order Dasyuromorphia; family Dasyuridae; genus Sminthopsis; species Sminthopsis crassicaudata. The sequence goes on from NC_133618.1 coordinate 563,439,676, forward strand.
TTAAGAAATAGAGTTCTGGATCAGTGGGATGGGTTAGATAATCAATAATCAAGGTCTATATTAATCTAGTATTTGATAAACCCCCACACTCCAGCTTTTGGAATAAAAACTCACTATTTTTACAAAAAATTGCTTGGAAAAACTAGAAAATTATATGTCAAAACTCAGCACAGAAATACATCTCACAGCCGATACCAAAATAAGGTCAAAAGGGATACATTATGTGGGCATAAAAGGATGATACTTTAAAACAAATTAGGAAAGCAAGGGATAATTTACTTATCAGATCTTTGGAAAAGGGAGGAATTTATGATGGAAGAAGAATGAGAAAAACATTATTAATGGCAAAAATGGGTAAACTTTAATCACATTAAATTGAAAAGTTTCTGCACAAACAAAATCAACAGAAACAAGATTAAAAGGGAAGTACAAATCTGGGAAAAATAATGACAGCCAGATTTTCTGATAAAAGTCTCATTTCTAAAATGTTTAAAGAATTGTGTTTAAATTTATAAGAAAAAAGTCATTCCCTAGTTGATAAGTGGTCAAAGGATATGAACAGACAATTTTCAGATGAAGAAAAATAAAAGCCATTCAAATCATATGAAAAAATGCTCTAAATCTCTATTGATTAGAGAAATGCAAGTTGAAAACAACTTTGATATACCAACTCACACTTTTCAAATGTGCTAAGATGACAAGAAAAGATAATAATTTGGATGGGATGTGGGCAAACTGGGAGTTTGTAAAAGGATCCAACAATTATAGATTGGAATCAGGAACTATGCCCAAAGGGCTATCAAACTGTGTATACCCTTTGACTCAGTAGTGCCACAACTGGGTCTGAATCCTAGAGAAATCATAAAGGAAAAGAAAGGACCTACATGTTCAAATAGGTTTGTGACAGCTCTTTTTGTGATAACAAAGAATTTGCAAATGAGTAGATGTCCATTAATTGGGGAATGGCTGAATAAACTGTGGTATATGAAGGTAATGGCATATTATTGTTCCTTAAAAAGGAAGAACCAGCTGACATTATAAAGGCCTGGAAAATTTACCCTAATAATGATGTTGAGTGAAATAAGCAGAAACCAGATATACACTATATACAATAACAGTAAATAATGTTTTGATGATCAGCTTTGAAAGGACCTTGCTCTTTTTCAGTGTTTCAGATTCCAATAGATTTTAGACAGAAAATGCCATCTGTATCTAGAAAAAGGGACTATGGAAATTGAAAGTAAATTAACACATACTATGTTCACTTCTTTATTTTTCTGTTTTTTGTTCTCTCCCATGGTTTTTCCTTTTTGTTCTGATTTTTCTCTCCCAACATGATACATAAAACAATGTATATTAAAATAAATAAATAGAGTCTTTAAAAAATAAAAAAAAATATTCTAATATTTAGGATATCTAAAAGTAGAATGGCTTGCTTTGAAAAGTAATCAATTCTCCTTCATCAGCAATATTCAAATACATCCAGACTGGATTACTACTTGTTACATGTAGAGAGGACTTAATTTCATATAAAATTTTTACTTGGTGACTTTTGTTGTCAATGCTACGTTTGAGAGTCTGTGATATCATGATATTCTAAATCAAGACCTTATAAAGGGCTGAGAGTGATGCTACTTGTGACTACTGATATGTTGTTATTACATTACATAGTGCTTCCCATGAATTCTATTTAACTTATCTTCTAAATATAACAATCTACAAGTTATGGTGTATGATGAGGGAACTATGAATTTATTATTAAAATGATGCCTTGATATAAAACTGAGACAAATAATGTATTTGGCTATTAGGTAAGATAGTAAAACTATATGTGTGTCTGTATATATTTATACACAAATAATTCATACAACTTACAATGTCATATGAGTGGTTTAGAGGTTGTTCAATAGTTCAGAGGTTAGGAAGATTTTTTATAATGTCTCTTAGATCATTCCAGTTAAAACAAGTGAGATGTGATATGGGGGGTTATAATACAACAATAAAAGGGGCAAAGGACTAGACCTCTGATTTAATTGATATAGTAAGCTCTCAGGTATGGAAATTCTTGCTATCAATTCAAGATGGAACCACATCTATAATTTACAGTTTTTAGAGCATTGCCAAGACTAATGAGAGATTAAATTATTTATTTAGGGTTACACAACTGTGTCAGAAATAGGCCTTCTGATCTTCGTGTATCTTATGGCAATTCTCTACCCATTATGCCATGGTGATCACAAAAGTAAAAAAATGCAACTATAAAATGTTGGAAAAGTTTGTCAATGATATTGAATATGTATAGAAAAATGAATCAGGGATATCAAGTGTGCTATAATGAAAATATTGGTGCTATTACCAGAAATATGGAAGCCAGAAAACTGTTAATCTATAGGGAAGATGATGAGTCCAATTTTAGACAAATTGAATTTATGTTGATGATAGTACATTCAGATGGAAATGTCCCTCAAAATGTCCAAGTAAAGTCTAGAAACAATATTGTTAAGGAAGATATTTATAGAAAATTTTCTTTGAGAGTGTAGATACTATTAATATATAACTTTGAATTTATCACATGCATAAACGTCCATACATGTACATATGTGTACACTCAAGTTTACAAAAACTATAATTTTCTTAATATGCTTTGTAAATTCAACAAATATTATAATCAACATTGAGGTCCAGATAAATAATCTATGTCAATTAAAAAAATATTGTTAACTCATAGCAGATTGTAACCATGTTTCTGAAAAACTGAAGCAACTGAAGATTGCAGTGCTTTGGATTATTGATCCAATTATCATTAAAATAATCTGAGAAAAACATGTCAGATTTTTGTGCCACTTATGACACATAATGAATACATTACTTTAGGCAAATTCTTTACATTTCAATACTCTTTTCAACTCTCCAAAAGTATAAACCAGAGAGGTATTAAACTATATTGGCAAGTGAAGCTCCTTATCAAGAGAACCCTATGCCAATGTAATGACATATCTAATCTAAACTAAAGATAAAATGAAATAATGAGATTAGCCATTAGATGATGCTTAGCATTTAAACTTTATTAATCCTTTGAGGTTGTCTTGGATCACTATATTGCTGAAAATAGCTAAATCATTCACGGTTCTTCATCAAATAATATTGCCAATATTGTGTATAATGTTCTACTGGGTTCTGTTTACCATTATGTATCAGTTTATGTAAATTTTCCACGTTTTTCTGAAATGATTCTGCTTGCCATTTCTTCCAACACAATAACATTCCATTATGATAATATGTCTTATCTTTCTTAGCAATTTTTCATTTGATGTGCATCCCTTTTATATCCAATTCTTAACTACTACAAAACAAGCTGCTATAAATATTTTTTGGTATAAACAGAGAATTTTCCCTTCTTTTTGATATCTTGGGATATAGAACTAGCAATGGTTTGTTGGATCAAAGGTTATCCACAGATTTATAACACTTTAGGTATAGTAACAAATTTGTTCTCCAAAATGGCTCAAACAGTTCACAACTCCATTAACAATGTACTAGTCTTCCAGGTTTTTTTTTTCCATATTTAATTCCAAATACAACATTTCCTTGTTTTGATTTTTGTTTTTGGTCATAATAAGCCAATTTGAGAGGTGTGAAGTGGTAATTCATAATAGTTTAAATTTTCGTTTCTCTAATTTCGATTATTTGTCAATTGGTGAATGACTTGTATTTTTTTTATAAATTTGACTCAGTTCTCTCTCTCTCTCTCAATTATATATATATATATATATATATATATATATATTCAAAAAATAGGCCTTTATCAGAGATACTTTTTGCAAATCCCCCAGTATTCTGCTTTTCTTATACTTTTATTTGCATTGATTTTGTTTATGCAAAAATTTAAATTTAATATAACCAAAATTACCTATTTTACATATTGTTATCCTCCTTATATTTCTTTTTTGTTCCTATATTCTTCCTTTTACCTAAATCTGACAGATAAATTATGTCATGTTTTCTTAAATTGTTCATGAAGTCACCTTTTAGGTGTTAATTGTGTATAAATTTTGACCTTATTTTGGTATACTGTTTGAAATGTTGGTCTATACCTAGTTTCTGCCAGAGTTTTCCAGTTTTCCCAGTGGTTATTGAAGTTGAATATATTTTAAATTCAGATCATGTGACAATAAATTTCTTCCTTCCTTTCTACTTTTCCTTCTTTCCCTCCTTCCTTCCTTCCTTCCTTCCTTCCTTCCTTCCTTCCTTCCTTCCTTCCTTCCTTCCTTCCTTTTTACTCTTTTTAAAAATTATATCTGAATACAAATACAATCAATTATATCTCAATACAGCTATAAAAATTATATATTTGGCATTTTTTATAGCACAGTATTATTTATGTATAACAATTTGTTAAGCTACTTTCCAATCAATGTATTTCTGGTTCATTCCTATCACAAAAAGAACCATGAATACTTTAGCATGTATGAAGCCTTGTTAATTTCACTTCTGTTTGTCACATTCCTTCTTATTCTCAGAGGAACTGTTAATCAGGATATCACTATATGCAAATTTCAGTTTATAGTAATAATATTTTTAGTCAAGAGATGCATTTTCTAGTACAGATTCAGTATTTTTGTGGGTGGCAAATGATTACTCATTTTCCCTAACCCATGGAAAATTCATTACATCAACAAAAATAATCAGCATTGAAGTCTAAATCAAAATTTTAAATTCCTGCTCAGTGAAGAGAAATTTACAGAGCACCACAAGATAGTCCTGTATCAGTGACTGATACATCCTTGAACTTTTTCCCCAATCAATTAAAAAATGGGATAACTTACAAAGATGGCTATTTTAGTAAATAATTAGAAATAAACACTACTGAAAAGCATGATGACAATAATATTAAAAATTGACATCAATATTTTATTCTCAACATATAATGAAGTATATTTGAATCTTGTTCCTATTTAAGTAAAGGTGGAGATGATATGATTTTTTTTCCATTAGAGGAGATGTCATCTGTCATATTAGGTTTTATCACTGGCAAAGAAGAAAAAGACAAGAGTTCCATATATCTAGAGATAAATATGTACATAAACAAGGGCATATGCCAAAGGATTCAATGTTGTACCAATGTTAAAAAGATTTAAAAAGAGGAAAGATTAGACAGCTATTAAATTTTGAATTCACAAGCAAGATATCTGAAATTAGATAGATAAGAAGCTATATAGAGTAAAGGATGAAGGGTGAGACTACTGAAGGTTATGAATCTTAAGCAACATGCTTTCCCCATTTGGCCTAAATCATTTCACTGCTTTAAGCCTTTTTTCCTCAGTTGTTTAATGATTGGGTTGTGCTGTCTGGCTTTAGAAATTTTTTGTCCATATCTATATCTATGATCCTATGATATCTACCTTTTTATGATACCGTGCTTCATTAGACATACCTTCTTCAGTTTTCCAAAATTAATCACCTAAGTTTGGTTCAATTCATGAGGGTACCAGTGAAAATAAATCCTGGTTGATTCTATTTAAGCTGTTGTAAGAATTACTTTTTTGGTCCTGAGATGAATTCACAATTTTCTAAGTTTTAGTTTTCAGAGTGAGTTTGTGTTTTGATTTTTCCTGTCAACATGGTGACATTCTATTATTGTTCTTTTTGTTGTTGTTATTGATTTCCCTATGTTAAAATTGGGCCTTCCTTCTAGGGTGAAGAGGTTTCAAGCTTCAGGTTGTTTTTTTTTTTTGTTTGTTTTTGTTTTTGTTTTTTTCAGAGCTTATCCTGGGAATTTATAAATTTTCAATTCTTTGAGTATGGACTACAACATAGCATTCTCACTTTTTCTGTTGTTGTTTGCTTGCATGTTGTTTTCTTTCTCAGTTTTTTCCTTCTTTCTTGATCTGATTTTTCTTGTGTAGCAAGTTAACTGTATAAATATGTGTACATATATTGGATTTAACACAGTTAACATGTATCTGACTACCTACCAACTAGGGAAGGGGGTGGGTGGAAGGAAGGGAAAATCTGGAACAAAAAGTTTGACAAGGGTCAATGTTGAAAAATTACCCATGCATATGTTTTGTAAAAAAAAAAAAAAAAACCTTTAACAAAATTTTTTTAAAAAAAATTCAGTTCTTTCAAAAGGATAAGATCTAAGGAGAGGTGTGTTTATTACTCTCCTGGTCTGTACTTTGGTATGTGAGCAACCATAAGTTTTCTTTTTCACTCTAGAAATATGGGTCCTACTCCCCTGAAGCTATAATCTCTATGTGATAATATTCCTCCTTAATCTGGAACTTCAACCCCAGATGTGACTTGGGTGTACATGTGAGTAATGAAACAGAGTACTGCACCTAGTGCCAGCAAAAGGTTTCTTGTAATCATTTTCTGACCTGTATTCTTATACTCTTAAAGTTTGTAGGTTGAGAACTTTGGAAGTGAACAATGTCAATAACATCAACTAGAAGGACTGTTGCTTTCTTCACTGGGGCATTACCTGAACTGGATTCTATGTAAGAGACCTTTTCTGCTAACATTTTAAGTTGTCTTGGGCTGGAAAATTATTTTACTCTATATTTTTTTTGGTCCTGCCCCTCAATAATTAATTTTGAGGTATCATTTTAGAGTTTTTCACATGGGAATTTGAGAGAGTTCAGGTGAGTCCTTGTCTTTTCTTTGTCTTCTTGGCTTAATGATAGACACTCTCACCTCCACCCCTCACCCATCACCCCATTAATTCTAAATTGCACATAGGACCCTTTAATGAATACATTTTGCTGAATTAAACTGAAAATTTATTAAAATAATTAAGGAACTTAAGTTACTTTTCCTATGCTAACATTTTCCTTCAGATCACTCTCAACCTTGAATTAGGATATGTCAAAGAAATGTTTGCTTTGTTCTTCTTCACTCTCCTTACAAAGCTAAGTTGCCAAATAGATTCAGATGTTTCCTTTTGCAAGAGTATACTGTAGCCCATACTAAGACCTGAGCAACTGATGTCTTTAAAGTAGTCATCTCCATATGTCCCCACAAAATATTCTGGGTTAATTGAAAAAATCCTTCTGAAATCAAGAGTAATGATGCCCATATCTCTATGACGCCCATAGCTCTACTGTTTTGTGAGTAGTATTGCTTTTGTTATCTAGGAACTGGTGGAGGATTACTCAAATCATGGCTTATTATTATCCTATTTATTCTAAGAAAACTTCTACCCTATGTCACAATCCCACTTTGCTTTTTAATTAGTGAATCCTCCATGAGTTCCTAAATTAATGTTTAATTGTAGTAGTAAAAATAGAGCAAAATAGAAGTATCCATAAAGATTCACTTCAATTGTCATTTACCACTTCATGCTTTAATCTATATCTAAATTCAAACCAGATTTTTGCTCAGCCTTCTAAGCACAGAAGGATTTGAGGGTATAGAAAAGTTGAAAAGTTAGAGTTAGATGGATAGTCTGGGAGTCACTTTGCCTTGTCATATGAACACAGGAACTCATTTCACATTATCCTGTTTTGATTCTTACATCAATTCCTAATTGCTACCTTTTCCTCTCTTTCTCTAATTGCATTTACTACCTAAATCTAGATTTTGCTCATACCTAAACATACAAATGTTTAACTATTAAAATACAAACTTTACCCTATCCCCATCCCATTATAAAAAATCCCAAAACTTCTTGAATAGAACCTGCAGATCAAAATGAAATAAAGATGGGAGGAGAGATTTTTTTCCCCCAATTTTTAAATGACTCACCAGATTCTTTTAGTGGTAAATTAACAAAATTTTTTGTCATTCACATACTTGAATTAGGTATTCATCATCTACATCTTTGTGTTAAATATTCAAACATGAATGCAAAGGAGCAAAATGCAAGTCAGGTAGTACATTTGGTGGGATCAAAGCATTAAGGGAATTTTTGGACAATCTTTTTCATCCCCACTCCACATTTGCACGCATACACGTATACACATGTGTGTATAATGTGTGCATAGTATGGAACATATATACATACACATATCTATATATGGCTCTCTATTTCTAGGTCAGTAGTCCTTGGCTTTTCCTCAGAACTTCATATATAATATAATTCCCTTTCACATTCTGCTCATACTAATTCAGATCTTTTTTTTTTTTTGACTCTACTCTGATATTTTCTCTGTTCACTTCTTTAATTCCTGATTGCTGCTTTTTTCTATCATATCTCATAGTATTCATGATTGCATCTAGACCTGGCTCAAATCCAACAGGTTTAGATTCCTGCTACTAATATTTAAGTATGAAGAAACATCTGGAGGTTACAGCAATACTGGTTCAGTTTCAATTGTCTTTTTAAATTTCTCTTATTGTGTCAAAAGATGCCATATTGCAGTCAGATATATCATTTCCCTTCTTTATTCTGCATTCTCCCATAGCCTCAATTTAGGCAAGTGAAATTGACATCGATATGTCAGACAAGCTTATGAAGCTTTTACAAGAATATTTTTTCTGTTTTTCTTAGTTGTTTTGATTTTTATTGGTTCAATTATGCATATATTCCTAAACTTAGCTCTTAATCTATTAACCTTTTCCTGAATTTAAATGAATTAAATTTGATCAAATGACATTTCTCTGGTTCCAAGGCATTGCCAGGTATAAATATATAAGCTTGTGCCTCATTTCCACACATAATATCTAAGAGATAACCAAACACAGGACCAACTCTCATAATTAGAGTCACTAAATCCCAGTGGCCTTGTCCCATAACTCCTGCTAGTTGCCTAACTTTGTGTTTTCTTCCTTCCTTTTGCCAGGCTTCTTTCACTGTTTGCTCTTCCCTCAAGTGGTATGCTTCAACATTTTTCTCATAAATCAAAATAATTGAAGATTAAATTAATCCCCAACTGCTATTTATCTGGCTCCTCTGTTTGGCTAATGCATGTGTACATCTGTGTGTATAGTATACACACATATCTGTATACATATGTGTATATATGTATACACATATGTGTGTGAGTGATTTCTCCTTTACATATAACATCATTTTGAACATTGTAAAATCTCAGTGCATATTGACTGGCTAATTGATTGATTCTATCAGTCCTAAATCTTAAGGTGTTATAACTAATTATTTTACTTGCTTTTAGTTCATATGTGTCTTATGTCCAGCTTCTACATTCAACAGTGAGGGGCAGATGTTCATTCATTAACCTTTGCTTCCCTTTAAAATAGTGGCAATAGACTTGATTTGTTTCAGCTAGATGACAGAATTAGGAGAAATATTTTTAGGAGGGCAAATTTTGAACTGATGTGATTGGAAATGAGTATCATCTGGGGGACAATGGAGGCAAACAATGGATATGAATAGACTATAACATATAATAAGCACAGAATTTTAAAAGAATTAAGACTAAAGAACATTATCATGAAATTGTATGATAGGAAGAGAAACGATAAGGGAATAGTTTAAATGTCACATGAAATACTAAAATAGTTAAAGACCTTTAGCAATTTGATAGATACCATGTCATCTTTTTGAGAGGATGTGGACAAGAGCCACACAGAATGGTTAAATATAGGTAAGTTGCAATATCTATCAATAGACTGAAACCCTGCCTTGAGGATATTACAAGTTTATTTTAGGATTTGATTTGGGCATAGGGAAAGAATAACTTCAGGTTAAATGGAATGTTTTTTAGAATGTTCTAAATAGTTTTGTTTTCTTTTTTTACATGCAAGAACTGAATTAGATGACCAATTGGTTATTTCCTAATTCTGCAATTTTGTGATTTGATAAAATTAGAAATCATAAGAAAAGCATGCTGGACCTCACTTTCACAATATGCCTTTCAAAACTTCCTTTCCTCCTCCTCCTATACTTTAGCCAAACTAGACTACTTGTAATTTTTAAAAGATTTTCTTTCTTTTATTGATGTCTTGATCGTGCCATTCCATCTTTGTAATGTAGAAAACAACCAGGAAAGTAGCTTAGGGAAGTGGTAACCTGTGTAAAGGGAGAGCCAGATATTCATTGAGGGAAGATAGTCAAAGAAAAATGAGGAAGTTTAAGATTAAAGTAAGGAAAAATTGTTACTCTCTGCTAGACACAATCATTATTGAGTATATAATCCTGTGGGATACAAAATCTAATAAAAAGAGCCTGAAAAGGATAATCAAGTTTGTATATGATGCTCATAAACAATGATCAATTATACTGACAAATTTGCATTAGACCCAATGGAAAGATCAGAAAGATACCAAAAAAATGCTTCAATAATGACTATGTTATTTTTATTTATTTATTTTTTGAATTATTCATGTCTCTTCCTGGCACATTGTAGCTAGAATCTGCAGGATTCTTTACTGAAGATAGGGCCTAAGTTCCAGTAGACTTGTGATGGAGAAAGTCATCTGCATCCAGAAAAAGGACTGTCTGGACTAAACGTGGATGACAATATAGTATTTTCACCTTTTTATTGTTTGCTTGCTTTTATTTTTTTTCTGATCTGATTTTTTTTTGTGTGTGTGTGCAGCATGGTAAATGTGGAAATATATAGAGAAGAATTGGAAATTTTAACATGCATTGAATTAATTGCTGTCTGGGGATATTGGGGGAAAGGAGGGAGAAAAATTTGGAATACAAGGTCTTGTAAGGGTGAATAATGAAAAATATTTTTGCATATATTTTGAAAATAAAAATCTACTTTTAAGAGGAAATGGGACCTAACAATAACCACTTTAAACAAATTTATGACTCCATGAATCAATTGTCCATAGGATTTTCTTGGCAAAGATACTGGTATAATTTGGTATTTCATTTTCCAGTGGATCTAGTAGATCCTTTAGTCAGGCAATCAGAGGTTAAGTGAATTGCTCAGGATCACACATCTAGAAAGTGTGTGAAATTTGATTTAAACTCAGTTCTTTCTGACTTTAAGACCAGTAAGTTACTAGCTGGGAGCATATTTACACCTACTTCAGCTTGTGAGGGATCAGTTTGCATTTTATTGGTTTGTTCATCTCCATGCCACAATGAGACATCTATGAATATGCCATTATAAATGTGTAATTATAAAAATACTATAAAATAAGACTGATATGTTAATAGTTTAAAGGGGATAAAAGTTAAAAATCAAGTAAGAATATTAAAAATATTGCTGCTTAAGAAAAATCAGATTTAATTAGACAAGGAGAGACATGGAAACAGTTTTGAAATTTTTGAAATAAATTAATGTATAATTTCAAATATTATTGAGGTTGAGGACATTGTTCCTGTGTTATGTCTAATTTCAACTTTAATGTATTTTTTAAAAATTTATTGATAAATGCTCCTTAGTAAATATTAGTATTGTTTGTGGAATCATGGAAGAAGAGAGAGACATTTTCTTCAGGCAAGGAAATGAAGAGAAAGGGAAAGATATATGGTATTTTTTTATTGACGTAGCAGTCACCACTATATTAAAGACAATACAAAAAGGGACCACCTGGAATGTGACAACAAGTTTGGGGGGGAAGAAAAAATTAGGTTACATTTTTATTCAAAATAATTCAATTCTTTGTAGGAATAAATTGAGGAATAATCAGAATCATAATTCTGTAGTGGGAAGGACCCTGGAGGCAATGGGATTCAAATCCTGGCATTTTAGAGGTAAGTAGTCTGAAGGCTGAGGCTGTTAACTTGCTTAAGGTAATGAAGTTAATATGCTAACATCAGAAGCAAAATTGGAAATTACATCTATGAATCTAAAGTCACATGTTCTCTCTCTCTCTCTCTCTCTCTCTCTCTCTCTCTCTCTCTCTCTCTCTCTCTCTCTCTCTGTCTCTCTTTTTCTTTTTCTTTCCCACCCCCTCTTTGATATGTATTATGCCATATAATTAATAAGTGGGAATGGAAGCAACATGCATGTTACTGACTATATTGGGATATTAACTCAGAGAATGGCTATTTGTGGAAATCTACATATGGAAGAACGTAAATACACATGTACACACATATATAATTTCCTTATTCTTTCTTTAAAAATATTATCCTATCCTTATTTATATAGCAAACTTCTGTAATACATATAAAATATGATTGGATTTATATATAACTTGTGTTTGTATTGCTTAAAAGAAATATCAACTATATCACAAAAGCTTCCCTTAAATTACAGGATAACAAAAAAGTAGGATACCCTTCCATGGAGATGGATTTATTTTATAGTCAACAATGGGGATTTCCATAAAATGCTTGGGGTTCAGAAATTTAATAAGCTACTCTTTTGAAGTAATGAATTTTACTGCCCCAGGATTCTTGGTACTCAACAGACCTATTGTATGTATTTTAAGATTAATTGGGCTTTAATAACTTTGTAGAAATTCTATAAAAGTGATGAGGTAACAGAGAACCAAATTATGAGGTAAATACCTAATGATGAGGTATATACCTCAATAGGATTAGGATTAATTCAGGTCTAGTGGCAGGATTAGGGTAAGGGGGGTCACATGGACCTCCCCTGCAACGCCTTTGGATTCAGCGCAAGGATACAAAGTTAAATCAGGCCTAGTGGTGGTAAGAGTCCCCTGTAAATGAATTTACAGGCCCGGAAACCTAGATTGATAAAAAGATGTTTATTGCAAAGTTTGGAAGCAAGGTTAAAGGCTGATTAGTAAAAGCATTAGATAGAGGAGGAAATTACACCAGCCAGTGGTGGTGGGACAAAGAGTCTGTGATGCTAGGCATATTGCTGGTGTGATTCAACTCTCTGCCAAGGGATGATTCCAACTTGGCTGTTTTATCTGCTTGAAGGGGCATATGGGTGGAGCCCAGGTTGATTCCTCGATAGCCAGAACCCACCAGGTCAGGGTTGGGCTGCCTGAGCAGATCATTAGAACAGGGGTTGAAAACCCAAGCCAGCTCAGATCCCGTGGGGGCTGGGTACAGCCCAAAACTGGTTTGACCATATCTTGAAAATCAAAGATCAGTCCCAAAGGAAGTTGAAGATCAGACAAGGAATCTCAAAGGGGCTATTTTCCCCATCAAAAGGACTATAAAAGTTTTCAAGATGAGAATGTCAATATATATGCCATCTAGTTTCCACACAGCTATATCTTCATATAGTTAAAAAAAAAACAACCAATTTAATTTTTCTCATATGAGGTTCATAGAAAAGACACAGTAGAGTCCACTATCTATAATTTTAATACAGATAAATCTACTTAGAAATATAGTGCTGGAAAAAAAAGAGTTTGGGAATTCTGTTGTAAGTCAAAGTGATGCTTTCTGTTGTAAGTCAAAGTGGTAAACTTTCTCTCTGTCTCTTTGTTTTTTTTTCTCTGTTCTGTCTCACTCTCTATTACACACACACACACACACACACACACACACACACACACACACACTCACACACTACAAACACACACTCACATGTCTTTTTTCATGTCCCTCTGTCTTCCCTTCCTACCCCAAAGCATCAACATATACACAAGATCACACTGCTATGACACTGTCTATAGAAAAAGAATTTAAATCAAGGATTAAATTAAATATCAAGGTGTAGACTCCAAGTCCAATTTGCCTTGTTCTAGAAATATGCCTCTTTTTGGATCAGTTTTAAAATCTAAAAACAGCAAAGGCATTATATTTGAAATGGACAAAATGATTTATTATATTCTGAAAAATACATGTTTCTAGTAAAATCAAATGAGTAATTCTTTAAACTAAGATATTATTAGAATTTACCAGTTAGTAGTGATGAAAGTATATTTTTTGTCCAAAGTTAGAGGTTATCCTTGGATGATCAATCAAGATTTATTCTGCCTTGTAGTTCAGTGATGGGAAATACACTATAAGAAACAATAAGGATAGTTCTACTTTCTGTTGGAATTTTAAATATCTTATATCAGTACAAATATTGGTCTTACAATGCTTCTTTTATGTCTTTTTCCCATGATTATTATGTATATTTTTCCCTGTAGAATTAGTACAATTAATTTGGCCAAATATAAAAAAGCTAAAAAAGGTAACTGAGGAAAATAACACACTAAAAATTAGAATTGAACAATGTCTGACAATGAATTTTTAAGGAATTCTAAAGGCTACACATTGTGAATTGTATCTTAGTATACCCTTGGAAATGATGTGTTACCATCTCAAGCAGTCATTTCCTTATTTCATCCATCTTTTATTAGATAACCATAAGATATCCTTTCAATTTTAAATCTTCATTCATTGCAAGCAGAAAGATCTTGGGAAATGTAGTGACAGAATAGAAGCAAGAAATATCTGTAACCCCTGTCTTTATTTATAACAGAGATACTATTCTGAATGTTACGTCACCCAGAGACATTGGGAAATTAAGTTGAAAATGTAAGATTTAAGTATCTTACTATGCTATCTTCAAGAGAGGGTCAGATTGTTTTTGTAGTAATTGCAATAAAAATTGGTTCTTAGAAAGATTGGGGGGAGATGCAGAGCCAAGATGACAGAGAGAAGACATTGCTTTCTGTGATCTCCTCTGACCTTCTCTCAAGCTAATAGCAGATTAAGCCTCTAAATTGGTTTTGGAGTCAAAAAACCCACAAATATTTGGAGCACAACACATTCCCAGAAGATACCTTGGAAGAACTTCAGAACAAGACTGTTTCAAATGGATAAAGGGTTAGTTTGCCAAGCCCAGACCATAGCACAGGGAGACCTAGGCAAAAAGCTGGAATGGGGAGTCAGAGTATTGTAGCTTTTACTCACCTGGGAATTTTCTGTGAGCCTATTAGGCAACTCTCTCCTGGTTGTAAGCAGGTGATTTGGCAGTTTTGCTACAAAAGCAACTTGTAAACCACTGAGCCCAAGAAGAACCCAGGACCTAGCCCTAATTTCCCAGAAGGAGGTCATTCAGCAGAATTATGCCAGAGCAAACTAAAACGCTGGGCTCCTTTGAGTTAAAAGCATACCTCAAGCTTTTAAAAAATGAGCAAAAAAACCCCAAAAAACAAAAAACCTCTTATCATATACAGCATCTGTGGAGAGAGAGAAAAGATTTCAAATCCTGAGGTTCCTAAAGGAAAATCAATTCAAGATGAAGCCCCAAAGGGAGATAGGAGCTGGTTCCCATTTCAAAAGACATTCTTGGAAGGTTACATGAAAGATCTTAAAAGAGTTAGAAGAAAAATGAGGAAAGAAAATGAGATCTTTGCAAGAAGAGGTGGAAATAGCATGTAACTTCCTTCAAAATAGATTTGATGAAATGTAAAAACCATATACCTCATCACAAAATAGATATGAAAAAGATACAGATTCATTGAAAAGCAAAATTTGTGAAATAAAAAAAATGCAATGAACAAAACAATTCATTTGGCCAAATATAAAAAAGCTAAAAAAGGTAACTGAGGAAAATAATACACTAAAAATTAGAATTGAACAAAAAGAAGTGAATGGCTCAATAAGATTTCAACAATCAGTCAAACAAAATCAAAAGAATGAAAAAATAGAGGAGAAAATATGAAATTTCTCCTAGGAAAAACAATTGATTTGGAAAATAGATCTAGGAGATACAATCTAAGGATTATCAGACTTCCTGAAAGCCATGTTAAAAAAAAAAACAACAAACAAACAAACAAACAAACAAACAAACAAACAAACTAAAAAAAACCCTAGACATTATAGTACAGGAAATCTTAAAAGAAAACTGCCCTGATATTTTAGAATCAGAAGGTAAAGTAGCCATTGAAAGAATGAACCAATTACCTCCTGAAAGAGAACCCAAATTAAAACCCTTAGGAATATTGTGGCTAAATTTCAGAACTATCCCACTAAAGAAAAGATATTGCAAGCACCAGAAAGAAATAATTTAAATACCAAGGAATCACAATTAGAATTAGCCAGGAACTAGGAGCTTCCATTTTAAAGGATCAAAGGGCCTGTAATCTGATATTCTAAAAGGCAAATGAATGTGGATTACAGTCAAGAATAAGCTATCCAGCTAAAATGAGCATTATCTTTCAGGGCAGAAGGTAGACATTTGATGATAAAAGTGAATTTCATCTATTTCTAATGAAAAGACCAGAAGTAAACAAAAATTTGGATCTCAAAACACAGAACTCAGGAGAAGCATATACAGGTAAAAAGAAAGAAAACTTGAGAACTATATTTCTGATATGGGTATACTTAGAAAGTGCAAGTATAATTTGATTTTATTATGATAGTATGAAAAAGAAACTAGAAGAGTATAGAGAATTATACTGGAAAAATGATAAAGGAGGTAAAGTAATGGAAATTACATCTCACTAAGAGGCAAAGAAGACCTATTATAATTGAGGGAAAGAAGGATGGTGAATGAGCATTGTGTGAATCTTATACTCATCACATTTATTTCAAAGAGAGACTATGGAACATATTTTGTTTCACAAAGTTGTCTCACCTTATATGGAATTGGAAGGGGAAAAGGGGAAATGAAATGGAAAGACTAATAGAAGGGGAAACAGAAGTATTAGGGGAAAGATGTAAAAAAGGGAAAAGGGCTCTAAAGGGGCATGGCTGTTTGAAGGAGGGCATCAGAAGTAAAATACTGGGGAGGAGGGAAGAGGGAAATGAAAGATAAAAGCCTATCTTAAAGTAAATAAGATGCCAGGAAATAAGAATTAGTTATGTTAACTTTGAATGGGATGAACTCTCCCATAAAATGAAAGTAAATAGCAGACTGGATTAAAAACTAGAATCCTACAATATGTTGTTTATAAGCAACAATTTATTGATTAGTCTTTTTAAAGATTTATTATTTTAGCTTTTTATTTGCAAAGCACATGCATGAGGAATGTTTCAACATTGACCCTTGCAAAACCTTCTATTCCAACTTTTCTCCTCCTTCCCCCCAACCCCTCCTGTAGATGGCAAGTAGCCTAATACATGCTGATATGTTAAAGTATGTGTTAAATCTAATATATGTATACATTTTATACAGTTATCTTTCTGCACAAGAAAAATCAGATCTATAAAGAAAGAAAGAAAAACTTGAGAATAAAACAATAATGCAAGCAAACAACAACAGAAAGAGTGGAAATGCTATGTTGTGGTCCACACTCATTTCCCAGTTCTCTCTTTGGGTGTAGATGACTCTCCTCATTACTTAAAAATTGGAACTAGTTTGAATCATCTATTTGTTGAAGAGAACTACATCCATCAGAATTAATCATCTTATAATTTTGTTGTTGCCATGTATAATTATCTCCTGGTTCTGCTCATTTCACATAGCTTCAATTCATATAAGACTCTCCAAGCCTCTTTGAAATCATCCTGTTGGTCATTTCTTATGGAACAATAATATTCCATAACATTTATATACAACAACTTATTCAGCCATTCTCTAATTGATGAGCATCCATTCAGTTTCCAACTTCTTCCACTATAAAAAGGGCTGCCCCAAACTTGTTTTCACATACAGGTCCCTTTCCCTTCTTTAAGATCTCTTTGGGATAAAAGCCCAGTAGTAACACTGCTGGATCAAAGAGTATATTCAATTTGATAACTTTCTGAGAATAGTTCTAAATTGTTCTCCAGAATGGTTGGATTCATTCATAATTCCACCAACAATGTATCAGTGTCCCAGATTTCCCACATTCCCTTCAACATTTGTCATTATCTTTTCCTGTCATCTTCACCAATCTGACAGGTATTTAGTGGTATCTCAGTGTTGTTTTAATTTGCATTTCTCTGATAAATAGTGATTTGGAATACCTTTTCATATGTACAAATTGTTTCAATTTTTTTTTCATTTGAAAATTGCCTGTTCATATCCTATGAACTTTTATCAATTGGAGAATGGCTTCATTTCTTCTAAATTTGTGTCAATTCTCTATATAATTTGGAAATAAGGCCTTTATCAGAAGCTTTGACTATAAAAATGTCTTCCCAATTTATTACTTTCCTTCTAATCTTGTCTGCATTAGTTTTGTTTGTACAAAAACTTTTCAATTTGACATAATCAAAATTTTCTATTTTGTGATCAATAATGATCTCGTTTTTGGTCACAAATTCCTTCGTCCTCCACAGGTCTGAGAGCTAAACTATCCTATCTTCCTTTAATTTATTTATAATCTCATTCTTTATGTCTAGGTCATGAACGCATTTTGGCCTGACCTTGGTGTATGGTATTGAGTGTGGGTAAATGCCTAGTTTCTGCCATACTAGTTTCAAATTTTCATAGAAGATTTTGTCAAACAATGAATTCTTATCCCAAAAGCTGGTTTCTTTGGGTTTGGCAAACACTAGATTGCTATTGAATTATTAAATATTTTGTCCTGTGAACCTAATCTATTCCACTGATCAACTAGTCTATTTCTTAGCCAGTACAAAATGGTTTTGATGACCATTGCTTTATGATATAGTTTTAAATCTGGGATAGTTAGGCCACCTCAATTTGGTGTGTTTTTTTTTTTCCATTAGTTCCCTTTAAATTCTTGACCTTTTGTTCTCCCAGATGAATATTGTTTCCATTTTTTCAAGGTCAATGAAACAGTTCCTTAGGATTTCTTTGGTATATCACTAAATAAATAGATTAGTTTAGGTAGTATTGTCATCTTTATTATATTCACTTGACCTATCCAAAAGTACTTAATATTTTTCCAGTTGTCTCTATCTGACTTTATGTATTTTGTAATTTTGCTCACATAGTTCCTAACTTTCCCTTTGCAGATAGATTCCCAAATATTTTATACTATCGACAGTTGTTTTAAATGGAATTTTTCTTTGTATCTCTTGCTGTTGGATTTTGTTAGTGATGTATAAAAATGTTGATGATTTTTGTGGATTTATTTTGTATCCTGCAACTTTGCTAAAGATGTGCATTATTTTTAACAGCTTTTTACCAAATTCTCTGGGGTTCTCTAAGTATACCATCATATCATCTGTAAAGAGTGATAATTTGGTTCTATCATTACCTACTTTAATTTCTTTAATCTCTTTTTCATCTCATTTCCAAAGCTAGCATGTCTAATACAATATGATAATTGGTAAACTTGTTTCACCCTTGATCTTATTGGGGATGTTTCTAGTTTGTCCCCATTACATATGATAGGTATTGACAGTTTTAGATAGATGGTACTGACTATTTTAAGGAAGAGTCCATGTATTCCTATACTCTCTAGTATTTAAATAGGATTGGATGTTGGATTTTATCAAATGTTTGTTCTGCATCTATTGAGATGATCATATGGTTTTTGTTAAATTGGTTATTGATATATTCAATTATGCTAATAGTTTTATTGATATTGAACCAGCATTCCTGCATTCCTGATATAAATCCTACTTGGTCATGATATATTGTTGAGGGGATAACTTTCTATAATCTTTTTACTAATATTTTATTTAAGATTTTTGCATCAATATACATTACAAAGATTGTTCTATAATTTTCTTTCTCTGTTTTTGTCCTACCTGGTCTGTGTCTTAAAAGGAATTTGGTAGAAGTCCTTCATTCCTATTTTTCAATTAGTTTATAGTATTGGAGTTAATTGTTCTTTAAATGTTTGGTAGAATTCACATGTAAATCCATCTGGTCCTGGGGAATTTTTCCTGGGGAGTTGATTAAATTTAATTTTCTTAAGGAGTTGACTAACACCTTTTTTATTTCTTTTTTAAAATTGGATTATTTCAGCAATTTACATCCTCCTCTTTATCTGGGCAATCTATATTTTTGTATATATTCCTCCATTTCAATTAGTTTATCAATTTGTTGGCATAATGTTGGGCAAAGTAACTCCTAATCATTGCTCTAATTTCCTCTTCATTGATGGAAAGTTCTCCCTTTTCATTTTTTAAAAAAATTAACTAATTATTATTTTTTAATCATAACTTTTTATTTACAAGATATATGCATGGGTAATTTTTCAGCATTGACAATTGCAAAGCCTTTTGTTCCAATTTTCCCCTTCCTTCTCCCCACCTCCTCCACCAGATGGCAGGTTGACCAATACATGTTAAATATGTGAAAGTATAAGTTAAATAAAATATATGTATACATGGCCAGTTCTTTTGCTGTACAAAAAGAATCAGACTTTTAAATAGTGTACAATTAACATGTGAAAGAAATAAAAAAGGCAGGCAAAAAAAGAGGGATTGGGAATTTTATGTAGTGTTTCATAGTCATCTCCCAGATTTCTTAAGCTGGGTGTAGCTGGTTCAGTTTATTACTGCTCTATTGGAACTGATTTGGTTCATCTCTTTGTTGAAGAGGGCCACATCCATCAGAATTGATCATCATATAGTATTGTTGTTGAAGTATATAATGATCTCCTGGTCCTGTTCATTTCACTCATCATCAGTTCATGTAAGTCTCTCCAGGCCTTTCTGAAATCATCCTGCTGGTCATTTCTTACAGAACAATAATATTCCATAATATTCATATACCACAATTTATTCAGCCATTCTCCAGTTGATGGGCATCCACTCAGTTTCCAGTTTCTGGCCACTACAAAGAGGGCTGGCACAAACATTCTTGCACATACAGGTCCCTTTCCCTTTTTAAAAATCTCTTTGGGATATAAGCCCAGTAGTAATGCTGCTGGATCAAATGGTATACAAAGTTTGAAAACTCTTGAGCACAGTTTCAAATTGCTCTCCAGAATGGCTGGATGCATCCACAATTCCACCAACAATGTATCAGTGTCCCTGTTTTCTCACATCCCCTCCAATATTCTGCATTATCTTTCCCTGTCATTCTAGCCAATCTGACAGGTGTGTAGTGGTATCTCAGAGTTGTCTTAATTTGCATTTCTCTGATTAATAATGACTTGGAGCATCTTTTCATATGGCTAAAATAGTTTTAATTTTTTCATCTGAAAATAGTCTGTTCATATCCTTTGACCATTTATCAATTGGAGAATGGCTTGATTTCTTATAAATTAGAGTCAATTCACTATATATTTTGGAAATGAGGCCTTTATCACAACCTTTGACTGTAAAAATGTTTTCCCAGTTTATTCTTTCCCTTCTAATATTGTTGGCATTAGTTCTGTCTGTACAAAACCTTTTCAATTTGATTTAATCAAAATTTTCTATTTTGTGATCAATAATGTTCTCTAGTACTTCGGTCATAAATTCCTTCCTCTTCCACAGGTCTGAAAAGTGAAGTATCCTATGTTCTTCTAATTTATTTTTAATCTCTTTTCTAAATTGTTTTTATAATTATAACATTTTTTGCAGTACATATGCATAGGTAATTTTTTACAACGTTATCCCTTGTACTCCCTGGTGTTCCGAATTTTTCCCTTCCTTCCCTCCACCCTCTCCTATAGATGGCAGGCATTCCCATACATATTAAATATGTTATAGTATATCCTAGATGCAACATATACATATATATATATATATATATATATATATATATATATATATATATATATATATATATATATATACACACACACACACACACACACATATATATATATATATATGTATAAATATATATATAAATGCAGAACTGAATTTTGTGGTTGTTGTTGCAAAGGAAGAATTGGATTCAAAAGGTAAAAATAACCTGGGGAGAAAAACAAAAAATGCTAACAGTTTACACTCGTTTCCCAGTGTTCCTTTTCTGGGTGTAACTGATTCTGTCCATCATTGATCAAATGGAATTGGATTAGCTCTTCTCTATGTTGAAGATATCCACTTCCATCAGAATACATCCTCATATAGTATTGTTGTTGAAGTGTATAATGATCTCCTAGTTCTGCTCATTTCACTCAGCATCAGTTGATGTAAGTCTCTCCAAGCCTTTCTGTATTCAATCTGCTGGTCATTTCTTACAGAACAATAATGTTCCTTGACATTCATATACCATAGTTTACCCAACCATTCTCCAATTGATAGGAATCCATTCATTTTCCAGTTTCTAGCCAATACAAAAAGGGCTGCCACAAACATTTTGGGACATACAGGCCCCTTTCCCTTCTTTAGTATTTCCTTGGGATATAAGCCCAGTAGTAGCACTGCTGGATCAAGGGGTATGCACAATTTGATAACTTTTGGGGCATAATTCCAGATTGCTCTCCAGAATGGATCAATTCTTTCACAACTCCACCAACAATACATCAGTGCCCTAGTTTTCCCACATCCCCTCCAACATTCATCATTATTTGTGTTTATCATCTTAGCCAATCTGACAGGTGTGTAATGATATCTCAGAGTTGTCTTAATTTGTATTTCTCTGATCAATAGTGATTTGGAACACTTTCATATGAGTGGAAATAGTTTCAATTTCATCATCTGATAATTGTGTGTTCATATCCTTTGACCATATGAATTTTGTTGTTATTTTTTCTAGGTCATTAAAATAGTTTCTTGGGAGTCTGATTGGTATAGTACTAAATAAATAGATTAGTTTGGGGAGTATTTTCATCTTTATTACATTCGCTCAGCCTATCCAAAAGCACTGAATGTCTTTCCAATTTTTTAAATCTGACTTTATTTTTGTGGCAAGTGTTTCTTATTTTTCTCATATAATTCCTGATTATTATTTGGTAGATGGATTCCCAAATACTTTATACTCTCAACATTTGTTTGGAATGGAATTTCTCTTTGAATCTCTTGCTGTTGCATTTTGTTGGTGATATATAAAAATGCTGAGGATTTATGTGGATTTATTTTGTATCCTGCCACTTTGCTAAAATTCTGAATTATTTCTAATAGCTTTTTAGCAGAGTCTTTGGGGTTCTCTAAGTATACCATCATGTCATCTGCAAAGAGTGACAGTTTGATTTCCTCATTTTCTACTCTAATTACTTGAATCTCTTTCTCATCTCTTATTGCTGAGGCTAGCATTTCTAGTACTATATTGAATAGTAATGGTGATAGTGGGCAACCTTGTTTCACTCCTGATCTTACTGGGAAAGGTTGCAGTTTATTTCTATTGCATATTATGCTGACTGACAGTCGTAAATATATGCTTCTGATTATTCTAAGGAATAGTCCATTTATTCCTATACTCTCAAGCGTTTTTAGTAGGAATGGATGTTGGATTTTGTCAAATGCTTTTTCTGCAACTATTGAGATGATCATATGGTTTTTATTAATTTGATTATTAATATGGTCAATTATACTAATAGTTTTCCTAATATTAAACCAGCCCTGCATTCCTGGTATGAATCCTACTTGATCATAGTGTATTATCCTGGGGATGATTTTCTGAAGTCTTTTTGCTAATATCTTATTTAAGATTTTAGCATCAATATTCATTAAGGAAATTGGTCTATAATTTTCTTTCTCAGTTTTCAATCAACCTGGTTTAGGTATCAGTACCATGTCTGTGTCATAAAAGGAGTTTGGTAGGATTCCTTCATCCCCTATTTTTTCAAATAGTTTATATAACATTGGGGCTAATTGTTCTTTAAATGTTTGGTAGAATTCACATGTAAATCCACCTGGCCCTGGGGAATTTTTATTAGGAAGTTGATTAATAGCTCGTTCTATTTCTTTTTCTGAAATGGGACTATTTAAGCAATTTATTTCCTCCTCTGTTAATCTAGGAAGCCTATATTTTTGGAGGAAGTCATCCATTTCACTTAAGTTATCAAATTTATTGGCATAAAGTTGGGCAAAGTAACTCCTTATTATTTCTCTAATTTCTTCTTCATTGGTGGAAAGATCCCCCTTTTCATTTGTAAGACTAACAATTTGATTTTCCTCTTTCTTTTAACTGATCAGATTTAACAAAAGTTTATCTATTTTATTGGCTTTTTCATAAAACCAACTCTTGGTTTTATTTATTAATTCAATAGGTTGTTTACTTTCAATATTATTTATTTCTCCTTTTAATTTTTGTATTTCAAGTTTAATTTTTGGTTGGGGGTTTTTAATTTGGTCTTTTTCTAGCTTTTTAAGTTGCACGCCCAATTCGTTAATCTTCTCTTTCTCTATTTTCTTCAAATAAGCCTCTAAAGATATAAAATTTCCCCTTATTACTGCTTTAGCTGCATCACACAGATTTTGGTATGATGTCTCATCATTGTCATTATCTTGGGTGAAATTATTAATTGTTTCTATAATTTGCTGTTTCACCCAGACATTCTTTAAGATGAGATTATTCAGTTTCCAATTACTTTTTGGCCTATTTACACCTAACTTCTTACTAAATGTAGCTTTTATTGCATTGTGATCTGAGAAGAAGGCATTTATTATTTCTGCCTTCCTACATTTAATTTTGAGATCTTTATGTCCTAATATATGGTCAATTTTTGTATAGGATCCATGAACTGCTGAGAAGAAAGTATATTCCTTTCTATTGCCATTCAGTTTTCTCCAAAGGTCTATCATACCTAGTTTTTTCTAATGTTCTATTTACTTTTTTAATTTCTTTCTTATTTGTTTTGTGGTTTGATTTGTCTAAATCTGAGAGTGCAAGGTTGAGATCTCCCACTATTATAGTTTTACTGTCTATTTCTTCTTGAAATTCTCTTTTTTTTTGTTTGTTTTGTTTTGTTTGACTGATTCTTACGTTCTCAATGAATCATTCATTTCTATTTGTTCCATCCTGAATTTTAAGGAGTTATTTTCTTCATTCATAGTTTTTAATTCTTTTTGGAAATGCCCAATTTCATTTTTAAATGAATTATTTTGCTCTAATTATTTTTAGAGAATTATTTTCATTTTCCAATTCAGAAATCCTACTTTCCTGTGATTTTTTAACCTTTTCTAATTCACAAATTTTGTTTCCCTATATCTCCTATGAATTCTTTAATTTTTTCCACTCCAATTTCAGAACGTTGTTATTCTTCATCTTAGCTTCTCTTTCCTTTCCCCATTTTTCTTCAAACTCTCTTAATTTTTTAATAGTCTCTTCTAGGAGAGAGTTATGTGATGGGGGCATCTGTTATCTGCTGACTCTTTGCTGTTAACTTCCTTGGAATTGGATACCCGCTCTTTCTCAGTGTAGAAAGACTCGATCCTTTTTCTTGGCTTTTTACTCATATTTAAATAATCTTTTGGGGTCTGTCCCTGAGGTAGGAAATTATTTATTTATTACTTTATCAGCTTCCTCGCAGACCGGATGGATGCAGCGGCTCCTGTGCCTGAGCTATGAGAGAGCTCTGGGAGAGAGTTCCCCACCCCCTCCCTAGAAGTGCCTCAGAGGTGATTAGCAAGACTGCCCTTTGAGGGCGCTGTGTGTCCTAGCAATTTCCCTGAGGTTTAAGACTGAACAGTAAAGGCAACACAAAGCCCAGCCAATGAGTCCCGGTGGGGCGTGGATGTCAGCAGCTGATGTGAAAAGCCGCTGCGCTCAAACTGGGAGTGTCTGCCCAGAAACCGCGCTCCCTATTTCAAAGGTTCTGCTTCTCTGGGACTTCCGGGGCTGCATTCCACAGCCTCCAGCCTAGCAAGGCACTATGTGTTACCTTGGGCTGTGTCCGCCCACTTTTCAATCTCTTAACTACCTCCAGGTGAAAGCCTGGACAGCCTAAGTCGGCCACACCCACAGTGCAGAGATCTGTTAAGTCACTTCCCTATTGGGGTGGTTTTAGTATCTGGCTTTGTATTTTAAAGTGACTTTGATTTCTCTTCTGAACTGCTGTTTTATAAGCAGAGAAGAGCTAACAGCCTGTGCCAGATTCTTCTATCTCAGTGGCTTCTCTGATCCCAGAGCCCTCCCCAGCGTGATCGGTGCAGTGTGCCACCACCCAACCGTCTGTGCTGGCCTCTTTTTTTCCTCTCCTGGGAACCGACCTTTTCTGTTGAAACTCCAGATTCTCTTCAGCTGGTAAGTCGTGCTTCCAGTCCTTGTGGTTTCTATCAGTCCAGCGTTATTTTTGAGGCTGATTTAACTACTGAGGGGAGAAGGGAGCTCACAGAATTGCGTGTATCTTCTCCACAGTCTTGGCTCCACCCCTATTTTATTGTTTTTTTTCATAAAACCAACTCTTATTTTTATTTATTCATCAAATATTTTTATTTTACTTTCAATATTATTAATTTCTACTTTTAATTTTATAATTTCAAGTTTAGTATTTGATTGTACGTTTTTAATTTAGTCTTTTTCTAGATTTTTTAGTTCCAAGCCCAAATTATTGATCATCTCCTTTTCTATTTTATTCAAGTAAGCCTCTAAAAATATAAAATTTCCCTTTGTTACTATTTTGGCTGCACCTCACAAATGTTGATATGATGTTTCACCGTTGTCATTATCTTAAGTGAAAGTATTAATTTTGTCTATAATTTGCTGTTTCACCTAACCATTCTTTAAAATGAGATTGTTTCATTTTCCCTTTTCATTTTTAAGAGTAACAATTTAGTTTTCCTCTTTCCCTTTTCTAATCAAATTTACTACAAGTTTATCTATTTTATTGTTTTATTCACAAAACCACTCAGTTTTATTTATTAATTAATTTTTTTAACTTTCAATTTTATTATTCTCTTCTTTTATTTTTAGAATTTCCAGTTTGGCATTTTTTTAATTGCTCTTTTTTGTAGCTTCTTTAGTTGCAAGCCCAATTCATTTATCTTCTCTTTCTCTATTTTATGCAAGTAAACCTCTAGAGATATAAAATTTCCCCTTATTATCACTTTGGCTGCATCCTAAAATTTTGGTATGTTGTTTCATTATTGTCATTTTCTTCGATGAAATTATTAATTGTATCTATGAATTGCTGTTTCACCTATTCATTCTTTAGGATGAGTTTATTTAGTTTCCTATTACTTTTTGGTCTATATTCCCCTGGCTCTTTATTGAATGTAATTTGTATTGTATCATGATGTAAAAAATGCATTTACTATTTCTGCATATGATTTTAAGGTTTTGTGTCCTAATATATGATCAGTTTTTATATGGGTTCCTTGAACTGTCAGGAAGAAATGTACTCCTTTCTGTTTCCATTCAATTTTCTCCAAAGATCTATCATACCTAACTTTCCTAGTATTCTATTTACCTTTTTTAAGTTCTTTCTGATTTATTTTGTGGTTTGATGTATCTAAGTCTGAGAGAGCAAGATTGAGACCCTACACTAGTATAGTTTTGCTATCTAATTCTTCTTGCAGCTCTTTTAACTTCTTTAGGAATTTAGATACTAGCATAATAGATTCTGCTCCAGCCTTTTACCTTTAATATGTATGTATCACTCTGTTTTATATGTGTTTTTTGTAAAAAAACATGTAAAAAACTTGTAGCATTCTGGCTTTTTATCCAGGTTTCTATTCATTTCTGCTTTATGAAAGAGTTCATACCATTTATAAAATAAAAATATTTTATAAAATATTTTTATAATATTTTATATAAAAATATTTTATAAATATTTTATATTTTATAAATATATTTTATAATATTTTATAAATATTTTATATTTTATAAATATATTTTATATAAAATATTTTATAAAATATAAAATATGAATAAAAAATTCATAAAGATAAAAAGTCTCAAGAAAATAGGATTTCTGAATTGGAGAAGATAAAATAGCCCCAAGAAAATAGGATTTCTGAATTGGAAAAAGAATAATTCTCAAAAAAAAAATTAGGGAAATGGAAAAAAATTCAATAGAGCAAAATAACTCATTTAAAAATGAAATTGGACATTTACAAAAAGAACTAAAAACTGTGAATGAAGAAAATAACTCCTTAAAAGTCAGGATGGAACAAATAGAAATGAATGATTCATTGAAAACCCAAGAATCAGTCAAACGAAACAAAATAATGAGAAGCTAGAGAACAACATCAAATACTTACTGGGAAAATCTATAGACCTGGAAAATAGATCTAGGAGAGATAATCTGCGGATCATTGGACTTCCTGAAAACTATGACCAAAAAAAGAGCCTAGATTCTATTTTACAGGAAATTATGAAAGAGAACTGTCCAGAGATAATAGAAACAGAGGGGAAAGTAGATGTTGAAAGAATTCATCGAACTCCTTCTGAAATAGACCCTAAAAAAAGAACACCACAGAATATTGTGGCTAAGCTGCAGAATTACCACACAAAGGAGAAAATCCTGCAAGCAGCTAGGAAAAAATCAATTTAAATACCAAGGTGCCACAATAAGGGTCACACAAGATCTGGCTGCCTCCACATTAAAATATAGAAGGGCCTGGAACCTAATATTCCAAAAGGCAAAAGATCAAGGATTGCAACCAAGAATAAACTACCCAGCTAAGTTTAGCATCTTTTTCCATGGAAGAAGATGGTCATTCAATGAAATAGAGGAATTCCATATGTTTCTAAGAAAAAAACCAGACTTAACAAAAAATTTGATCTACATCCACAAGACTGAAGAGAAACAGAAAAAGGTAAACCCTTGAGAACTATATCTCTGTTGTGGGTATATAGAAAGTACACATGGATAATTTGATTTTACTGATATAAAAAAAAGGAGGGGGTGTAGTAAAAGGAAGGGGGTAGTATCAGAAAAAGGGGAAGGAGTGATAAAAAGAGGGAAACTACATCCCAGGAAGAGGCATAGAAAATACACCATATCTGAGGGAATTTAGAGAGGGGGAGAATCATTGTGTGAATCTTACTCTAATCAGAACAGGCTCAAAGAGTAAATAATTGTCATATTTGTTTTTCAGAGAATTCTCTCTCACCTCATTAAAAGGGGGGAGAGGAAAAGGGAAAAGGAAAAGGAGAATAAGGGAAGGGACTTGGAGGGAGAGGGGAGGGATACTAAAAAAAAAAGGGAGGGCTGCACGTCACAAGGGGGGTCTATAAATTGAATATTGGGGAAGGGGTTGAGGGGGGTCAAGGGAAAAAGCATAATCTGGGGATAATATGATGGAAAGAAATACAGAATTAGTAATTTTAACTGTAAATGTGAATGGGATGAACGCTCCCATCAAACAGAGATGGATAGCAGACTGGATCAAAAATCAGAACCCTACAATATGTTGTTTACAGGCAACACACTTAAAGCAGGGAGATACATATAGAGTAAAGGTAAAAGTTTGGAGCAGAATCTATTATGCTTCAGGTAAAGCCAAAAAAGCAGGGGTAGCTATCCTTATCTCAGATCAAGCAAAAGCAGAAGTTGATCTAATTAAAAGAGATAAGGAAGGAAACTATATGCTGCTGAAAGGTAGCATAATGAAGCCATATCGATACTAAACATATATGCACCAAGTAGTATAGCATCTAACTTTCTAAAGGAAAAGTTAAGAGAATTGCAAGAAGAAATAGACAGTAAAACTATAATAGTGGGAGATCTCAACCTTGCACTCTCAGATTTAGACAAATCAAACCACAAAACAAACAAGAAAGACATTTAAAAAGTAAATAGAACATTAGAAAAACTAGGTATGATAGACCTTTGGAGAAAACTGAATGGCAATAGAAAGGAATGTACTTTCTTCTCAGCAGTTCATGGATCCTATACAAAAATTGACCATATATTAGGACATAAAGATCTCAAAATTAAATGTAGGAAGGCAGAAATAATAAATGCCTTCTTCTCAGATCACAATGCAATAAAAGCTACATTCAGTAAAAAGTTAGGGGTAAATAGACCAAAAAGTAATTGGAAACTGAATAATCTCATCTTAAAGAATGTCTGGGTGAAACAGATAGAAACAATTAATAATTTCACCCAAGATAATGACAATGATGAGATATCATGCCAAAATCTGTGTGATGCAGCTAAAGCAGTAATAAGGGGAAATTTTATATCTTTAGAGGCTTATTTGAAGAAAATAGAGAAAGAGAAGATTAACGAATTGGGCTTTCAACTTAAAAGGCTAGAAAAAGACCAAATTAAATACCCTCAACCAAAAATTAAACTTGAAATACAAAAATTAAAAGGAGAAATCAATAATATTGAAAGTAAAAAAACTATTGAATTAATAAATAAAACCAAGAGTTGGTTTTATGAAAAAGCCAATAAAATAGATAAACCTTTGGTAAATCTGATCAAAAAAAAAAGAAAGAGGAAAATCAAATTGTTAGTCTTACAAATGAAAAGGGGGATCTTTCCACCAATGAAGAGGAAATTAGAGAAATAATAAGGAGTTACTTTGCCCAACTTTATGCCAATAAATTTGATAACTTAAGTGAAATGGATGACTTTCTCCAAAAATATAGGCTTCCTAGATTAACAGAGGAGGAAATAAATTGCTTAAATAGTCCCATTTCAGAAAAAGAAATAGAACAAACTATTAATCAACTCCCCAGGAAAAAATCCCCAGGGCCAGATGGATTCACATGTGAATTCTACCAAACATTTAAAGAACAATTAGCCCTAATGCTATATAAACTACTTGAAAAAATAGGGGATGAAGGAGTCCTACCAAACTCCTTTTATGACACAGACATGGTACTGATACCTAAACCAGGTTGATTGAAAACTGAGAAAGAAAATTATAGACCAATTTCCTTAATGAATATTAATGCTAAAATCTTAAATAAGATATTAGCAAAAAGACTTCAGAAAATCATCCCCAGGATAATACACTATGATCAAGTAGGATTCATACCAGGAATGCAGGGCTGGTTTAATATTAGGAAAACTATTAGTATAATTGACCATATTAATAATCAAATTAATAAAAACCATATGATCATCTCAATAGTTGCAGAAAAAGCATTTGACAAAATCCAACATCCATTCCTACTAAAAACGCTTGAGAGTATAGGAATAAATGGACTATTCCTTAGAATAATCAGAAGCATATATTTACGACTGTCAGTCAGCATAATATGCAATAGAAATAAACTGCAACCTTTCCCAGTAAGATCAGGAGTGAAACAAGGTTGCCCACTATCACCATTACTATTCAATATAGTACTAGAAATGCTAGCCTCGGCAATAAGAGATGAGAAAGAGATTCAAGGAATTAGAGTAGGAAATGAGGAAATCAAACTATCACTCTTTGCAGATGACATGATGGTATACTTAGAGAACCCCAAAGACTCTGCTAAAAAGCTATTAGAAATAATTCAGAATTTTAGCAATGTGGCAGGATACAAAATGAATCCACATAAATCCTCAACATTCTTATATATCACCAACAAAATGCAACAGCAAGAGATACAAAGAGAAATTCCATTCCAAACAAATGTTGAGAGTATAAAGTATTTGGGAATCCATCTACCAAAGAATAGTCAGGAATTATATGAGAAAAATTACAAAACACTTGCCACAAAAATAAAGTCAGATTTAAATAATTGGAAAGACATTCAGTGCTCTTGGATAGGCTGAGCGAATGTAATAAAGATGACAATACTCCCCAAACTAATGTATTTATTTAGTGCTATACCAATCAGACTCCCAAGAAACTATTTTAATGACCTAGAAAAAATAACAACAAAATTCATATGGAAGAATAAAAGGTCGAGAATTGCAAGGGAACTAATGAAAAAAAAGTCAGCGGAAGGTGGTCTAAGTGTACCTGATCTAAAGCTATATTATATAGCAGCAGTCACCAAAACCATTTGGTACTGGCTAAGAAATAGAATGGTAGATCAGTGGAACAGATTAGATACAAAGGACCAAAAAGGGTACATCTATAGCAATCTAATCTTTGACAAACCCAAAGATACCAACATTAGGGATAAAAATTCATTATTTGGAAAAAAAACTGTTGGGAAAACTGGAAATTAATATGGCAGAAATTAGATATGGATCCACACTTAACACCATATACCAAGAAAAGATCAAAATGGGTCCATGATTTAGGCATAAAGAGGGAGATAATAAATAGATTAGAGGAACAGAGGATAGTCTACCTCTCAGACTTATGGAGAAGGAAGGAATTTATGACCAGAGGAGAACTAGAGTTCATTATTGATCCCAAAATAGAAGATTTTGATTACATCAAACTAAAAAGTTTCTGTACAAACAATACTAATGCAAACAAGATTAGAAGGGAAGTAACAAATTGGGAAAATATTTTTAAAAGCAAAGGTTCTGACAAAGGTCTCATTTCCAAAATATATAGAGAACTGACCCTAATTTATAAGAAACCGAACCATTCTCCAATTGATAAATGGTCAAAGGATAGGAACAGACAATTCTCAGATGAAGAAATTGAAACTATATCCACTCACATGAAAGAGTATTCCAAATCACTACTGATCAGAGAAATGCAAATTAAGACAACTCTGAATTACCACTACACACCTGTCAGATTGGCTAAGATGACAGGAACAAATAATGATGAATGTTGGAGGGGATGTGGGAAAACTGGGAAACTGATGCTTTGTTGGTGGAGTTGTGAAAGAATCCAGCCATTCTGGAGAGCAATTTGGAACTATGCCCAAAAAGTTATCAAACTCTGCATACCCTTTGACCCAGCAGTGCTACTACTGGGTTTATATCCCAAAGAAATACTAAAGAGCGGAAAGAGACCTATATGAGCCAAAATGTTTGTGGCAGCTCTTTTTGTTGTAGCTAGAAACTGGAAGATGAATGGATGTCCATCAGTTGGCGAATGGTTGGGTAAATTATGGTATATGAAGGTTATGGAATATTATTGCTCTGTAAGAAATGACCAGCAGGAGGAATACTGAGAGGCCTGGAGAGACTTACATCAACTGATGCTGAGTGAAATGAGCAGAACCAGAAGATCACTGTACACTTCAATAACAATACTGTATGAGGATATATTCTGATGGTAGTGCAAATCTTCAACATAAAGAAGAGCCAACTCTTCCAGTTGATCAATGATGGACAGAGGTAGCTACACCCAGAGAAGAAACACTGGGAAGTGAATGTAAATTGTTAGCACTAATATCTGTCTGCCCAGGTTACATGTACCTTCGGAATCTAATGCTTATTGTTCAACAAGAAAATGGTATTTACACACATGTATTGTATCTAGGTTATATTGTAACACATGTAAAATGTATGGGATTGCCTGTCATCGGGGGGAGGGAGTAGAGGGAGGGGGAGATAATTTGGAAAAATGAATACAAGGGATAATATTATAAAAAATATATATATAATAAAAAATTTAAAAAAATTTAACATATCCCTTCCCTTTTCACTTTTCCCCTCCCAGTTTTCAATAAGTTGATATAAGTTTCTCTGTAAATCAAATAAGCCTAATATTTTCTTTTTGAATCAAATATGATGAGAATTAGATTCACACCACATTCAACCCCCTCTCTCCTTTCTCTCACATATAATAAGTTTCCTTTGCCTCTTCATGATATGTAATTTCCCTCATTTTACCTCCATTTTTACAATCTCCTTTCCATTACTCTTATATTTGGAGGTCAAACTTTTTGTTAAGCTCTGGTATTTTCTAAGAAGTTAGGATCTGCTTTTAGGGCAGAGGATGTTTTACAAGCTTCTTCTATAAGTGATCATGGCTGTGCTAGGTCAGTTCAGACTCACTCCTGGTGCTGGGTGGGTGTGCCAGGTCCTGTGAGATTCTGGTGCTTCAGTGTTTACTATTTACCTTTTGTGTTTGTGTTGGATGTTTTATATAGTTCTCTGCAGATCTACTGGCTTGCAATCAGTCAGAGTGGCCAACACTGCTGTACATTCCTCTCTGTAGATGATCACCTGCAGGAGTCTGCACTGCCCTGTGGAGACTGTGCCCTGCCCGGATCTGCACAGTGTGTGCTGGCCTGAGTGCTCTGCCTGTCTGTGCCTGACCACCTCCCTCTACACCTAACTGGAACAGACCTTTCCTGGACATCTTTAAAGTTATTTTCTGCTAGTAATTTCTTGCACTCCCAATATTTGTGGATTCTGCCAGTTCAGAGCAAACTCAGAGCCTGGGTTTGCTAATCAATTGAGGGTCATTGGAGAAGGTCAGAAAGAAACATGTGTCTTTTCTGCCATCTTGGCTTTGCCCACCCTCTCCTAATTTGTTTATGGGATTCTTTGTGCCAAAATCATATAGGCATTTTGAATGTATTTTGTTGTGGGGTGTATGGTCTAACCATAGATGTTGGTCTAAGCTGAGTTTCTAACATTTTCCAGTTTTCCCAGCAATTTTTGCAAATTGTGAGTTCTTATTCCAGATGCTGGAGTTTGTGGGTTTATCAAATAATAGATTAATATAGACCTTGAATATTGTGCCATGTGTATCTAATTTATTCAAGTGATCTACCACTCTATTTTTTTAGCAAGTACCAAATGGTTTTGATGACTGCTGCTTTATGTTTTAAGTTTGATACTACTAAACCACCATTCTTTATGTTTAATATTCTTGTTCTTCCAGATGAATTTTTGGCAGTGTGATTAGCATTTGGACTGAACATGTAGATCACTTTAGATAGAATTTTCATTTTTATTATATTTGCCTGCCCTACCCATGAGCAACTGATATTTTCCTAATTGTTTAGATCTCACTTATTTGTTTGAGAAGTGTTTTATAATTGTGCTCATATAGTTCTTAAGTTTGTCTTGGCAGGAAGAATCTCAAATATTTAATTTTGTCTTCAATTTAAGTGGAGCTTCTCTTTCTATCTCCTGCTGTTGGACTTTGTCAGTAATATGTAGAAATGCTGATGATTTTGTGAGTTTATTGTTTTGAGCTGTGAATTGTTTTGAGTAGGTTTCTGGACTATTTTGTAGAATTATCTAATATATTATCACATTATCTGCAAATAATGAATATTTTATTTTCTCATTGTTAATTCTAATTCCTTTATTTTTTTTTTCTTTTCTTATTGTTAAAATCATCATCTTTAGTACAAAGTTAAATAAAATAGTGATTAAAATAGGCATCCTTGTTTCACTCATCTTATTGGGAATGTGTCCAGTTTTTCTCTATTAAAATAATGCTTGCTGTAGATTGATATTGCTTATTATTTTAAGGAAAGCTTCTTTTATTCCTATGCAGTCTAGCTTTTTAAAAGCAGAATGGATGTTGTGTTTTGTCATAAGGTTTTTTTTTTCTGCATCTTTGAGATGATTGCTGTTTGTTTTGTTTGTCATATAATTAATGATGGTAATATTTTTTTCTGATATCGAACCAGCTACTAATAAGTTGCTGTAATCTCTTTGCTAATATTTTATTTAAATTTTTTGAATCAATTTCCATTAGGGATATTATTCTGCAATTTTCTTTCTTTGTTTCTGTTCTTCCTTATTTAGGTGTCAGTACCATATTTGTGTGATAAAAGCAATTTGGCAGGATTCCTTCTTTATCCGTTTTCCTAAATAGTTTGCGTAGTATTGAAATTAAGTGTTCTTTAAATGTTTGGTAGAATTTACTTGTGAATCCATCTATTCCTGGAGATCATTTTTCTTAGGGAGTTGTTTTAATGGCTTGTTCAATTTCTTTTTTTCTAAAATGGAACTATTTAAATAATTGATTTCCTTTCATGTTAATCTGGGATATTTATATTTTTGTAAATATTCATGTATTTTGTTTAGATTGTCAGATTTGCTCCATATAGTTGGACATAATAGCTCCTAATTATTGCTTTAATTTATTTTTCATTGGTGGTAAGTTCACCATTTTCATTTTTGATTCTGGTGATTTGTTTTCTTTACATTTCTCATCAAATTAACCAAAGTTTTATCTATTTTTTTTTTTTTTTTTACAAAGCCCACTCTTAGTTTTATTTATCAGTTCAATAGTTTTCTTAATTTCAATTTTATTAATTTCTCCTTTGAGTTTCAGAAATTCTAATTTGGTATTTGATTGAGGGTTTTACTTTATTTTTTCCCTAGTGTTTTAGTTGCATGCTCTATTCACCAATCTCCCTTTTCACTATTTTATTCATGTAGTTATTTAGAAATATATAATTTCTCCTCTGCTTAGGCTGCATCCCATAGGTCTGGTATGTTGCCTCATTGTCATTTTCTTGAATGAAATTATGGATTTTTCTTATAATTTGTTGTTTCACCCATTCATTCTTTAGCATAAGATTTAATTTAAAATTAAAATTTTCTAAACAGTTCCTCTTTAGACATGGCATAACCTTCCTCTTAGATTTTGGATAGTCCTCTAAAAGCTTCTTATTATGTCAAAGTTTTTTTTTGTTTGTTTGTTTGTTTTTTTGTTTTTTGCCTCAGGTTGTAGGATATTGCCACCATTCACTGATTTTCCTATTAGTATAATGATGAGAAATCCAAATCCTTTTAAACTCTGACATTCACAGGATACTATTCCAATCACAATGTGTGTGGGAGTGGGTAAGCCGCAAACAAATATGGGTGTTCTCTCTCTTTCCCAAAGGACATAGCTGGAAGCTGCTCTCTCCTTTAGAGGAAAAGTTCTACAAGATAAGTTAAGTTATATATAATTTTAATGCCTTAAAATGATTGATTATTTAAATTGCATATCTGACAAAGATGTTGTGGCTAGAGTATTGAGTTATTTATTTTCAGTGGATTGAATAGATTGACAGATGCAATCAATCTGTACCCTTCACTCTTTTTTTAATTTTTAATGTATGATTTCAAAGTAATTCATTGTCCCTGAAAATTAGTTTAGTTATGAAGTTTTATTTTTAATGTTGATCCATTTTTATGATATATATATATACATATATATATATATATATATATATATATATATAACTTTTTTCTTTAACAAGATTTCTATTCAGAACATTATAACTTAATCTACATATTTAGCTCTTTTCCGTTGATATTTTTATAGTAATTACAAGTAATATTGAATTCTCTTTTATAAAGCTGCTTTGTTTAACCTTTTGATATTTATCCAGATTTTTTTCTATGCCCAAGCACTTGGCCTAGTTTATTTGTTAATGTGATATAAAAAATATACTTTGGTGTTTCCACTATGAAAAGATCATATATTCATCAAAGGTACTTTTTCTAATAGGCTGCTCAGTCAATTTTTCCTCTATCCTACTGTATCATCATTCCAACTCCTCAATTTTAATAACATTGATTTGTGTCACATTTTCCCACCAAATATTCATTACATTTTGTTTCCCTTCCCATTTCTATCCCCATAGAAGCTATTTTGAATTGAATTACATAGATTTCTGCCAATGTCTTATTTCTTTTATTCTCTTTTTCTATCATTAAAATATAACTTCTTGAATAGAACCAAAAAAACCATTCTATGCAGCAACAAGATTGTGATGATCAACTCTGACGAATTGGCTCTTTTCAACACTGAGGTGATTCAGGCCAATTCCAATAGACTTGTTTTGTTGTTGTTGTTGTTGTTGTTGTTGTTTTTCTTTTGCCTGAGGCTGGAGTTAAGTGCCCAAGGTCACACAACTAGGAAGTGTTAAGTGTCTGAGACCAGATTTGAACCTGGGTCCTCCTGAATTCAGGGCTAGTACTCTGTCCACTGCACCACCTAGCTGCCCCCCCAATTCCAATAGACTTGTAATGGAGAGTCATCTTCAACTAGAGAGAGGATGTGGGGATTGAATATGTATGACAACGTAGTATTTTCACCTTTTTCTTTTTGTTTGCTTGCTTTTTTTTCTCATTATGTTTCCTTTTTGATCTGATTTTTCTTGTGCAGCATGATATGTAGAAATATTTATGTGAATTGCACACATTTAACCTATACTGGACTACTTGTTGTCTAAGGGGGTAAGGAGAAATGGAAGAGAGAAAAATTGAGAACACAAGATTTTGCAAGGGTGAATATTGAAAACTATCTTTGTGTGTATCTTGAAAATTAAAAAAAAAACATTATTAAAATTTTTAAAAAGAAAAAAAAGTGTAACTTAAAAGTTTACATAATAGCACCCCAAAAAGTTCAAAGAAAATGGTAAAGAAAATATATGTAAAAATATTTATAGCAAAATATTTTTGTGGTAGCATAGAGTTGGAAAGTGAGGGCATGCTCATGAATTAGGTAATGACTAAACAAGCTGTGGTATATGGTGAGGGAATACTATTGTGTTATAAGAATTATGAGGGATGGCTTCAGAGGAAAAAATATGACAAAATTTATATGTACTGACACAAAGTGAAGTAAGAGATTACTGTGATTAGTATTGGCAACATTGTAATGATGATTGACTGGAAAACTTGGTTACTTTTTGATCAATACAGTGACCTAAGGCAATTTCAAAGGACTCGTAATGAAAAAAAAAATATTCTCCCTCTGAGAGATAATGAATGAATCCTGAATTCAAACTCTCTCTTTCTTGGTCTATGTGTCTCCCTCCTGTCTCTCTCTGTGTCTATGTCTCTCCCTTTCTGTCTTTCTCTCTCTGTGTCTCAATCTCTGTTTTTTTGTGTCTATCTTTGTCTCTGTGTCTCTATCTCTGTTTCTCTAACTCTGTCTCTGTCTGCCTGTGTCTCTTGTCTTTGTCTGTGTGTGTGTTTCTCTCTATATCAACCTGTTCCTTTGCACACACAAACACACAAACTCCAATATGTCTAATATGGCACTAAGTTTTGCATGATTCCACGTTCTTATCTATTCACAATAATTTTTATTTTCTTTTTAGTAGTAGGGGCAGGTGGGAAAGAGAGAGAAAATTCAGAGTTCAATTCAAAAAAAAAGAGAGGGAGAAAGGCGGGGAGGAGGAGAGGAGGAGAGAAGGAGAGAAAGAAAGGGGGAGAGAAGGGGAAAGGAGGGGGAAGGAGGGAAGAAAGGAGGGAGAGAGGGAGAGAGAGACAGAAACAAAGAGACAGAGACAGGGAGACAGAGAATGGAAAAATACTAGACTTGAATTACATGCACCTTCCAGAAAGTCAAATATTTCTGGCCTAGAAACACATATTTCAGATTCAAAAAGCTGTTTCCCTGGCCACAATTTTTTTTTTATGCCTGCAGAATTCCCCAAACTTATACCTACTGACTTAGTCCCTTGGTAAGTTATAGGAAAAGCCATTAAAATGATGAATAATGAGAAAAACTCATTTATCTACACAGAAAGAAAAGAAAAAAATCATATTATGAAGATTAGAATATACCAGAAAATGCATGAGTAAATGACCTCTTTAGATGGCAATAACCTCAGATGTTAATCATCCAAGAGAGAACGTGATCTCAAAAGGAAATTCCCTAAAGTTTCTAGTGAGGCAAACTGGAAATAAAGACTACATTTGAGGTATTGGTTTTGCTTACATAATTGTTATATGCATTTTACCTCTTTTTTCCTAGAGTTCATACCAAAATCCCTATTCCTTTCTTTAAAAAAAATGAAGAATGCATTTTTCTCCTAAAGTTCTTGTTCCAAATAGTGTACAAAATATTATAATTTTGTATGAAAACCTAATTTACATTCAAATTCATGAATGAGACAGAGCGATCTGGTGGGAGGTCATTCTATATATCAAAGAATGAAGCCTTGTCCTTACCTTCTGTCCTTATTATCAACAAACATGCTTCCAAGTTCAGTACAGCCTACTTCTATGTGTATAGCCAAAATTCATCCTTTCAATTCTGGGTCCTGGCAACCTGTAAGGCCCTCCAAAAATCTTCATATCTAGACTTGAAATACAGTCCAAGGAATTATGGTGAGATGTGGTTGATTAAGGTATAGATCCTTTTCAAGTAAAATTCAATATGAAATACAAGATTTCTCACTTCTCTTCAAGATTATATGTGAAAAAAATAATTTCATTGCTTAATCTTTTCTTAATGGTACATATTTATCTGTCTAACTTTTATCTGATTTGGAATATTTTGTTCATTTAATTTTTTTGAAAGAATCAATCACATAACTCCCCTTTAGTGAAAATATTTTATATTGATGATTATGTTGCTTTTTTCTAATTAGATTATTTCAAATTGCATTGACATTTCTTTTGTCCATTTCGAATATCAAATTCTATACTCTTTATTTTTCTTCACTTATACTGTATAATCATATGTCATACAAAGTGAATTTCAGTCATTGAAAAAAGCCTTTCTCCTGGCCTTAGTAATTTAATAATTTGGATTTAGTGATGTTGACTAGCATAATTACATTTATAAAGACCTCATGGTAAAACATACTCTTCACTTCCAAATGGAGAGCTGCTGGATTCAGAGTACAGATAAAAGGTATTTTCTTCTCTTTTTCTTATCTAATTTTTGGACATGAGTGGTGCAGAAAATTATTTTGTGTAGCATGCATCTTTGTAATTCTTTTTGCTTTTTCTTACCTTGTCAATGGTTGGGAGAGGGGAAGAAAATAATTTAGAAATGAAAATAAGAGAAAAATTGAATTTAAAAAAGAAATGGAGATACACATAGCTTTAGCTTTTATCTAAAACATTAGCATTATCTTGGCTTGGAAGAATCATTAGGTCTATGAATGCTTATTGTCTATAAAGAATAATGATGGTCAGGGTCATTTAAAAAATTGTATTTTGTTTTCCCCCAATTCTTTGTCAAGAAAATTTTAGCATAAATTTTTGTAAAATTATGGGTTCTGAATTTTTCATCCCCCCTCCCTTCCCTCTTCCTAAAATTGTAGTGAAGTTGATAAATGTTATATGTATGCTATTATGTAAAACATTTTTCCATTTTAGTCACAGCTATGAAAGAAGAAACAGTTTAGAAGGAATAAAATTCACAGGAAAGAATAAAGTTTAAAAAAATGTCTTTTGATACAGAATCCGTGCTTTATCTAGATGTGGATAGTATTTTCCTTCATGAGTCCTTTGTATTTGTTTTAGATCTTTCTGTTTGCTTAGAAGAGCTGAGTGATATATAGCTGAGTAACACCCAATATTGTTAATACTATATACAATGTTTTCCTGCCTCTATTCATTTCACTCATTTCACTTTTTATTAGTTCAAGTAAATATTTTCAGGATTTTTCTGAAATCTGCCTGTTCATCATTTCTTATTGAACAATAGAATGCCATTATATTTAATAGACCACAGTTTATTTGGCCATTCCCTAACTTATAGGCCTTTCCATTTTTTTTTCTGATTCTTTTGGGATATGGATGTAGTAGTGCTAATGCTGAATCAAAAGGTATATACATTTGATTGCCCTTTGGGCAGGGTTCCAAATTGCTCTCCAGAATGGTTGAATCAGTTCACAACTCCAACAATAGTGCATTAGTGTCCCAATTTTCTTTCATCCTCTACAAAATTTATCATTTTCTGTTTTTGTCATAGTAGCTAATCTGAAAGCTGTGGGGTGATACCTCTATTCAAAAATTAATTTCTGTAGTCAAAATGATTAAGAACACTTTTTCATATGCTATATATAGATAGCTTTTATTTCTTCATCTTAAAACTGTTGATATGTTTTGATCATGATAATTTATTAATTGATCATGATATTAATTGAGGAATAGATGCTATTCTTATAGATTTAAGTCAGTTCTCTATGTATTAGAGAAATGAATTCTTTATCAGAGACACTTGCTGAAAAAAATGTCTTTCAGCTTTCTTTTTTTAAATCTTGGTTGAATTGGTTTTCTTTATGCAAAAGCATTTTAATAGAATAAATCAAAATTATCTATCTTAATATTCATGTTATACTCTATATCTTATTTTCTCATAAACGTGTAACTCACTTAACTTCTTTGTTAAAAGTTCTGATTCTATAACACATGGCACACATATGTTTAGTAATGGTATTACTTTATTGTCCATGGCACCTTTTTAGCAAGATGTAGTTTCTTTCCTTATCTCTATTAATGAAGTCTATTTTTGTTTTTTTTTTCCTTTTTATGAGATCAGGATTGCCATTCCTGTTTTTTTTTTCTTCACCTGACCTAATAGATTCTGCCTTTACTTTTATTCTGTGTATCTCTCTGCTTCAAATGTGTTTTTTTTATTTAAAAAAAGAAAGAAAAGACATATTGTGGTTTTTCTTTCACTCTGCTATACACTTCTGTTTTATAGGAGCATTCCTCCCATTGACATTCATGGTTATGATTACTATGTATTTCTCTCCATCCTATTTTTTCTCCTGCTTGTTCTTTCTCCTTTCACCATTTTCCCTCCACAACAGGATTTTGTTTCTGTCTCATCCTTCTCTGTCTGCCTTCTCTTCTGTCAGTCTGTGCCCCTTTTAGTTAATCTCTTCCTCAGCTCTCTGCTTTTGGGATAAGATAGATTACTACTTTCAACTGGTTGTGAATATTATTTCCTCTTTGCATCAATACTGTTGATAATAATATATAGAGTTCATGATTCATCATCCACCCTCTTATCTTTCCCTCCACTGTAGTAAGTTTTTCCTACCTTTTCCTGTGAAATATTTTCTTCCATTCTACCTTTCCCTTCCTCCTGTATCCAATGTACTTTATATCTTTCCCATTAATTGTTTTTATATCATTCCTTTAAATTCACAATAAATTCACAATACCCTCTTTCTTTGTATAGCCCCTTTAGCTTTACTATTAGTGACACAGTGTTTCTGATTAAAAACCTCATTTTTAAAATATATAGAGAAATGACTCAAATATACAAATCCTCTCCAATTATAAATTGTCAAAGAGTATGAACACACAATTTTCAGATGAAGAGATTAAAACCACCCTTAGTCATTTAAAAATGTTGCAAATCTTTATTGCTTAGAGAAATTTAAATTAATTATAAGATACCATATCACATTTATCAGATTGGCTAAAATGTTAGGAAAATATAATGATAAATGTTGGTGAGGATGTGGGAAAATTGGGATACTAATGACTTGTTGGCAAAGTTATGAACTGATTCTGCAGAACAATTCGAACCATTACCAAAGGG
Source organism: Sminthopsis crassicaudata (assembly GCF_048593235.1). NCBI lineage: Eukaryota > Metazoa > Chordata > Mammalia > Dasyuromorphia > Dasyuridae > Sminthopsis > Sminthopsis crassicaudata. Next base: position 563,482,139 of record NC_133618.1, read on the forward strand.
TTATTAAACTGTGCATAACCTTTTGATCTAGTAGTGTCACTACTAAGTTTATATTCCAAAGAGATCATAAAAGAGGAGAAAAGACTGACATTCACAAAGATGTTTCCAGCAGTTCTTTTTTTTTAAGGGCAAGAAATTGGAAACTGAGTGAAGGCCTATCATTTGGGGAATAGCTGCATCAGTTATGGTATATGAGTGTAATGAAATATTACTTTTCTATAAGAACTTATGAGCAAATTGATTTTAAAAAAAAAAGGCCTAGAAAGACTCACATGAACTGATACTGATTCAAATGAGCAGAAAGAAGAGAGCATTGTATCATTAACAGCAAGATTATGTAATGATCAACTAACATGGACTTTTCTCAGCAATTTGGAGATTGAAGACAATTTCAATAATCTTGGGATGTAAAATGTCATCTACATTTAGAGAGAACAAGATGTAGACTAAATATAGATTGAATCATAATATTTTTCACTTTTGTATGCTTTTTCTTTCTAGTTTTTTTTTTTTTTTCTCTTTTCTCTGATTTTCTTACATCACATGAAAACAATATGTTTAAAAAGATTGTGCATATTTAACCCATGTCAGATTGCTTGCTTTCATGGAGAGGAGAGAGGGAGGGAACAGTATGGAGCACAAAAATCTTACCAATGTGAATGTTAAAAATTATCTTTTATATGTATTTGGAAAAATAAAATACCACTGTAAAAACCTATTCGTAGCATAATTTTTTAAAAAATAAAAATCAAATCTTTCTATGTAAAAATGTAAACAGTTCAGCTCCATTAAATCCCTTATGTTTGCTTTTCCTTCTCTTCTTCCCCTACATTTTAGACTTCTTTTTGGCCTGGATGTAATTTTTTGTTGTTGTTGTTGTTCAATTCTGGTCTTCTTCTTTTTGAAAGCTTAAGATTCTTCTATTTCATTAATTGACCATTTCCCCCTTGAATTATTATGTTAATTTTGCCCAGTAGGTGACTCTTGGTTGTAATTCTAGCTTTTTTGCCTTCTGAAATTTCATGATCCATGGCCTCTCATCCTGTAATGTTGCAACTGCTAAATCCTGTCTAATCTTGATTGTGCTTCCTTGATAGTTTTTTTTTTCTTTCTGGCCACTTGCAATATTTTTTCCTTGACCTGATAATTCAGAAATTTGACTATAATGTTCAGGATTATTTTCACTAAAGAAATGTGGGAAAAATGGAACATGTGATGCGATCTTAGGCAATCTTGGACAATCCACTTTATCTCTTTTGACCTCAATTCTCCCATCTGTTAAATGAGGGCATTGGTCAGAAATTCCTAGCTTGCACTCATAAATTTAAAACAAATATATTTTTATAATAATTGCAATATAATTAATTTCTTTTTTATTTTTTTGCATTTTATTTTATGTATGTAAACACATTATTCTGGGTAGTGTTGCATGGATATTATCAGATTGCCAGAAGACACACACACAAAAGGGTTAACAACCCCTACATTAGCCAATTTTGGCCTCCTTTAAGCTCTATCACTTAATTCTAATATCTTAAAATGATTCATGGCTATAAACTAAGACAACTCAAGTATTTTTTCCTCCTAATTTCAGTGACTGTTTGTAAAAATGCTTTAGTAGCCATATGGAATAAGTGTACTAATTTGCCACCCCCACATGAATTCACTCCTTTTTCCCCACCTAAGCATCCCTCTGTGTATCTGTGCTGTCAACTGCTCTTCTTCCTATATCCTTGGAGCCTTTATCCCTGTTATGGAAGATTTTTCTTAAGCCAATTGCTATAGAAAATGGAATATAACAAAGAATGGCATTAAAAGGTCTTGTTTTCTTATATAGTCAGCACCATTTTAGAGTCTGGCAACAATTATTTGCTTTCATCCGATAGCAAATATTTGCTCTTCCAAAAAGGATTTTCTATCTTCAAGCAAACCTGTTTGCATTTTCTACTTCGTTGCAGAAAACTCTGGACTTTGTCTAAGTCAGAAAAAAAATCTAGCAAACCTATGTTCTCCTATTCCATCATCCATTAAAAATTTTTTTAAAATCATTTAGTAAATGAGAGAAAATAGCTTTCCACCTATTCCTGGTGTATGATTATATCCTTCCTTTTTTTCAACATAGCAACTTCCTCTTTCTCAGGTGATTGCTGTTGCTTCTTCTATTCTGAAGTGTTATTCTTCCTCCCTTCATTACATTCTGATATATCAATAAAAGAAATAGGTTACTGCCATTCAGTGAGAATACTGCAAAGGGAAAAAAACTATTAGAGGGATGAGGAGATTTCTCCATGGGAAGCACACACTTACAACCAACAAGAAAACATGTCATCCTCATGCTTCATTTCTGTTATACCAAGATAAAACAGAACAGCAAAAAGTGCAAATGAGAAACTTGATCTTCATTTCAAGAGATATTATTTATTTTCCCATGAACAATGACAAGACCTTTTATTTCTTTATTATTGGATATGCCTGGCAGTTTCTTTAACATGTTTTTGTTCTATTTCAGTGGCTCCCATTTCTTTTTATAGCTATCTCTTTGGGGAAATTTATTACTCTTCTGTGTTGTGTTTGTTTGATCAGCCAGAGTTGAAATTTGGAAATAATTTTCTATTTACTACCCAACCTGGCCCTAGCAGGGACTTAGGCATTTAGCTAATTACGCCAACACCTCCATTCTAGGAACCTATTATGCAAAGTATGGTGTGTCCATCATTACAAATGATATTTGAAAACCAACTATCTAAGACTATCTAAGTCTGTCTAGCATTCAACCTTCCTTTTGAGTGAAGGACATTCTCCCAATTTGGTCTCATTTGGAAAGAAGTCTCCAAATGATTTTTCCAGGCTGACTAAAGAACTTTGCCAGTGGCAGAGTAGTACTTTTGTATTTTATTCACTCAATATTTACCCCTTAACATTAAGTAGCGATGGTGTGGAGATGGGGCAGATTCCAAGACTGTATGTGTGCTGACTACAGCATAAATTTACTTTGATAAACCGAACCTAACTATCCTCTTTAGGTTGAGATGTGAAATCCACACTCTCAGCCCAATTGCATTACTATCTACATAGAAATGGAGTTTTATGATATTAGGTGCCTAAGATACCATGATGAAAAATAGAATTACAGTATTAGATCTTAATTTAAAGAAAATCTGCATTCTTCTTGTATCCTCTCCTTTTTGTGTCAAAGATATGGAGAATGTCCTAACTTCTTATTGGGTTTGCTTCTTACCAGATTTTCTGTCTACTGAGATTAATTTTGTCAGAGAAAAATTACCAAGCTACAGCTTAATTATAAATCATCTAAATACATATTTTGTGCACCTATAAAACAAGTGTTCCACAAAACATTCCCCTTGCATAGGCATCTAGAAAATGACTAGTTAAAAACTACAAGTCTCAGATTATTTTGTTGTTGTTGTTATTGTTGTTTTTTGTAGGAATGTGTATTTTATATTAGCAAATTTTAGTGATTTTTAAAAAAATTACATTAATGAAAATAGCTTTTAAAAGTGCTTCTCAATGGTGGAGCCCCAATGGCCGAGAAGGCACACATGACTTTCTAAGCTCCTCTCATATCCTCATTACCAATTTTTAAAAGCAACCTCAAAAATAGCTATTGACTGGTAAAATTCATGAAGATTGGAAGTACAACAACTCACCAGCCAAAGATAATCAGGAATATCACCAGAAAAGGTTTGTCCTGAGTGTCAGGAAAAGACCGGCGCAGGCAGGGACAGAACCAAGAGCAAGGGGCAGCCTCTGTGGTTGGAAGGTTTATGTAGTGCTCTCTGCCATAGCCTGACTGCTTTGCTTTGGTTGCAGAGTAGTGAATCAGCAGAGAAATTACAGCCTAGGGTAGAGGTACTCTGAAGGATGCCAGAACATAACAGGATCTGGCTGTGCCCACTCAGGACTGAAAGTGACTCAGCACAAACCATAACACAGCCATGCAGTGGCATTTTGTTGCAGGGGCTTTTGCAGGGGGCACAGCCCTAGGCAGCCTCTAATCTGCACAATGGGGGGCTCGGCCTGGGGCAATGGAATTTCCTCAGCTTGACTACACTCCCCAAGCAGTGACACTTCTGGTGCTGTGAGGGTTAGGGCTTTTGTTGGGGGGGGCGGGGCAGAGATACTTTCATTGCTTAATCTCTACCCCAAGGCAGTTGCTAATCCTCACAGAGAGGGCTCCTAGCAGGGCACTTACACAGCCCACAGTGATACTAAGGCCTAGTCACTTCCAGGATGGAGCTCTTTCCAGAGCACTCCCACAGCTTGGCCCCTCCTTGTAGCCTATTGAGAGGACAGCTGTTGTCCATATACCCATTCTTGCTCTGCAGAGGAAGCTGGTAACCTCCTTGTCTTGAAGGCAGACCCTAAAGTCTTTAAAAAGTGAGTAAAAAAAAAATCAAAAGAACAATTGATAGCTTCTATACAGAAAAAGAGCAGATTCTCAACCCCGAGGAGACTAATAACAGATAGTTTCCAATTGTTGGTCCCCAACACAAAAGGTTCTCCTAGAAGAAAGTATAAAAAAAATCTTAAAAGAGAGCTAGAAGAAAAATGGGGAAAGTGAAGAGAAGCTATGCAAGAAAGCAACAACTTCCTGAAATGTAAATTAGAAAAGGTAAAGAACTCCCAGGAAGTGCAGGGAAACAGAATTTGTGAATTGGAAAAGGTAAAGAATTCCCAAGAAAGTAGGATTTGTGAATTGGACAAAGAAAATAACTCATTAAAAAAAAAAAAAGTGAAATGGAAAAAAATATTCCATAAACAAAAAGAAGTAAAAAAATCTAATGAAGAATGAAGAAAATAACTCATTAAAAATCAGAACTGAACAAATAGAAATGTGTGATTCATTGAGACATTAAAAATCAGTCAAGCAAACCAAAAAAATGAAAAAAAACTAGAAAAAAATGTTAAATAGCTACTTGGAAAAACAACACACATGGAAAATAGATCTAGGAGAGATAATCTGAGGATCATTGGACTTCCCAAAAATTATGATGACAAAAAGAGCCTAGATACTATTTTACAGGAAATCATCAAAGAGAATTGCCCAGATTTAATAGAATCAGAAGGTAAAATAGTCATTGAAATAATTCATCAAACACCTGACAAAGAATTCAAGGAATATTGTGGCAAAATTTCAGAACTATCAAACTAAGGAAAAAATATTACAAGCAGCCAGAAAAAAAATTTCAAATACCAAGGTGCCACAATAAGTATCATTTAAGATCTGGCTGCCTCAACATTAAAGGATCAAATGGCTTGGAATCTGATATTCTGAAAGACAAAAGAACTTGGAATGCAACCAAGAATAAACTACTCAGCTAAGCTGAACATTTTTTTTCCCATGGAAGAAGAGGGACATTTAATGAAACAGATGAATTCCATTTGTTTCTAAGGAAAAAAACAAAACAAAAAACAACAACAACAACAAAAAAAAAACAACAGATCTAAACAAAAATATTTGATCTTCAACCACAGGACTCAAGAGAAGCAGAAAAAGGTAAAAAAGAACTCTTGAGAACTTTATTTCTGTTGTGGATATGCATAAAGACTACATGCATTATTTGATTTTACTGATATAACAAAGAAAGAGAAGTAGAAATGGAAAAGGGATAGTGTCAGAAAAAGGAAAAAGGGGAGACAAAAATAGGGAAACTACATCCCACAAAGAGGCAGAGGGAACCTATCATATCTGAGGGAATTTAGAGAGGGGGAGAAACATTGTGTGGATTCTACTCTCATCAGAGTTGGCTCAAAGAGAAAATAATTGACATATTTGTTTTAGAGAGAAACTTCTCTTACCCCATTAAAAAGTGAGAGAGGAAAAGGGAAAAGGAAAAGAATAGGGGAAGGGATTCAAAGGGAGGAGGGAGGGACCCTAAATTGGGACAGCTGCATGACAACTAGTGGTACCCATAAGTTTAATACCGAGAAAGGAGGTAAGGGGGGGCAAGAAAAAGAAAAGCATAATCTGGGGATAATAAGATGGCAGCAAATACAGAATTAGTAATTTTTAAAAATAAATCACAAAAAATCACAAAGGATATTGTGACAAGAACTAGGGTAATATTCACCAATGTTATAATCCAGACCACCAATAAGGTTTCCTTGCATAGGAATTTAGAAAAGCCTACTTCTGCCACGAACCTGACACAAATGGCTCCCATTCATGTCAGAAACATGGGCTGAGAATAAATGAAGACAAAACCATTAATGCATTTTCAGTTACTTTAATATGGTGTGCTAGAGGATTGTTCTACATGGTAGGAGTTGTATACATGTTACATGTAAAATGAGAGCAAGAGGCAGGGAGAGCGATAGGATACTTTGAGGGAAAAGGCAGAAAATATCAACTCTCCTGGGACTAAAGGGGTCCGGGCATGGCTTGCCCCAAGAATGGGGGAAATATTTGGCCAATATCATGTCCTATTTATGAGAAAGGAGTGATAGAGACACAGTGTGCAAGGCAAAGCAGGAAGTTATGCCTTTAGTCATCATTCTCTGCTCCATAGAATCCAGCTTCCGTCCAGGGAGTTTTCTCATTCTAGAAAATTTGCTCTCCCAAGTATATTAAAATTTTTAGGCAGCATATGTAATGGAGTAGAGGTTTGCAATTGTTAATCTTGAAAAATTACCCATGCATATACCTTGTAAGTAAAAAGCTATAAAAAAGTGCTTATCAATAACAAAAAAAATCTTACCAATAACATTACCCCCTAAGAACAGGAAGAAGATAATTGCATTGAAGGTAATATGTTGTGTAATGGAAAGCACCTTGGAATAGAAATGATAGTGGGCTCTATTTCTCTTTCTCACACTATCCATGTAATCTTGGGCAAGTCAGTTATCTCTGAATTTAAAATTTTCTTATCATAAAATAAAAGCTGATAATATTTACTTTATCTTCTGACATGAATACTGTGGAGTTGACATATATGTGAAAGTATTTTTAAATTTATAAATTTATCAATACCTATGACACATATATGATATGCATGTGATACCAAATAATAATAATTGTGATAATGAAAATTAATGAATATTGAGTAGGGAAAAGATATATTACCTCAGAGTTAAAATTCTGACTTCCTGTCATGGCTCTAGAATTATAGTTAGAGAGGGGAGACAAACTATTCATCAGGGTACAGACATTCAGATGGGCATGTAAGAGTTTCCCATGGGTTTCTAATGCACTATTTCTCTTTTTACTCTATTCTGTTACTATCATACTTCTTTTCCATCACCCACTTTCCTCTGTCACTGCATAAACATTCCTATGAACAGAGTGAAGAGCAATCAAACACTGAATAATGGAAAGAGTGGGATAGGGAATAACTATCAATAAATTGCATGGGAAATAACCCATGGACCAATAAGATAGATAGAGGAAAGCAAGATCTCTCCAATTGTATTACCAACGTACTTGTTCATAGTCTTATTACCTCCATTTTTCTATTAGACTTTTACAAATACTTCTTCTTAGTTTTTCTATCTCAGATCTAACCTTTATAAATTGGGATATCTAAAAGCCAACTTTTAATCGTTTCACTCATTTGAGCAAAACTCTCTAATGGCTCTTTAAGGTAAACTACAATTTCTCTTTATCACTTGAAAGACTTCATAATTTTGCTCCAGTCTATCTTTCAATACTTAATTTTGATTATTCCCTTTTACACATTCTAAGTGCTATACAAGCTGCATTACCTGCAATTCCCATTCCTTCCTCTAGACCTTTACAAGGGCTGCTGCTTACTCATGGAATGCTCTCCTTCCTCACTTTATCGTTTGCTCTCAGTGCAATATTCTGTATAAGACCTTTCCTAACCTGCTTCTTCTCCCATTGTTAGTTCCTTAGTAAAGTTAATTTCTGTATATCTTCCAAATAAATTCTCAATTTCTTAAGCTCAGAGACTACCTCATTTTTCTTTGCATTCCTAGCACTTAGCTTAGTGAATGGCATATGTTGGCCCTTAATCACCACACTCGTTGGATATTAGAATTTTAATTGTTTGTAAAAATAATATTAGATATTGAAGAGATGGAAAATGTATGTATTGCCCTTAGTAACATTAATAGGCTTTTCTTTCTTTTTTCTTTTTCTTTTTCTTTTTTTTTTTTTTTAATCAGACATCAATTGCTAGTGAGTAGACTTGCTATTCTTTGAATCATAAATCCTGTTCCCACCCACTAAACTTTCCAGTGGTATAAGAAATTCTGCTCATGTCTTTGTTTATCTTTGACATATAATGTTTTTCAACCATAGGCAAATTAATAAGTTTCTCTCAATATCTTTGTCTATTAAATGCAGATAAATAAAGATCATCTTGCCTTCTTTATAAGATTCTTTCATAAATGTATATAGTATTGCTGTGGTAGTTGTTATTTCTATTTTTATTATTTGAGAAACAGAGAAGAGGGGTTTTCATAAATTTCATCTATACTATGGCACTCTAAAGTACGTTAAACAGATATGGGAAATTACATTACACAAATTTAGGATCAGGGGTTGTGCAATAGTACATGTATTTCTTCTGCATTAACCTTGATAAACACTTTCATTCAGTTTCCACTTAGTAAGACTGGGTAGTACTAAGCTGGAAGAACTGTAGCCTCTGGGTTATATAATACTTTTGGATTCTAGGGGTTTGCTTCTTTCATTTTGAAATTTTCTGAGAATGCTCAGGTCTACAGCCATTGTATAAATTGTAGAGACCAGAAATTCTAAACAGTAAGTGAATATAAATGAATGGGTGCTCGTAGGAAATAAAAAAGACAGGCTCATTATTTTGTTTTTCAATCCAGAAAGGAAAGGACTTTGTAATGGCAGTTTCTAGCAAGAATAAAAAAAAATAATAACTCTGTCTGAGTCAATTTTCTACAAGTGGCAGAATAGGATAGGCACACAAATGTGAGAGAACATCGGCCTATCTTAAACAGAGCCACCTCCAGGGAACTTATCATGAATCTATCATCTCAGGGCCTTTTGCTAACAGCATTAATTCAGCAAGCCCATCCCACGAGGGAGGGTTGGTTGAGAGGCTTCTGTATAGGTGATATATGCTCACAGAATGCACTGTATGGGGACAGGTAAATATATGGGCATAGTAAAAATGCTCCATTTTAAATAATTTAAAATTGGTCAATTTTCTTGATCTCTAAAATATTTTTAGGACACCAGAACTTATGAATACATTTGCTATGTTTGAAATATGTTGGAAGAGATTCACCGATGGATGATTTTTGTACTGAAACATTTTATGAATACTATTCCTGTGGGCTATTCAGACATTTAACAGATAGTACCAGCAACGGTTACTATTTTTAATAGGCTTTTCTGATGGTTATCCTGCAGTCTTTGTGCAATGATTTATTGGTACCTGATGATATTGGGACCATGAAGATATTGCATCCAAATCCAGAAGTAGACAGGAATTAGACTGGTTTATTTTCATTATACTCATTGCATATGTCTCATGAACAACAAATGATCTTGATTGAGTCATTTCAAAGGCACAAGATCTTTCATTCTTTGGGGGAAATGAAAGAATTGTCTTAAGATAAAGGTAGAATCTTACTAAATCAATGTTTAACACATAAAAGTGAAGTTCTTGACAAGGAGCATGACCCCAAAGGGCCCCTCTCATGAAAACCTCTGAGGAGTTTTGTTTACTGAAAGATCAAATGATGCTCTGAAGCACAAAGACTCAGAATACCAAATTATGGCTGAGAGTCTTTTGTCCTTAACATACGATGTTAAGTCCTTCAGAAATTTTAATAAAAGGATATATCCATATTCTACAGTGTGTGGGGCAGCTAGATGGCACAATGGATAGAGTACCCATTTTGGAGTCTTGAACACTCATCTTCCTGAGTTCAGAGCTTTCACTTACTAGCTGAGTGACCCTGGGCCACTCCACTGAACCTCTGTTTCATAATCTGTAAAATGAGATGGAGAAAGAAGTGACAAATCACTTAAGTATCTTTGCCAAGAAAACTCCAAATGGGGTCATAAAGAGTCAGAATTAACTTTACATCAATAATAAAAAAGCGAATGGAGAGATATTACTTGACTTATTTGATACAAGGTAGAGGGATCACTTTCATATAGTAAGACCACAATATTACCAGATTCTAAACTTTGACCTAAAAAACAAAAACACTACTCATTGGAAGGTAACATCACTACTGATTAATCCCTGTAAAATGTTTTGATACCATTTCTTACAACAGTCATCCATGATTGTTATCTATGTTTATGTGATTGTATAAGATGGTCTACTTGAATCAAAGGGCTTTTTCCAAGGCTCAGTGACAAAAGGACATAGTGCTGTGCAATATGACTATATGAGCAGAGAACAATAACCTTGGCTTTTCAGGGAGACAGATTAATGCTATGCATTAATGGGAATTCAGCCTTAGGCAGAGGTCTAACAGGCAAATGCTCCTTAAGCGTTAAGAAGATATTTTAAAATCCTTTTATAGGGGTGTTTTTTTTTTCCCCTAATCTCAACAGCAATTTGCCCAAGTGTACAAGTAGTATCTTCCATGCCAATCTGTCTATATCTGAATATGGCACATTCCATATGTGCATGTCTTTACACCTTAGCTACATGGAGCCTCTCTGATGTGAGCCCTAATCAAGCATGTAATGAGGTGTGAGATATCAGCAAAGATAAAGGATGTCATTTGGATGAATCTCACTGACAAATCTCTTAATTAATTCAAGTTTTGGAAAAAAAATAAGCTTAAGTTAGGTGGTAATACATGGATGATATAAAGGGGTTACGTGTGTATTGCAAGGTGTGAGGTATTTGATAGCTGTAAGGGGATTTAATGTTGAAAAATGTGAAGTGAATCTTTTCTTGTCAGAGGAGCTAAAAAGATATATAAAGATATATTGTTGTTATGCAAAAAAGTGGAAAGAAATGTGATACAGAGGAAAGATGTATCTTAATTTGGAGGCAGAGGACCAAAGTTCAAATTTTGGTTTGAATACTTACTAGATATGTGTATATATGTGTGTTTATCAATTTCTCTTAACCTCTCACAAACTCTCTTCCTCATCTGTCAAGTTAGAGTTGAATTAAATGACTTTTAGATTGCATTATAGTTATTTCATTTTACGAACCACATAGACTAGAAAAAAAGTGTATTTCTTTGAAATCATCAGTTAGCCAATAAACATAACTGCAACCGAAATAGAGAGATGGGAAATGATTTATTTAAAGTCACACAATTTGTTCTTTCTGTCTCCAGGTTCATATTTACCCACTGTGCCACTTTAAATGACTGATCAAGAAAAGGGTCTGAGGTCTTTTTAATAATTTTTAGTTTTTTATTGATATCTTTTTTCCTATTACTATCTATCTTGAAATAAATATCCTCTCATAAATAAAATAAAATAAAAATCCTCTCATAACTAAATTTGAAAATAAAGAATGAAAAAAAAATACAAAATCCAGCAGACCTAACATATAGAAAATATTTTGGATCATATTGAATATTTCACACTTTTCTGAATAAATTACTATTTCATAAAATTTAGGAGATGATCTTGTTATGTTTTTCCAAAAACATTTTAAATCTTTTTGGTTATTGTTCTTCCCATTTACATTATTGCAGCAATCATGTATATTGTTTTCTGGATTTTATTTACTCTACTTTGCATCAGTTCATGAGGTCTTTCCATGATTCTCTATATTTACTTTTTCTTGTATCTGTTTAATATGACATTATATTCACATGTCAATATTATTTTAGCAATTTTCTACATAATAGAGTTTCTATTGTTTTTATTTTAGGTATAATCACAATTACCTAAAAATATATTCTAGTCCAAAGTAGGTCAATTCTATATCTTTTGTGTGCCGTATATTAGATAATATATTTTAATGTATAGAGAGAACTGGACTTGCACTCAAAAAGACCTGAGTTCAGGTCTTGCATTTACCAAATAGTACCAAATAATCTTGTGATCATGAACAAGTTATGTAAACTCTCAATTCTCCATGGAGTTTTGTAAACCTCTAAGTTACAGATGTCTTGCCACTCTTCATCAATAAAGAATTTTCTCTGTAGGGATTAGAAGGAGTGGAAGGATAATTTCACTGATGAAATAGGCTCTTAAACAAGAATAATAAAGAAAACTATAATGTATCGCATTGGCATTTTGGATGGTGGGAAAATCAAATAAAATCCCTTTTTTATAAGGGATTTCAGGATTTTACAATTTATAAGAAGTAATTTACATTTCAGCAAGACCATAAGACATATATGCTGCATTGGAGTGTTTAAGAATATAATATTTAACCAAATAAAATATGTTAATTTTTAATAGAGGTAAATTTAAAATGTTACATGAGGCAAAATAAATGAACTTTCCTTGTTCAAGAGGAAGAAGTATAGCTGTTGTCCAATAAAAATATGATGTTTCTAGTGGACTGAAATGTCAATGTGAGCTAATAGTGTGATATGACAACTAAAAAGCCAATAAAATATGAGACTGCATTAAGAAAACAATATTCAAGAATAAAGAGGTGATAGTCTTTCTTCATTGGCCATGTCACATTGTGTTCAGATCTAGGGAAGAATTTTAAGAAAGATATGGGTAAGTTATAGAGTTTATAGAGAAGGACCAAAAAATGCTGAGGATCCTTGAGTTTGTTGCACAGAGAAAACATGAAAACTGCTTTCATGTATTTGATAGATTGTGTTTTAGAATTTTCTTAGTCACTTACTACAGAACTAGAATTAATGTACCTCAAAATTTCCTTTATTTCCCTTTATTCTTTTTATCTTTATTCAATTGACCTTTATAATTAATCAGTAATCTTACTGTGTGATCCTATGATATTTCAAAAAAAGCAAATTTACATAAACACAAACTTACTAACAATTATAATTACCTCCAAAATAGGATGGGCTTCTTTGGAAGAGAGGGGTCTTCAGTAAAAACTAGATGATATTTGATATAATTTAACACAGATTCTTCTTAATCATGGGTTAGTTCTAATGTTCCTCAGATGTTCCTTTCAATTCTGGCACATTTACTTTTTTTCGTTCTTCTAATTTAAGAATAAGCATAGAGAGGGAACTTGGGAACAAATACTATAGAAATGAGTGATGGTGAAATGAAATAACTTACCAAGAGATAATGAAAATGATATTTATTCTTTAAAAAATAAAGATGCATTTGTCTTTGAAATGTTTTCTTTCAGAACTTAATCTAATTAGTGTTTTGTTATATGACACATCAGCTGTACAGGTCATCACATTAACTGGACAGTTTTTTCATAATATGATTTAAAGTATATTGAAACAATGAATCATATCAGGATGAAGATTTCATGGTTTTCTGACAATAATCTAGTCAAGTAGTTGATAAAAATATTATCCTCCCCAGTTTGCAGGTGAGGAAACTAAGGCTCAATGACATCAAATGTTTTGTTTATGATCACTTGTTTATGATGATCCAGTCGCCCAAAGTAATATTTTTATTCAGTAATACCTCTTTAAGAAGTTAAGGTTCCCTCTTAGATTGTTATTGTCCCTGTCATATGTCAATCTAGTAGATGTGTTTTAATGTGCAAGAGAAGAATGTGAAAAAATAGTGGCCAAGGCTGTGCAAGAGGCGATTGGAATCAGATGCATGCTTCAATGGAATACCTGAGCCATATCCATCATTTGGGATATGGAGTAGATTTTTTTTTTCCTGAGGTAATTGGGATTAAGTGGCTTGCCCAGGGTCACACAGCTAGGAAGTGTTAAGTGTCTGAGGTCATATTTAAACTCAGGTCCTTTTGACTTCAGGGCTGGTGCTCTGAAAGAAAAGACCCAAGACCCAAGAAACATAAGATGGTTCCATCTCTGACTATAAGTGCCCCTGAAAAAGTATGGCTGTTAACCCTATGTCTATGGTAATTGAATCATGAACATAAAAAATTGTCAATGAGATTGCTGCAGGGCTTCAAAACTTGTAAGAATCAATGGATTCCCTGACACATGAAGTAATGGACAATAGATGGCTTCCGGACTATCTTTTGGCTGCTGAAGGAGGCATATGTGTGATTGTTATTTATATACCCTCCTTTTAGGATTTATGGATGTGTATACATGTAGATTCATATTGTTTGTTACATCACTACTAGTCTGTGTTATTATATGATTGTGTAATGCCGCCCATGCTGATGGATTTATGTAAATCTGTTTCAAGTAAGGCCCTTAAGTGTAGAGAAAACTTGCTAACAATATCTGGTTTGGTTTTCTCACCTCCCTTCCTGTGCCACTGGACTAGAGTCTTACAAAGGAATGGACAGCATGATTTCCCAATTAAAATCCCTTATTTTTGCACAGTGTATGAAATTTCATAAGGCATATTCAATCCACTATCTCATTTGATCTTCACCAAAATCCTCTTAGATTAGTAGGACATATTTTGTTATCTTCATTTTATAGAAGAAAAAATTGAGATTCAACTTACCAAAGGTTACATTTCCTATGTAATACATCCTGAGTCTACTGGCAGATACCATCTGGGGGGCACAGTGGATAGAATGCTGGACTTGAGGTAAGAAATATCTGAGTTATATTTACTGGATCTATTACCTTGAGCAAATTATGTGGCTTTCCTGACTCACTTTCTTCTTCTGCAAAATAAAGTTAGATAAGTGGTATCTGCTTTATAGTGTTGTTGTAAGGGTTACTTTTTAAAATTTTTTTACTATATTTCTCCTTTACTGAGTTTGCTCATTTTGTTGTACAAAAAGTAAATAAAGTTTTAGCAATCATGGTGAAGACCAGCAAAACATACAAGTAGCAGAGGTAATTCCCTAGGCCCAAGGGTGGGTGTCTACCTTTGGAGATATCTACATTTCTTTCTTTTTTTTTTCTTTTTTATCATCATCATCATCATCATCAACATCAATCATCATCACTGTTGTTCCTCTTTGTCTTCTGATAGATTCCCATTTCCAATTTCAGTTCTTTCCCAGGCCATCTTCCCTGCACCTGTTTCATTTTCCATTTTTTCTCTCTCTTCCCTTAGTGAAACTTCAAATCTGCCCTTTCCTCTTTACTCCAGTACTTTGATACTTTAACCTATCAATCATTTTACTCTGTCATTGCTCAGGCCTGAATTACTCCCATCATTTGCTGACTTTTTTTCTACTCCTGTGCTGCTCAATAAACTAGAGAAAATTACAAAACTATGCTGATTTCACTACAAATTTATATTATGTCCATATTTCCCACATTTTCAAAAAACACCTTTATTTGATGATTCTTCCCTTCAAGCTATCATCTCATATCTCCATATATCTCCATTCTTTTGTTGCCTCTACTTCCTTTCCCCCCAATATCTTTTTTTTCTCTATAGTAGCAGGCTTCTCACTTTATTTTTCAATGGCAATTTCTCTTTCCAAATACTAAATTTTTTATTTTATTTTCTTAAATTCCTGTGCTAATGACCTTTTATCTAAATGGAATTTTATACACACATATACATATATATGAATATATACATGCATATGTATATACATGTATTTACACATATTCAGCCTTTTAGAACTTTTAGAACTAAAGTGTTCTATAAATGTCATGCTGTAATTATCTGACATGGAGTGTCATGTTAAGCACAAGAGGAGAAAAGACAGTGCATAAGGAAGAATTAATTTGTTCTAAAGGATAGCATTAGAAAGGGAGATCTAGTGTTCCAAAAATTTTTGTTTCATGCCAGATTTGTTGCTAACAAGTAAATACTCTACAATTTTACCTACAAATCCACATTAGAAGTCAATGAGTTTACATTTAGCAATTCCCATTGCCTGAGTTCAAATGAAGATGTGAGACAATATTCACAATCTGTAGTGGTATGGTGAGCAATGCCTGAAAAAACCCTGAGGCATTTCTGCAGACTGAAGAACTATCAAAAATCTCTAGTAGATACTACTATTGCCCTGAAGGATCACAGTCTTCTGAAACTGAAATAATGGGACATCTGGAATCACTCCTGACTGCCAGCAGAGCTTTTTTCACTAAGCTGATGCCTGGAGCTAAGGAAAGCACTAGTCCCATAGTGTGACAGATACATTAGTAGCAACAAAGGCTTCTCCAGTCATAAACAATGCAGGTTGGATAGCTACAGAATTTGGGCTGGCCTTTATCAGTTAATAGCACTGTAAGATATCATTTTTGGTGTTACAGGAAGATGTCAAATGCATCAGGTCTTATAGCTAGATACTCAAGCCTCTATAGCAATGATCAAATAATATCAGGGGAGGTTGCCAACAGGGCAATTCAGTGATTTGGACCAAGTTGCTGTAAGTTCATCTCCTGAAACCCAAACATTGGTTTATTCAAGCATCAAACTGGTTGGAGAAGTGGGGTGAGTGATTTACTTTTCAAATAATTGTTTTGATATTGTGGAAGGTAAATGTCAAAACTGGAGATTAAAAAGCCAAAGGGAGCACACTAACCAAGACAAGAAATCAGGATTAATTGTTAAAATGAACTTTCCAAGGTTTTTAGTAGTTCTTCTGATATTTGGATTGGTAAGTGCAGGGAGAGAAGGATTATTTTTAAAGTCTTGATCTTTTTATGAGAAATAATTACTTTTTCTTACATTAAGCTTCTTTGCCCAATTGCATGAAGGTATCACAGGCATTTGACAATATCTGAACATCTCTATTAAGGAAATTTTTTTTTCCCTGAGGCTGGGGTTAAGTGACTTGCCCAGGGTCACACAGCTAGGAAGTGTTAAGTGTCTGAGACCAGATTTGAACCCGGGTCCTCCTGAATTCAAGGCCGGTGCTCTATCCACTGCACCACCTAGCTGCCCCAAGGAAATTATTGTCTATGCAAGTAAAGCCTTGGTTTGTTTGCTTCTATGGAAGTCACCACAAAAAGCCAGGCTTTGCTGTTGCATGGAAATAGTTTAGACTTATGATCCAAACATCCAGTTGGCTCAAGTTCTAGCTTTAGTTACCAAATGTCATAACCTAATAATCATCCTTTTAAAAATAAACAATAAATAAATAAAGTGTAACGTTTTCTGGGAGCAGGTTTCTTTTCAGTTCAATAATTCAGTATTCAATAATCACCTCAAATGCAGCCTGGAATTAAAGTGAAAATCCTTTATTATTTCCTTTTAAGTCTTGTCTCCTTCCTGGGGCCCAGTTACCTTTCTTCAGAGTCCTATCTCTCTCCTTGGTTCCAAGAGCTCTTGCCACTAGTCCTTTGCCTCTGCCAGCCTCTGCCTGTAGCTTCCTCTGAATGAGCTTGTAGTGGTCTTGTTCTTTCTGGCCCTAAGACCTCTTCCTTATATATCCCATAATGAGTATATACCAATTATTATATCACTAGGAAAGCATTATTTGTTGTAGGATTAAATCAATGATAACCTAGATTTAATCATTGTCCTCTCAATTCCACTTACTACCTTGTTTCACGTTCTGGCCCATAACATCTCCTTGTAGAATCAGATCAATCATACTGAACCATGATAAATTAGATAATTATTGTCTCTATCAATTTCATTCTTAGTACTTTGTAAGAATCCTAACACTCTCATATAAAATAGTGAATAGCAAACTGGATTAAAAGCCAGAACCCTACAATAGGTTGTTTACAGGAAACACATTTAAAGCTGAGTGATACATACAGATTAAACATAAAAGGTTGGAGCAGAATCTATTATGATTCAGGGAAAGAAAAAAAAAAAAAAAAGCAGGGGTAGCCATTCAGATCCAGCAAAAACAAAAATTGATCTTACTAAAAGAGATATGGAAGGAAACTATATCTTGCTAAAGGGGTAGCATAGATAATGAAAGCAATATCAATACAAAGCATACATGCACCAAATAGTATAGCATCTAAATTCCTAAAAGAGAAATTAAGAGAGTTGCAAGAAGAAATAGACAGCAAAACTACAATAATGGGAGATCTCTACCTTGCTCTCTCAGAATATATAAATCAAACCACAAAATAAATAAGAAAGAAGTTAAGTAGGTAAATAGAATACTAGGAGAGTTAGGTATGATAGATCTTTGAATAAAACTGAATGGAGACAGAATAGAGTACACTTTCTTCTTGGCAGTTCATGGAACTTATACAAAAAACTGGTCATATATTAGGACATAAAAACCTCAAAATTGAAGGCAGAAAGGAAGAAATAGTAAATGTATTTTTTCAGATCACAGTGCAATAGAAATTACATTCAATAGAAGTCCAAGGCAAAATAGCCCCCAAAGTAATTGCAAACTAAATAATCTCATCCTAAAGAATGAATGAGTGAACCAGCAAATCATAGACATAATCAATAATGTCAGACAAAAGAATGACAATATTGAGACAGAATACCCAAATTTGTGGGATTCAGCCAAAGTGGTAATAAGGGGGAATTGTATATCTCTACATGCTTACTTGCATAAAATAGAGAAAGAGAAAATTAATAGATTGGGCTTGCAACTAAAAAAGCTAGAAAAAGAACAAATTATAAACCTCCAATGAAATATCAAACTTGAAATTCTTTAATTATACTGAATGCTGTCAAGGACTATAGGGAAGCTAAAATTGATGTTTGTCATTATTAAAACACTCTGAATGGTGTTTTCATCATCATTATCATCTTCACCATCCTCATCATTATTATTAGCATTTGAACTGCTTCTGAAATGAGATCACTGGGGAAGTTGATAAATGGATTGAAAGGTCACTGGGTTTTTGTGGCAATGGCCATATTCAACTGTTGAAGCACACTTGCCTGGTGACTAAGTTCTCTACATGTGATCTCTACATTATGTATGATGTACCTCACTCTACTAAGATCATTCTTTCCTAAAGTAGAGAAAAAGTGATAATATAGAAATGATACCTTATCTTAAGATACTTAAGATGGAGTGTTTTATTATATGAAAAGCAATGAAGTCAGTGGGAAGGAGACTTGGGGCAGGTAGACTAATCAACAGACCATTATAGTAGTCCAGATATAAAATGATGAGAATCTATATTAGGGTAGTACCAGTCTCAAAGGGGAAAAGGAAGTACATGTTACTAAGGTGTTACTGAGATGTTATTTAAGTAAAATTACTTAAAATTTTTTAATTAATTTTTCCAAATTATCCCCTCCCTCCCTCTACTCCCTCCCCCTGATGGCAGGTAATCCCATACATTTTACATGTGTTACAATATAACCTAGATACAATATATGTGTGTAAATACCATTTTCTTGTTGCACAATAAGCATTAGATTCCGAAGGTACATGTAACCTGGGTAGATAGACAGTAGTGCTAACAATTTACATTCGCCTCCCAGTGTTCCTTCTCTGGGTGTAGTTATTTCTGTCCATCATTGATCAACTGGAAGTGAGCTGGATCTTCTTTATGTTGAAGATTTCCACTTCCATCAGAATACATCCTCATACAGTATTGTTGTTGAAGTGTACAGTGATCTTCTGGTTCTGCTCATTTCACTCAGCATCAGTTGATGTAAGTCTCTCCAAGGCTCTCTGTATTCCTCCTGCTGGTCATTTCTTACAGAGCAATAATATTCCATAACCTTCATATACCACAATTTACCCAACCATTCTCCAATTGATGCGCATCCATTCAACTTCCAGTTTCTAGCTACAACAAAAAGAGCTGCCACAAACATTTTGGCACATACAGGTCCCTTTCCTCTCTTTAGTATTTCTTTGGGATATAATCCCAATAACAGCAATGCTGGGTCAAAGGGTATGCACAGTTTGACAACTTTTTGGGTATAGTTCCAAAATTGCTCTCCAGAATGGCTGATTTCTTTCACAACTCCACCAACAATGTATCAGTGTCCCAGTTTTCCCACATCCCCTCCAACATTCATCATTATTTGTTTCTGTCATTTTAGCTAATCTGACAGGTGTGTAGTGGTATCTCAGAGTTGTCTTAATTTGCATTTCTCTGATCAGTAGTGATTTGGAACACCCTTTCATATGAGTGGAAATAGTTTCAATTTCATCATCTGAGAATTGTCTGTTCATATCCCTTGACCATTTATCAATTGGAGAATGGTTTGGTTTCCTATAAATCAGGGTCAGTTCTCTATATATTTTGGAATGAGACCTTTGTCAGAACCTTTCCTTTTAAAAATATTTTCCCAATTTGTTACTTCCCTTCTAATCTTGTTTGCATTAGTATTGTTTGTACAGAAACTTTTTAGTTTGATGTAATCAAAATCTTCTATTTTGTGATCAATAATGATCTCTAATTCTCCTCTGGTCATAAATTCCTTCCTCCTCCACAGGTCTGAGAGGTAGACTATTCTCTGTTCCTCTAATCTATTTATGATCTCATTCTTTATGCTTAAATCATGGACCCATTTTGATCTTATCTTGATATATGGTGTTAAGTGTGGGTCCATATCTAATTTCTGCCATACTAATTTCCAGTTTTCCCAACAGTTTCTTCCGAATAATGAATTTTTCCCCCTAATGTTGGTATCTTTGGGTTTGTCAAAGATTAGATTGCTATAGATGTACCCTTTTTTGTCCTTTATATCTAATCTGTTCCACTGATCTACCGTTCTATTTCTTAGCCAGTACCAAATGGTTTTGGTGACTGCTGCTATATAATATAGCTTTAGATCAGGTACACTTAGACCACCTTCCTCTGACTTTTTTTTTTCATTAGTTCCCTTGCAATTCTCGACCTTTTATTCTTCCATATGAATTTTGTTGTTATTTTTTCTAGGTCAAAACATTACACTTTAAAGAAGAATATTACATTTTGGTGCCAGAACGTGTGACCAAGTACCTTCATCTGTGACCCAGAAATTAGGGTGAGTACAACAAGGAAACTTTGTTAAAGGGATAAACTAGTATTTCAACTAAAATGGGACAAATGTTTAGAAAACAGCCTTCTTTTCCAATTCAATAAAAATGTGTTGAAAGCTTGGTCAGACTGATAAAAAATCAAGGTTTAATTGTAACCTGGGAGCAGATCACTGAACTTTTAGAAACTGTACAGTATACATCTCCTTGGTTCTGTAAGGAAAAAGAATTGGATCCAAATGAGTGGAAATTAGTAGAAGAGCAATTATGTCAATTCTACAATGAAAATGCACCTGACTCAATTTCCAAAGATACACTTTATACATACAATTTAATACAACTGGCTTTAGGAAATTATATAAGTTTTAAGATGAAAAAGCAGGAGCTGGAGGATCTAAATAAACTAAGTGAAAAGGATGAAGAATCAGATAAGAATGGAGTTAAGTACAGTTTTAAGTATGGTGCTTCCCAGCAGGAAAATTAGGTCATTCCACATCCCCTGTTCTACTTCCATCAATTAATCCTTCATGGGCAGAGGGAGGAGGAGGATGAGAGGCTGTAACACATTCAGCACCACTTATGAAACAGCCTATGACAAACTTACAAAAAGCACTGGTTAAGGCAAAAAATGAAGGACATGTATCTGATTTATTAAATGTATACCCTGTGATTGAATATCTTGACTCTTCAGGTCAAAAAAGGAGAAGATACACTCCTTTTGATCTGAAAAAAAAAATTAAGGATTTGGAAAAGGGTTGCACTCTTTATGCACTCTTTAAGATGCTACTAGATAATTTGATTTATGAAATCCTAATCTCTAGTAACTGTAAATCCATAGCAAGAACATGTTTAGAACCTGGACAAAATTGTTGTGGCTTTTGGAGTATCATGAATTATGTAGGATTCAAGCACAACAAAATAGGCAAACTGGAGTTAACATACAAATCACTTTTGACTAACTAGCAGGTGAAGGTCAGTATGCAGAGAATTCAGCACAGATTAATTATCCCATAACAGTGTATGAGCAAATTGCTACTGCTGCAATAAAAGCTTGGGGTTCCCTCCCAGGGAAAGATGGAGATAAAACCTTCACAAAAATAGAGCAAGATCCCAATGAACCCTTTGTGGATTTTGTGGGTCGCTTGCAAACAATTGTCACAAGAATCATTGGAGAAAATGCAGCTACAAGAATTATGATAAGACAACTGTCTAAGGAAAATGCCAAGGAGGTTTGCAGAAGAATTATATGGGGACTACACAAAGATGCTCCTTTATAGGAGATCATAAGACGCTGTGCCACAGTGGGCACAAATGCTTATTATACCCAGACAATGAGGAACATGGGAAGACAATGTCCCTTTTGGCAAGGGACTTCTAGAAAGACTCGTTGATGTTTTCAGGTGTGGGAAAGTTGTACATCTGAGAGCTCAGTGTAGGTAAAAGAGATAAAGTGAGAACAAAGGTAAGAGAATACCTAAATTTATGTCCAAAATGCCACAAGGGCTTCCACTGGGCCTCAGAATGTAGATTGATCCAGGGAAATGAGAGGCAAGGGCTAGCTCCAAGATATCATACAAAAGACAAGTGGGGCATGTTGGCAGCTGAGTTTATACCTAGAGAGTCTTTAGAAGGTCAGGACTCTGATATGATCAACCAGCAGAAAAGCAATCAGATGGCAGAAAGGGATTACATAATCAGTCATCCAAAAAGCAATCAGATAGCAGAAAGGGATTACAATTGGGAAGAATACAGACCTTTTAAACCAACAAGGCAGTGTCCAGTTTGAGCAGCTCCAATGTAATTGTCAGGTGATGAGGAGAAATCTAAAAAGTAATAAATAGAAGGGACTAAATAGGTTAACTGCTTGGGAGAAAGGGTTTGTTTGTATTCGTACAGATGGAGAAGGAATCAGATGGGTGTCAAGGAGCAATATTCGCCTTGTCCATCAGAGAGAGACAGAAAAAAAGAGAAAAACCTTAACAAACAAAGGAGAAGACCTAAAAAAAAATCTGACCTGAAAGAACATGGCTGTTAATGAGACTGTTGAAGAACTTCAAAATCTGCAGGAATCATTGGATTTCTTGAGATGAAAAATTGTTTATGAGACTATTACAAGACTTCAAAACTTGCAGGAATTATTGGATTCCTGGCACATGAACTATTGGACAATAGATTGGTTTTGGACTATTTCTAGTACTTATGGACATGTATAATCCCTCATGTTGATTCATGTTATTTGTTACATCACTACTAGCTTGTGTTATGTTACTATGTTCTTATATAATTTATGTAATTATGTGTAATATCTCCCATATTGATGTATACTTATTTTAAGAGTGAGCCTCTTCAGAATCCCTCTAATCTGATTTGATTTCCCATTTCCTTTTGTGTTTTCATCTCCCTTCATGAGATGTGAGGGAGGGCGTGATCATCTCATTTTTATGGTGTTTTCACTCCTTTTTTGAGCAGTCAGGGAAGGCATAATCACCTTCTTTTTTGGAGTTCTCACCACCTTGAAAAGTCAGGGAGGTCATGACCACTTATGTTCAAAATCAAAAGAAAGGGGGAGATATTAGGATTCTTACAAGGTACTAAGACGGTGGAATTGATAGAGACAATAATTATCTAATTTAGCATGGTTCAGTATGATTGATCTGATCCTACAAGAAGATGTTATGGGCCAGAACTTGAAACAAGGTACTAAGTGGAATTGAGGAGACAGTGATTTAATTCTACAACAAATAATGCTTTCCTAGTGATATAATGATTGATTTATACTTAGTGTGGGGCATATAAGGAGGGGGCCTCAAGGCCAGAAAGGACAAGCCCACTAGAAGCTCATTTGGAGGAAGCTAATGGCAGAAGCTGGCAGAGGCAAAGGACTAGTGGCAGGAACTCTTGGAATCAAGGAGAGAGATAGGCATCTAAAAAAGCTAACTGGGCCCAGGAAAAGAGACAAGATTTTGAACGAAACAATAAAGAACTTGGACTTTAACTCCTGGCTGCATTTGAGGTGATTATTGAATCTGAACTGAATTATTGAACTGAAGAGAAACCTGCTCCCAGAAAACATTACACTTTATTTTTGTATGTCTTTCTTTTTATTAATTTTATAATTATAATTTTGACAGTATATATGCATGAGTAATTTTTTTATAACATTATCCCTTGTATTCATTTTTCCAGATTTTCCCCTCCCTCCCTTTACTCCCTCCCCTAGATGACAGGCAATCCCATACATTTTACATGTTACAGTATAACCTAGATATAATATATGTGCATTACACTTTAAAGAAGAAATTTATAGGAGTGTTTACCTCATTCACATTTACAGTTAAAGCTAATTCTGCATTTCCCATCATCTTATTTACCACAAATTATGTTTTTCTCTTTCCTTTTCCCCTGTCCCTCCTCCTCAGAATTTTACTTATGAGCACCACTTGCCTCAACCAGTCCTCACACCTTAGAGCCCCTCCCCCTTTTTATATTTTCCCCTTTTAAAATTTATAGTTATTTATTTATTTATAGTTTATTCGTGGCTGCATTCCAAGTTCCTCACCTTTTTGAAATATCAGATTCCAGATCCTGCAATCCTTTACGGTGGAAGTTGCTAGTTCCTGGATAATCCTTATTGTGGCTTCATGGTACTTGAATTTTTTGTTGTTGTAGTAGTTGTTTTCATGTTTGCTTGCAACATTTTTTTGTCTCATAGTTTTTTAACTTAGCCATGATATTCCTTTGAGTTTTAAGTTTGGTGTCTCTTTCAGGAGGTTTTTGGTGAATTCTTTCAAAGGCTATGTTACTTTTGGATTCTATGACATCATGGTAATTTTCTTTGATCATTTCCTGAAAAATAATGTCTAGGCTCTTTTTTTTTTTTTTCTTTCATCATGGTTTTAGGAAGTTCAATAATCCTTAGATTGTCTCTCCTAGTTCTCTTTTCCAGGTCAGTTATTATTCCAAATAGGTATTTTGTGTTTTATTCTATTTTCTTTTTTGGCTTGTCTTGACTGATTCTTGAAGTCTCATTGAGTCATTCATTTCCATTTGTTCAGTTCTGATTTTAGTGAATTATTTTCTTCATTCATTTTTTAGTTCTTTTTGTATTTGCCCAATTGAATTTTTAAATCAGCTGTTTTGTTCTATGGGTTTTTTTTTCCCTCATTTCACAAATTATGTTGTAAGGAATTATTTTTTTTTCCTTTCATAAATTCTGTTTTTCAGTGGATTGTTTTCTTTTTTTCCATTTTGTCAACTCTGTTTTTTTAAACAGTTATATGCTTCTATTTCACTAAGTTTATTTTGTAATGAATTTTCTTCAGATAATTTCTGGGTTTTCTTTTCTAAACCCTCTTGTAAAGTTTTCATTTCTTTTTCCTTATTTTACTTCTAGCTCTATTTTAAGATCCTTTTTAATTTCTTCTAGGAGAACCTTGTGTTATGGGGACCAGTATATATCACTTTTTGCAGCTTCATCTGGAGAGCTCTGCTTTTTGTCTCCTCAGGGTTTGAAATCTGTTCTTCTCTTTCACCATAAAAAAAAAAATCTATGGTTAGAGTTATTTTTGCGTTTTTACTCATTTTTTAAAGTTGAAATCTTTTTTTTTAGGGCAAGCAAGATTGTCCAAGCTTCTTCTAATAGCAACTGTGACTGTGCTTACAGACTTCTGGTGCTGGGCAGATGTGGCCAGATCTTGTGGAATTCTGGTACTTCAGGGTTTGCTATTTACCTTTTGTGTTTGTATTGGATGTTTTATAACTTCTCTGCAGATCTACTGAATTTCCTTCAGGGCAGAGTAGCCAACACTGTTGTAGATTCCACCCCATAGATTCTTAGCCATGGAACTCCCACCACCCTGGGTCTGAGCTGTCTGCCCTGGCATCTGTGCTAGGTCTGCTTGCATTTGGCCTGCCTCCCTCAGGGCCTAATTGAAACAGACCTTTTCTGGAGATGTTTGAAATTATCTTCTGCTGATAATTTGTTACACACCCAATATTTATGGATTCTGCCAGCTCAGAACTAATTTAGAAGCTGGATTTGCTAATTAGTCTGAGGGTCTTGGGAAGAGGTCAGAAAGAAACAGGTATTCTCTCTGCCATCTTGGTTCTTCATCCTATTAGTATTAAATCAAATAATTTATTTCTAGAATAGAATAGGGAGTCACAGAAGGGTATGGAACAAGAAAAATAGTCAAACTATAGGCATATGGAACAAGAAAAATAGTCAAACAATAGGCATATTACTTTGGCAGCTTTGTGAACCATGGATTTAAGAAAAAGACTGAAAGCAGTGAGACCAATCAAATCAAGTAAATAAGGTTCTTGGTTTGTTGTGGTTTTTTTTTTTTTTTTTTTTTTTTTTTTTTTTATTTTGAGCCCTAGGAATTGTACTAAACTTTGGAGAATATAAAGGGCAAACATAGTTCTTGCACTCAAGGAGCTCAGACTCTCATGAGTTAAGACAGCATATAAGTAGCTATATACCAAGTAAATGCTGATCAGGGTTTGAATTACTATAGTGGTGCTTCTATAAGTAGAGAGAAACTACTTGATATGAGGCATTTAGCTGCAGTAGATTGTGTGTGTGTGTGTGTGTGTGTGTGTGTGTGTGTGTGTGTGTGTGTGTTTATTCTAAGATAGTATCAGCATCAGATCTTGGGGAATATCAGCAGAAAAGCTTTAAGTTTGTGGTTTCCCCTCCAATAGTGACATATTCTTTATCAGAACAGCCTTAAAAATAAGTGCATTGGACATAAATCAGAGATGAAACAGAAGATCATCCTAATGGAGTTGAGGGTGATCTCAAAGCTCTCTTGTTATTCTAAATTCTATAATTACATAGTGAACCCTGTGGAATTTACTTTGATTTATTTTTTTAATTTTAATTTTTTTAAATTAAATTTAATTTTTTTTAATTTTTTATTTATTTTTTTTTATTTTTTAAAGAATCTATCATTAAGGAGATTAGCTTGGTAGTGCAATGGATACTCCAGAGCACTGGTCCTAAATTCAGGGCAACATAAGTTCAAATTTAGCCTCAGACATTTATTAATTATGTGACTTTGAGAAAATTATTTAACCCTGATTGACTAAAAATACAAAATCTATCATTAAAGAAGGTGCATAACAATGGAAAGTACATGTGAGGCCAGAAAAGTTAATTAAAGTTCTGCTCATGCCATGAGGTCAACTAATTTTGTAAAAATAGATGACATGAAATTCTTTGATCCTTTGCTTTTTAACTTGCAATATAGGGGACATTATAGAAAAAAAGAATATATAGGATTCAGTTAATAACTATAGAAACATTATTATTGCTGTTGTAATTGTCTGAGGATTCTTGATATGGAGTGATATTCTGGTTTTTATTTATCTTTTATTTTTTTAAATTTTCAATAGTATTTTATTTTTACAAATGCATCCAAAATAGTTTTCAACATTCATTTTTGTTAGACTTTGTGTTCCAAATTGTTCTCTCTCCCTCCCTTTACCTCTTCCCTCCACAAGACAGTAAGATAACAGGTATAGGTTAAATATGTGCAATTCTTTTAAACTTATTTCTATATTTGTAATGTTATGCAAGAAACATCAGACCAAAAGAGGAAAAAAATATAAATAAGAAAACAAACAAAAAGGACAAAAATACTATGCTTCCATCCATAATTAGCCTCCATAATTTTCTCCAAGGATGCAGATCTCACACCTTATGTATATTGGAATTACCTTGAAGCATGACATTTTTTAGAAGAATCAGGTCCATCAGAGTTGATTATCATATTAACTCATTACTTTGTATAATGTTCTCTTAATTCTACTCACTTCTTTCAGGATCAGTCCATGTTAAGTCTTTTGAGGGTTTCCTGAAATCACCCTACTCATCATTTCTTATGGAATAATAATATTCTATTGTATTTATATACCATAACTTATTTAGCCATTTCTCAATTGATGGGCATCTATTTAGTTTCCAGAGTATGAATAATTTTATAGGTCTTTTCTGAAGTTAACATTCTCCTGAATGGGTGAAACAGCAAATCATAGACACAATCAATAATTTCATCCAAGAGAATAACAATAATGAGACAACAGTGAAATTTGTGGGATACAGATGAAGTGGTAATAAGGGGAAATTTTATATTTCTAAATGCTTACTTGCAGAAAATATCGAAAGAGAAGATCAATAAATTGGACTTGCAACTAAAAAAGTTAGAAAAAGAAAAAGAAAATAAAAGCCCAATAAAATACCAAACTTGAAATTCTAAAAATTAAAAGTAAAAAAAAAAACAACAACAACTATTGAATTAATAATAAAAAAAAACTAAGACTTGTCTTTATGAAAAAAAAATAGATATATTTTTTTTAAATTTTGATTAGAAAAAGGAAAGAGGAAAATAAAATTGTTAGTCTCAAAAATGAAAAGGGAGAACTATTCAACAATGAAAAGAAAATTAGAGCAATTATCAGGAATTATTTTGCTCAACTTTATTCCAATAAACTTGACAACCTAAGTTAAATGGAGCAATACCTACAAAATATAGATTGTCCTGATTAACAGAAGAGGAAATAAATTACTCAAATAGTCCCGTTTTAGAAAAAGATATAGAACAAGCTAGTTATCAACTCCCTAAGAAAAAATTTCCAAGACTGGATGGATTTACATGGCTCTCTTCAATTTTGAGATCATCCAGTTTCACTTGTTTTGTGCTAAAGAGAGCCATGTACACGCAGAGAGAATCCATGGGAACAGAGAATTGAACATAACTTAGCATTCTCATTCTCTCCATTGTTATTTGCTTGCATTTTGTTTTCTTTCTCTTTTTCTTTTTCTTCCTTCTTTATCTAATTTTTCTTGTACAACAAGATAACTATATAAATATGTATACATATATTGGACCTTATGTGTATTTCAACATGTTTAACATGTATTGGACTAACTGCCAGCTAGGGGAGTGGGTGGGTGAAAGGAGGGGCAAATTTGGAACAGAAGGTTTTGCAAAGGTCAATGTTGGAAACATTATCCATGCATATGCTTTGTAAATAAAAAGCTTTAATAAAATATAAACAAACAAATATTTAAATAAAAGAGAGAAATACAAAACTGAACGTGGAAAAAGTAGAATTCAAAGTGAAAACCTTTGTGGTACACAGAGGGTTTTGTCATCTAAGGTAGTCATTCAACTTTTAGTATGAACCCAGACAGACTCTTTCCACCTCTCTCCTTTCTATTATTATTACCTCCTTGTGAAAAAAGTAGTTATGTTTATTCAAATTGATAACTGGAACATACCATCTATTTTGTGTATTAGGATCAAAGTTGGTGTTTCTGTTAGTTTAGATGAAAACCATGATTAAATGTTTGTAGAGAAGAGGTTCTTAACATTTTCTTATGTCATGATTCCATTTGATGATTATTGAAGTCTGTAGACAATCTCAGAATTTGTGTTACATATACTCATAATTGAAGGATAGGCTAAATTTTACTTTGAGGTTATTGACAATAAACATTGTTTATAATCATCTAAATCATAGGCATTCTAAAATCTATCCATGGCTTTTTCTCAACCCCCACATTAATAGCCTCTGATTTAATCTATTTCTAAATTCTAGATTTCAGATCATGATTTCTATATTAATCATTTAATAACATTCTCCTTGACTTTGTGAACCAGAATCAAACTTTTGGTTCTTGTTCCTCTAGTGAAGAATACCACAGTGGAATCTTGTAATACTAAGGAACTTGGACTAGATGGTCTCTGTTCAACCATGTGGCATTCACTTTCAAAAATGTGGAAGAAATATTGGCAGTTACCAAAGGAGTGTTAGACATAAAATATATTAGTATAGTCAGGTATCTATTCACAAAATAGATCAGTAGAAGAATGTGAAATAGTTTTAAATGAAAATGATAAAAACCTAGTTAAAAACGAACCTTGTTTTTGCATGCATACATACAAGGAAGGAAGGAAGAAAAGAAACAGAAAGTTGGCAATAATGCCATATGTCATAATACAGAATACAAATAATAACAAAATGACTCCTAAAGTGCTTTGCAGTTTATAAATTGTTTTACAATTTAAAAAGAAGTATTTTTGTATTAATCCCTCTAAGAACAGTGTGTGAAGTATGTAGGGAGACCATGTTTCTAAAGGGTAAAAATTTCTCTAAGACTAAAATGGAAAATGTTCATGCCTGGAGCAATTTAGTTAATTGGGGGACAAGCTTCATTAGAACAATGTGATTATGATGTTATTGGTGGAAAATCAGTCATGAATGAATGAAAGGTGATTTGGGGAGCTAGATTTCTACTTTATCTATTTCTTCCTAACTTCAGTCATTTCTAAATTGTAGAAAAAGGACAAATACTGTCAGTAATCACTACATTTCAGTTTTTTTGCAAGTTTGTGCTTCAGCTTTTAACTTATGCATAACACTTTGTTAACAAAGAATTAATAAATGAGTTGACAGTGGTTGACAAATATTCATCTTCTGGGGAGCCTTTACTGAGAGAGAATACTAAATTTGTGAAGGATTTATGGAAATACTGTTAGGCTATATAATTCAGTAGAATAGGAACTGAACTTGGAAGTAAGTGGGCTGGGTTTAAATCCTGGCTATGTTACTCACCCATTTTATGACCTTCACAAGGTCACTTAAGCTCTCTGTGCCACAATTTCCTCATCTATATAATGAGGGCATTGGACTAGATAAACTTTGAGGGACTGTTGAGTACTACACTTAAGATACTATAATCTAATGATTCCAAATCAATCTGAGCATGATGATGAGGAAGTAGATTAAAGTTCCCAGTATGTCATCATTTAAACTAAGCATGCTATAAAAAGCTTAAAGGTCAAATTCAGGAACAATTGGCTAACATGAGGCTGATGACATTATACAGTAGTCCTTCCCCTAAATCTAATCCATTTACAAGTCATGGTATCACCTTCCTGATGTCATACTATTTGAGAACAAAGGACAAACAATAACTATTGGCCAAAGTGGGTGTGTCAGAAAGCATCCCCAATTTAATCCAATTAATGTTTCTTCAGATTTGGGGAGTCCTTATGTACTATGCAAAATAAAGCAAAGCAAACAAACAACAGCAAAAGCAAACACTTCTTATTAACAAATGAACTCAGGGAATGACAACAACAACAAATAACTTACAGGTATATAATCGTGAAATTATTCCTATGCATTTTTTCCCTCATTTGACTCCTACAACAACCTTCCCTTTACGGAGCTTCTGAGTCCCCCAAGTCTTTTAGACAATTAAAACAGCTTGAATTACTCTATTTCTCATGACTTTAAAAAGCAGAGGGCATATAAATATAAATTTGTTTTGCTTGATTATGAATATTTAATAAAACTTTCCTTTTTTCCCTTTCTTTTCTCATTGAATGAGAGGGCAGCTTGATTTTGAAAATAGGCCATAGTAAAAAGGATAAATTATTTTCAGTCAGAAGAACTAGGTTTGAATTCCAACTCTGTTCCTTATTGGTCTTGTGAACTTTTACTTTTCTTTTTGCATTTCTGTTTTCTCATTTAAAAAAAAGAAAAAAAAAAGGTTGATATACATAACTCTGCCTACTATGAACTTGACTTGAAGTAGAAGAATGAGAGGACAAAAGTAATTGTCTGCAAATTTTAGAACACTAATCAACCCAGGATTTGAACTGAAGTCCTTAGGAGGAACTCCATTAATTTTTCTGGTGAGCAGAATTGCTTGAACATATGAATGGAAGAGGTCCCAGGATACTTATTAATGAGATAAAGACAGGCAATTGAAAAATGGCTGACAGGCTTTTTAGAGCTATCTTTAATAAGAAAAGGAAAAAATATATATATAAAGTAAGGCATAATGAAGATGTTAACAAAAAAGCTATGGTTAAAAAGTAGACAAAGGAATAATTAATTGCAAATTTTAAACTTACGTAAATCAGCAGGGTCAGATAACATTTAGGAAATTTGTGAGCAAACATATCAAATCATTTACAATTAATTTCTTAAAAGGCTGAAAACTGGAAAGAGGGATCTCTAGATAAGGAAGAAAAAGGAGATAATGATTCTTGAAAAAGGCAAAATGAAAGAGAGATACTGACAAAACTTTGTAATTTATATAATTCTGATGCTTGATAAATGCTGAGGAAAAAATCAAGTTTCTGAATCAGATTTTGTAATGGTATGTCATTTTTAAGGAATGTGACGAGGAATGTGAAGGTATATTATATAGGATGGCTCTATAAACAAAATTTCTTTTAGTCTGAAGTAAGAAATGTACCTCATTAGTGATCCTTTGATTATACATCAATGTTGCAAAATCTGTGATTTAATTCTAAATCACTATTCCCTAGAGACAAAAGTCAAAGGGAAAGGTGAAAAAATTAATTATGATGGTAACATCTAAAGTCAGGTTTTTGAAAAAGACAGTATCCATTTCTCCCTGAAACTCAAGGAATACACAAATTGGTTCTAATTTTAGTCCTAACTCAAGAGGTTCATTTTTCTTTTTTTTTTTCACTCCCTAGAGTTTGCTTAAAATAATCTCCAAATGTATATAGTGTTTAATATTATACAAAGTGAGTAACAGAATAGCTAATTCTCACAAAATAGCTCAAAGTAAGAAATGCTTTTCTTTTAATTCAAAGAAAGTGAAGAAAGTCCAAAAGTATCAATGGTAACTATAAATGAAATGGAAAATACATAGACACAAAACTAATCAAAGTGATTACCAAAAATGTCATTCCTATTTTCAAAAGTAGCACAATAAATTCAGATCTTAAAAGGACATTAGTAATAAACTTTTTAATGCCTCCATTTAACAGATGAAAAGACTAAAGTGATAAGGTGGTATTCTCATATACTAAAACCATGTTCTGCAAGCACAGGACAGTTAAGTGACTTATCTGAAAATTCAGAAAATATCAAAACCAAAATATAAACAAGTCCTCAGACTCCAAATCTCCTTTATCTATTTCTTACTGAGTAAAATCTTAAACTCAATCACCTGTCATTCAATTTCTTTTCAAAATGACAACATCCCAACATCCATTCCTAAGAAAAACACTTGAGAGTATAGGAATAAATGGACTTTTCTTTAAAATAGTCAGGAGCACCTATTTAAAACTGTCAGTAAGGATCATATGTAATGGGGATAAACTGCAACCATTCACAGTAAGATCAGGAGTGAAACAAGGTTGCCCAATATCAGCATTACTATTTAATTACTATTACTATGAGAAACACTAGCTTCAGCAATAAGAATCGAGAAAGAAATTAAAGGAATTAGAGTATGTAATGAAGAAACCAAATTATCACTCTCTACAGCTGATATGATAGTATACTTAGAAAACCCCAAAGATTCTTCTAAAAAGCTATTAGAAATAATTCACAACTGTAGCAAAGTTGCCAATAGCAAGAAATACAAAGAGAAACCCCATTCAAAATAACTGTTGATAGCATAAAATATTTGGGAATCTATCTACCAAAGGAAAGTCAGGAATTGTATGAGCAAAACTACAAAAAACTTTCCACACAAATAAAGTCAGATCTAAACAATTGGAAAAATATCAAGGGAACTAATGAAAAAAAAAATCAAATGAAGGCAGCCTAGCTGTACCTGATCTAAAACTATATTATAAAGCAATGGTCCCCAAAACCATTTGGTATTGGCTAAGAAATGGACTAGTTGATCAGTGAAATAGGTTAGGTCCACAGGACAAAATAGCAATCTAGTGTTTGACAAACCGAAAGATACCAACTTTTGGGATTAGAATTCACTATTTGACAAAACCTGCTAGGAAAACTGGAAATTAGTATAGCAGAAACTAGGCATGGACCCACACTTAACACCATACACCAAGATCAAAATGGGTTCATGATTTAGGCATAAAGAATGAGATTATAAATAAATTAGAGGAACATAGGATAGTTTATCTTTCAGACTTGTGGAGGGGGTAAGGAATTTGTGAGCAAAGAAGAACTAGAGATCATTATTGATCAAAAATAGAAAATTTTGATTATATCAAATTGAAAAGTTTTTGTACAAACAAAATTAATGCAGACAATATTGGAAGGGAAGCAATAAACTGGGGAAACATTTTTATAATGAAAGGTTCTGATAAAGACCTCATTTCCAAAATATATTAGAATTGACTCTAATTTATAAGTAATGAAGCCATTCTCCAATTGATAAATGGTCAAAGGATATGAACAGATAATTATCAGAGAAATAAATTGAAACTATTTCTAGCCATATGAAAAGATGCTGCAAGTGATAATAATCAGAGAAATGCAAATTAAGACAACTCTGAGATACCACTACATACCTCTCAGATTGGATAGAATGACAGGGAAAGATAATGTGCATTTTTGGAGGGGTATGGGAAAACTGGGACACTGGTACATTGATGGTGAAATTGTGACTACATCCAGCCATTCTGGAGAGTGATTCGGAACCATGCTAAAAACTTATCAAACTGTGCATACCCTTTGATCCAGCAGTATTACCACTGGGATTATATCACAATAAGATCTTAAAGAAAGGAAAGGAACCTGTATGTACAAGAATGTTTGTGGCAGTCCTCTTTGTAATGGCTCAAAACTGGAAACTGAGTGGATTCCCATCAATTGGAGAATGGCTGAATAACATTCATACAAAATATTATTTTTCTGTAAGAAATGACCAGCAGAATGATTTCAGCAAGGCCTGGAAAGACTTACATGAACTGATGCTGAATGAAATGAGAAGCACCCGGAGACCATTATATAATTCAACAACATTACTATATGATGATCAATTCTGATGGACATGGTCCTCTTCAACAATGAGATGAACCAAATCAATTCCAATAGACCAATAATGAATTGAACAAGCTATCCCTAGCAAAATAACTCTGAGAGATGACTATGAACCACTACAAAGAATTCCCAATCCTTTTACTTTTTGTCCACCTGCACTTTTGATTTCCTTCATAGGCTAATTGTACACTATTTCAGAGTCTGATTCTTTTTGTAGAGCAAAATAATTGTATGGACATATATACATATATTGTATTTAAGTTATACGTTAACATATTTAACATGTATTGGTCAACCTGCCATCTGTGGGAGGGGGTTGGGAGAAAGAGGGAAAAAAATTGGAACAAAAGGTTTTGCAATTGTCAATACTGAAAAATTACCCATGCATATATCTTGTAAATAAAAAGCTTTAATAAAAAATAAAAATTTAAAAGATTTTTTAAAAAATTAAAAACACCCTTCTTTATGAAAAGCCTCCTGTCACCCAAGTCAATAAAGACTTATCCCTTTCAAACTTACAAAATACTTAACTTATGTTTCTCTAATTACTATAACATTATTATATGTTGCAGTTATTCATGTATCTATTTTATTCTTTTAGTCCGTGATGGCAGTCATTAATCTGCACAGCAGAATTCTTAGCAAGGCATTCCCCACAACTGTGCTGTGTGGACCTGAGGCACTTCCTTTGGGGAACAATTTCCCAGAGCACTCCCGTACCTGGCCACTCATTGTAGCTGGTTGACAGGCAGTCCCATACACCTATCGCTGTTCTGCAGAGGAAGCTGGTAACCCCTGGCCCTGAAGGCAGACCCCACAGGGTTTTAAAAAATGAGTAAAAAAATTAAAAGGATGATTGATAGCTTTTATACAGAAAGAGAGCAGATTTTCAACCCCAAGGAGACTAATAGCAGACAGTCTCCAGACAATTGTTGGTCACCAACACAAAAGGCTCTCCTAGAAGAGACTATTAAAAATCTTAAAAGGGAGCTAGAAGAAAAATGGGGAAAGGAAAGAGAAGCTATGCAAGAGAATAACAACTTCCTGAAAGGTGAACTGGAAAAGGTAAAATAAATCACAGGAAGTGCAGGGAAACAGAATTTGTGAATTGGAAAAGATAAAGTACTCCCATTAAAGTAAAATTTGTGAATTAGAAAAAGAAAATAACTGACTAAAAAAATTAGTGAAATGGAAAAAAATTCCATAGAGCAAAATAACTCATTTAAAAACTCAATTGGAAATATACAAAAAGAAGTTAAAAAAAAAAGCTAATGAAGAAAATAACTGATTAAAAATCAGAACTGAACAAATAGAAACAAATGATTCCCTGAGATATCAAGAATCAGTCAAGCAAAAATAAAAAAATAAAAATAAAAAAAAAGAAAGAAAGAAAGAAAAAAAAATAGAAAGAAATATCACATATATCAAATATCTACTAGGAAAAACAACAGACTTGGAAAATAGATGTAGGAAAGATAATCTGAGGATAATGGGACTTCCAGAAAATTATGATGAAAAAAGAGCCTAGATACTATTTTACAGTAAATCATCAAAGAAAATTGCCCAGAGGTAACAGAGTCAGAAGGGGAAATAGGCATCAAAAGAGTTCATCGAACACCTTCTGAAAAAGACCCTTAAAAAAACTCTCCACAGAATATTGTGGCCAAACTTCAGAACTATAAGACTAAGGAAAATATTACAAGCAGCCAGGAAAAACAATTTTAATATTGAGGGTCACTCAAGATTTGGCTGCATCCAAACTAAAGAATTGAAGGGTCTGGAATCTGATGTTCCGAAAAAGCAAAAGAACTTGAAATGCAACCAAGAATAAACTACCCAGCTAAGCTGAACATTTTCTTTCATGGAAGAAGATTGACATTTAATGAAACAGATGAATTACATTTGTTTCTAAGGAAAAAAAACAGATCTAAACAAAAAGTTTGATCTCCAACCAAGAGAAGCAGACAAAGGTAAAAGGATCTCTTGAGAACTATATTTCTGATGTGGATATACATAAAGTCCACTTGGATAATTTGGTTTTACTGATATAACATAAAAAAGGGAAATGGAAATGGAAAGGGGATAGTATTAGAAAAAGGGGAAAAGGGAGATTAAAAAAAGGGAAACTACATCCCACAAAGAGGGAAAAAAAAATAAATAAAACTATCTGATCTGAGGGAAATTAGAGATGGGGAGAAACATTGTGTGAATCCTACTGTCATCAGAGTTGGCTCAAAGAGAAAATAATTGACATATTTATTTTATAGAGAATTCTCTCTTATTTCACTAAAAAGTGGGAGAGAAAAAGGGAAAAGGAAAAGAGTAAGGAAAGGTACAAAAAAGGGGAAAGGATTTAAAGGGAGGAGGGAGGGATACTAAAGAAGGAGGGCTGCGAGACGCAAGTAGGGCCCATAAGTTTAATACTTGGGAAGGGATTCTGGGGGGGGGGAAGGGGAAAAAACATAATCCAGGGATATTATGATGGCAGGAAATACAGAATTAGTAATTTTAACTGTAAATGTGAATGGGATGAACTATCCCATTAAGGGGAGGAAGATAGCAGACTGGATCAAAAGTCAGAACCCTACAATATGTTGTTTACAGGAAACACATTTAAAGCAGGGAAATACATACAGAGTAAAGGTAAAAGGCTAGATCAGAATTTATTATGCTTCAGGTGAAGTCAAAAAAGCAGGGGTAGCCGTCCTTATCTCAGATCAAGCAAAAGCAGAAATTGATCTAATTAAAAGAGATAAGGAACAAAACTATATCCTGCTAAAGGGTAGCATAAACAATGAAGCAATATCAATACTAACCATATATGCACCAAGTGGTATAGCATCTAATTTTTTAAAGGAAAAGTTAAGAGAGTTGCAAAAAGAAATAGACAGCAAAACTATAATAGAAGGAGATGTCAACCTTCCACTCTCAGAATTAGATAAATCAAACCACAAAACAAATAAGAAAGAAATTAAAAAGATAAATAGAATATTAGAAAAATTAGGTATGATAGAGCTTTGGAGAAAACTTAATAGTGATAGAAAGGAATATACTTTCTTCTTAGAAGTTCATGGAACCTTTACAAAAATTGAGGATATAAAAATCTCAAAATTAAATGTAGGAAGGCAGAAATAGTAAATTCTTTCTTTTCAGATCACAATGCAATAAAAACTACATTCAAGAAAAAGTTAAGGGTAAATAGACCAAAAAAGTAATTGGAAACTTAATAATTTCATTTTAAATAATGATTGGGTGAAACAGCAAATTATAGACACAATTAATAATTACACTCAAGATAACGACAATGATGAAACAGCATACCAAAATTTGTGGGATGCAGCTAAAGCGCTAATAAGGGGAAATTTTATATGTTTATAGGTTTACTTGAATAAAGTAGAAAAGGAGAAGATCAATAAATTGGGCTTGGAATTTAAAAAACTAGAAAAAGACCAAATTAAAAACCTCCAATCAAATACTAAACTTGAAATTCTAAAATTAAAAGAAGAAATGTATGGGATTGTCTATCATCCAGGTGAGGGAGTAGAGGGAGGAAGGGGAAAATTTGGAAAAATGAATACAAGGGATAATGTTATAAAAAAAATTACTCATGCATATATACTGTCAAAAATTACAATTATAAAATTAATAAAAAATAAAAATAAAAATCAAGGCAAGAAAAAATAATATTGAAAGTAAAAAAAACTATTGTATTAATAAATAAAACTAAGAATTGGTTCTATGAAAAAAACAATGAAATAGATAAACCTTTAATAAACCTGATCAGAAGAAAGAAAGAGAAAAAATCAAATTGTTAGTATTAAAAATGAAGAGAAAATTAGTGAAATAATGAGTTATGTTGCCCAACTTTATGCCAATAAATTTGATAACCTAAGGGAAATGGATGACTACCTCCAAAAAAATATAGGCTTCCCAGATTAACAGAGAAGAAAGTAAATTGCTTAAATAGTCCAATTTCAGAAGTTCAGGAGTCAAACAAGGTTGTCCACTATCACCATTACTAATCAATATTCTATTAGAAAACTAGCCATGGCAATAAGAGCTGAGAAAGAGAGTAAAGGAATTAGAATAGGTAACAAGGAAACCAAACTATCACTCTTTGCAGATGATATGATGATATCCTTAGAGAACCACAGAGATTATAATAAAAAGCTATTAGAAATAATCCACAACTTCAGCAAAGTTGCAGGGTACAAAATAAACCCACATAAATCCTCAGCATTTTTATACATCAAAAACAAAATCCAATGGCAAGAGATACAAAGAGAAATTCCATTCAAAATAACTGTTGATAGTATAAAATATTTGGGAATCTATTTACCAAAGGAAATTCAGGAATTATATGAACAAAATTACAAAACACTTGCCATAAAAATAAAGTCAGATTTAAATAATTGGAAAGACATTAAGTGTGAATATAATAAAGATGGCAATACACCCTAAACTAATCTATTTATTTAGTGCTATACCAATCAGACTCCCAAGAAACTATTTTAATGACCTAGAAAAAATAACAACAAAATTCATATGAAAGAACAAAAGGTCGAGAATTTCAAAGGAATTAATGAAAAAAGAATCAAATGAAGGTGGCCTAGCAGTACCTGATCTAAAACTATATTACAAAACAGCAGTCACCAAAACAATTTGGTATTAGCTAAGAAATAGACTAGTTCATCAGTGGAATAGGTTAGGTTCAAAGGAAACAATAACCAATAACTTCAATAATCTCATGTTTGACAAACCCAAAGATTCCAACCTTTGAGATAAGAATTCATTATTTGACAAAAACTGCTGGGAAAACGGGAATTAGTTTGGCAGAAATTAAGCATAGACCCACACTTAACACCACATACCAACGTAAGATCAAAATGGGTCCATGATTTAGGCATAAAGAACAAGATCATAAATAAATTAGAGGAACTGTGGAGTCGGAAGGAATTTGTGACCAAAGGAGAACTAAAGATCATTATTGATCACAAAATAGAAAATTTTGATTACATCAAATTGATTAGCTTTTGTACAAACAAAACTAATGCAAACAAGATTAGAAAGGAAATAACAAAACTGGGAAAATATTTTTACAGTTAAAGGTTCTGATAAAAGCCTCCTTTCCAAAATATATAGAGAAGTGACTCTAATTTATAAGAAATCATGCCATTCTCCAATTTATAAATGGTCAAAGGATAGGAACAGACAATTTTCAGATGATGAAATTGAAACTATTTCTACTCATATGAAAGAGTGTTCCAAATCAGAATTGATCAGAGAAATGCAATTTAAGACAACTCTGAGGTATCATTACATACCTGTCAGATTGGCTAAGATGACAGGAAAAAATAATGATGAATATTGGAGGGGATGTGAGAAAACTGGGGCACTCTTGCATTGTTGGTGGAGTTGTGAAAGAATGCAGCCATTCTGGAGAGCAATGTGGAATTATGCCCAAAAAGTTATTAAACTGTCCATACCCTTTGATACAGCAGTGCTACTACTGGGCTTATGTCTCAAAGAAATAATAAAGAAGAGAAATGGACCTGTGTGTGCCAAAATGTTTGTGGTAGCCCTTTTTGTAGTGCCTAGAAACTGGAAAATGAATGGATGCCCATCAATTGGAGAATGGTTGGGTAAATTATGGTATATGAATGTCATGGAATATTATTGTTCTGTAAGAAATGACCAGCCGGATGAATACAGAGAGGCTTGGAGCGACTTACATGAGCTGATGCTGAGAGAAATGAGCAGAACCAGGAGATGATTATACACTCCAACAACAATACTGTATGAGGATGTATTCTGATGGAAATGGATATCTTTAATAAAGAGAAGATCTAATTCAGTTCCAATTGATGGACCGAATCAGCTACACCCAGAGAAGGAACACTGGGAAATGAGTGTAAACTTTTTGCATTTTTGTTTTTCTACCCAGGTTATTTTTACCTTCTGAATCCAATTCTTCCTGTGCAACAAGAAATTCGATTCTACACACATGTGTTGTATCTAGGATATACTATAACACATCTAACATGTAATAGACTGCCTGCCATCTAGAGGAGGGGGCGAAAAGAAGGAGAGAAAATTCAGATGTGAGTGCAAGGGATAATGTTGTAAAAAATTACCTAAGCATATGTACTGTCAAAAAAAAGTTATAATTATAAAATTAATTGTTAAAAAAAAAAAACATACTTGGTGCACTAGATAAAGAACCAGCCCTGAAATTAGGAGGACCTGAGTTCAAATATGACTTAAAACACTTAATATTTCCTTGCTATATGACCTTAGGCAAGTCACTTAACTTCAAGTGCCTCAGGGGAAAAATCCATGCATCATCATTGTGATGTATGCTGGTGAATTTTATACCATTTACTTACAATGAGAAATCAATTGCGGATAGAGCACTTGTCTCAGTCAAGAAGACCTGGATTTAGATATATTCTTAGATATCAGTTAATTGTGATTATAAGAAAATTAACTGACCTCTGTGTTCTCCTAAGCAACCGTCCAAGTTGTGGAATAGTTGCTAATATTAATTGTTCTAAAGAAAAGATTTATATACTAGAAAGAATTCAAACAGACTTTCAAAGTCCAACTGCTAAATATTTAATCTGATAACTTTGTTGTTGTGTCAGTAAAGTCCAAAGCCTTTTGATCCCAAGTGACTTCATTTGGGATTTTCTAGGTGTGATTTGCCAATTCTTCCCAGCTCATTTTACATCTGAGGAAACTGAGCACAAGATCAGTGATGATGAGGATAATACAGCTTCTTGGTGTCTAAGGATGAATTTGCACTTAGATCTTCCTGATTCCAAGGCAAGTGTTCTATCCACTGCTCTATCTAGCTGCCTTTGTTTGCCTTCAGAAATCAGCAAATACAACAAAAAAGACTTGAGTTATTGTTTTATAGATTTTCATCATTTAGGAAATGTGATGCATGAAAAGTATTAAAATTAATATTAAACAGACATTTGTTGTGATTATATGTTTTATGTGTGTGTGTGTGTGTGTATGTGTATATACTTTCTAGAGAGTCAGTTGTTAAACATTTGCAATCACACCCTTGGTTGAGAGTTTGCTCAGTGGAATTCTCTTCAATAATTGTATTGCCAATGAGGAAAACAAAAGAACTTAAACTAATTGAATGACAATACCTTCATTCTACAATTGAGAAAACTGAACCCCATATAAGAATAAATTTCCTGCCTCACATCAAACTGCTAGTAAAATTGAGCAATGAACAAATTCTGACTATCAGAATCAAGGGCAGCTAACTTACTATTGTGTTCTGCCCCTAAAAATCCCTGTTGAAGAATTAGTTTTAAGAACAGTTTCTGGACTGTTCCCATACTTTTCTCCAACACCAACAATTTCCAAGGACAATATGACTAGTGCAGGGTAGAGAATGGCATTGTCACACAACAATTTCCTGAGAAAGAAAACAAAATGCAAGCAAACAACAATAGAAAGCATGAAAATGCTATGTTGTGATCCACACTCAATTCCCACAGTTCTCTCTCTGGGTGTAGATGGCTCTCTTCATCACTGAACAAGTAAAACTGGTTGGAATCATCTTATTGTTGATCCATCAGAATTGATCGTCTTGCTGCTGTGTATAATGAGATGATTGTATAATGATATAATGAGAACTGTGGGAATTGAGTGTGGATCACAACATAGCATTTTCATGCTTTCTATTGTTGTTTGCTTGCATTTTGTTTTCTTTCTCAGGTTTTATTTTTTTCCTTCTTGATTTATTTTTCTTGTGCAGCAAGATAACTGTATAAATATCTATACATACATTATATTTTAGCATATTTACCAAGTGTTTCACTACCTGCCATCTAGGGGAGGGAATGGGAGGAAGGAGGGGGAAATTTAGAACAGAAGGTTTTGCAAGAGTCAATGTTGAGAAAATATCCATGCATATGTTTTATAAATAAAAAGTTTTAATGAAAAATTGTCAAATAAAAAAAAAAAAACTGTTAGAACTTTAGTACTAGTCTCTTGAGTCACCTTCACTTTATCTTTATGATCTGTAACCTTTAGTAAGATAGGTGACAAGTGGTCCAATGCCATTTTAAATCAGTAGAATTCAGGCATCTGTTCCTTTAAAGCTACCTTCTTATTCAGTAATTTTGGACAAAATGAGAAGGTAGAAAATACAGCAAAGACTACCCTGAACAATGCGATTATTATTAACCCTGTTCTTAATGTAGCATTACTCTTCTACCCAGCCTTTATTGAATAATGTATTTTATTTATTTATCTATTTATTTATTTATTTATCTATTTATCTATTTATTTATTTATGATTTCTTTTTTCTAACACAATTGGGGTCAAGTGACTAGCCCAGGATCACACAGCAAGAAAGTGTTAAGTCCAGATTTAAATTCAGGTCTTCCTGATTTCAGGGCTGGTGCTCTATTCACTATACCACCCAGCTGCCCTGGAAAATGTATTTTCTCTTACTGAGTAGCAGGTATATTGCCTAGCTTTGTCACTATTCTTTTATTATAGTTAATGCCATATATCTAGATTTTAAATTAACACTGAGAAGCTGAAATGACTATCGGGATCCACTAGTCATTAAGTTACACATTACTTCTAACAAACAAAAAGCCACATTGGGTTGCCTCATCAGAAAGAATCAGTTCTGTCCTGCTCAGGTTAATTGTAATTGTGATTTTTTTTCTTTATATCATTCTATGATTGAGTATATTTGAAGTGATCTTTTACTACTACTCATGTTTTTCTCTCTACTCTACCAAAGGTGGTCCTGACTGATCTGAATTTCCTATATTCCATGATGTATAAGAGGGCACTAGCTAATAAGCTTAGATCCATGTAGAGGACCACTACCACAGTCATTAATAGTTATTTTACTTGAAAGAAGCTCTTCTTAATTGGCACTTGGTTTCTCTGTGATTGTCTTTGGGGTAGTTGTTGCTGTGTTTAACCATAGCTTACTAGAGTGGAGTAACCACATTTTGCCCTATATGTTGAATTGAAAAGGCACAATATATAATCATATTTTTTTCAGTAGTATATAACAGACATAACTTTGCTTGTAGTTACTAAGTATTATTAGCTAATGTAGAAAGTTGACAGATATCATTTTAAATTAATTCCTCTTCCCTGATAATTCTGCTGATTTCAATATCTGTCAAATGTTATTTCCAATATGTTACCTCATGCTGACATCCTAGTACATTTGTTTTCCTTTAAATTTTTACCCCAGACAACTATGTTATTGATCTAGAGCACAAAAATTTCTGTTTTGCATTTGAGCTTCTTATTTTCTGCCAATATAATTAGCTTAGCTCTGAGATTGTTAGTTCTAATGAGGAAACAGTCGGATAATTTTTTAAAAGAATAGGGATACCTATTTTTGTCTGCCTGCATTTTTATTTCCTTCACAGGCTAATTGTACACTATTTCAAAGTCTGATTCTTTTTGTAAAGCAAAATAACTGTCTGGAAATGTATACATATATTGTACTTAATTTATGCTTTAACATATGTAACATGTATTGGTCAACCTGCCATCTTGGGTAGGGGGCTGGGGGAAAGAGGGGGAAAATTGGAACAAAAGGCTTGGCAATTGTTAGTGCTGTAAAATTACCCATGTATATATCTTGTAAATAAAATGTTATAATAATAATAAAAAAAGAAAAGAGATGGGAAAAATAAAAAAAGAACAGGGATGGGGTATTACATAGATTAAAGCTGGTGCTATACAGAACAAAAATATTGGTCTTCCTTGAACTTTTAAATAAAAATCAGACAGGAATAAGCTTTGTTAGTGTAATAATAAAAGCTAGGTAATTATCATTTTGTAAGTATTTCACATGTGCAGGTGGGTAACACACTCAGTAGTCATGGACACCAAGGTTATTAGCACAGCCACCATCAGAGAAATAGAGGAAGATGGAAGGTTTGAAAAAAAAAGTGAGAAAAATGTTACCAGTTTGAATACAATGGTGATAATTAGAAATTAGAC
The DNA here is from genome assembly GCF_048593235.1 of Sminthopsis crassicaudata. Taxonomy (NCBI): domain Eukaryota; kingdom Metazoa; phylum Chordata; class Mammalia; order Dasyuromorphia; family Dasyuridae; genus Sminthopsis; species Sminthopsis crassicaudata. The sequence goes on from NC_133618.1 coordinate 563,526,770, forward strand.
AAGACATTATTGTGAAATAAATGTACATACACACCATTTTAAGGAAAAATGGAAACAGGACTAATTTGGATTGGGATTATCCAAAATATTTTGGATCACCAAAAAAGTCACTTAGGAGTCATTGATAATGCACTCTGCAGTGCTTATAAAGTAGGGGATTAATAGGGATAAGCCTTAAATTAGCTTTAGTAATAATAAATCCACCTTCTTTAAAAAGCAATAATCTGCCATATATATATATATATATATGGTTCCCCAGTGTGCAATGAAGTACCCACTGGAAACAATAAGAGAACAAATCATTGTCATCCCTTTCTGGTAACCAGTTATCTTTCCTAGATAACCAAATTTTATGAATCATTTGGTCTACATAACTGGCTCCAATTTGGCTCCAATTCTATATTTTGTCTTCTTGGAAAATCACTAGCTCATACTTTAGATTTCCAGTCTATAGAATTTTTTTGGTTACAACAGAAGAATTTAATTAGTATAAATCATTCTTATTTTATTTGTGATTAAATTGTCTCATACATGAAATGATTTGCTGATTGTAATGTCCAGACGAGCTTTCTAGAGGATATCTGGACAGGTATTGGTCTTAGTGGGGAAGTGATAAAGGCAGAAAGACCACCATAAGGATGGTCAAGCATGGAGTCTGTCTATTTCAAGACCTCTTAGCCCTTAAATACCTTAGTATGATTACATCATTACAGAATACTGAGCATGTGCTAACTGTAGAACTGTTATATCACCATATTACACTAAGTATATGCCAACTAGAGTGATTATATCATTACTCTATACTAAGCATATGTGAACTAGAGATCCATTATCTCATCAATTACACTTACAACACCCTGTTGTAAGTATCCTTGCTTCAAGTATACCTTTTCCTGAGTTCCCTACTACCTGTGGTCCTCTAAAGCTGATGCCTTCATATACCTAAGCAGTATCATAGTCAAAACTTAATCCTACATTCACTAAACTTAAGTGTAGTGAGCTTTCCATTATATAACAGTGAATATTTTTGGCTCTTAAAAAGTTCTATTTGCCAAAAAATTCAAGCAGCTGACATTTAAATTAATCCTTTCTCTCTATAGCATACCTAATAAGTGATCTAACTGATTTTTACTTGATGAAGAAGAAACTACTCTCCCTTCATATTTACTCTCATATTTACTTATTTTTAAATTTTATTTTATTAAAGCTTTTTATTTACAAAACTTGTGAATGGGTAATTTTTTAACATTACACTAACAAAGTCTTCTATTTCAAATTATCTCCTCATCTTCACCTCCTCCTTTAAATGGCAGGTAGCCCAATGCATGTTGAATATGGTAAAATATATGTTAAATCAAATATATGTATAGATATTTATACAGTCATCTTGCTACACAAGTAAAATTGGATCAAGAAGGAAAAAAACTAAGAAAGAAAACAAATGCAAGCAAACAACAATGGAAAGAGTAAGAATGCTATGTTGTGGTCCACACGCAGTTTCCACAGTCCTCTCTCTGAGTGTAGATGGCTCTATTCATTATCGAACAGCTGGAATTGGATTGAATTATCTCATTGTTGAAGAGAGCCATGTCCATCAGAATCTTGTTGGTGTATGGTGATCTTCTGGCTCTGTTCATTTCACTTAGCATCAGTTCATGGAAGTGTCTCCAAAAGTCTCTGAAATAATCCTACTGTTCATTTCTTACAAAACAATAATATTCCATAACATTCAATTACCATAATTTATTCAACAATTCAGTTTCCAGTTTCTTGCCACTATACAAAGGGCTGCCAATATATTTTTGCCCATGTGGATCCCTTTCCATCCTTTAAGAAGGCATATATTCTTTGGCATATAAGCCCACTAGAAACACTACTGGGTCAAAGGATATGCACATTTTCTTTTATATTCCCAAATTATTAGTTTTATTTTTATTTTTAAATTAATTTTATAATTATAAAATATTTTTGACAGTAAATATTCATGAGTATTTTTATAACATTATCCCTTGTATTCATTTTTCCAAATTTAACCCTCCCTCTCTCTACTCCCTCCCCTAGATGACAAGCAATCCCATACATATTACATGTGTTACAGTATAACATAGATACAATATATGTGTGCAAATCCAATTTTCTTGTTGCATGTTAAGAATTGGATTCTGAAGGTATAAGTAACCTATGAAGAAAGACAGTAGTACTAACAGTTTACATTCAATTTCCAGTATTCCTTCTCTGCATGTAGTTGTTTCTGTCCATCATTGATCAACTGGAAGTGAGTTGGATCTTCTTTATGTTGAAGATATCCACTTCCATCAGAATATATCTTCATACAGTATAGTTGTTGAAGTGTATAGTGATCTTCTGGTTCTGCTAATTTCATTCAGCATCAGTTCATGTAAGTCTCTCCAAACCTCTCTGTATTCATCCTACTGGTCATTTCTTATAGAGCAATAATATTCCATAGCGTTCACATATCATAATAACTCAACTTCTCCAATTGATAGACATCCATTTATTTTCCAGTTTCTAGGCACTACGAAAAGAGTTGCCATAAACATTTTGACATATACATGACCCTTTCCTCTCTTTAGTATTTCTTTGGGCTATAAGACCACTAGCAGCACTGCTGGATCAAAGGGTATGCACAGTTTGATAACTTTTGGGGCATAGTTCCAAATTTCTCTCTAGAATAGCCTGATTTTTTCACAACTCCACAAAGAATGTATTAGTGTCCCAGTTTTCCCACATCCCCTCCAACATTCATCATTATTTGTTCCTGTCATCTTAGTCAATCTGACAGTTGTGTAGTAGTATATCAAAGTTGTCTTAATTTGCATTTCTTTGATCAGTAGTGATTTGGAACACTCCTTCATATGAGTGGATATAGTTTCAATTTCATTATCTGAGAATTGTCTGTTCATATCCTTTGACCATTTATCAATTGGAGAATGGTTTGATTTCTTATAAATTAGGGTCAGTTCTCTATTTCTTTTGGAAATGAGGCCTTTATCAGAATCTTTAACTGTAAAAAATATTTTCCCAATTTGTTACTTCCCTTCTAATCTTGTTTGCATTAGGATTGTTTGTACAGAAAAATTTTAGTTTGATGTAATCAAAATCTTCTATTTTGTGATCAATAATGATCTCTAGTTCTCCTCTGGTCATAAATTCCTTCCTCCTCCACAGGACTGAGAGTTAGACTATCCTCTGTTGCTCTAATCTATTTATAATCTCATTCTTTATGCCTAAATCATGGACCCATGTTGATCTTCTCTTAGTATATGGTGTTAAGTGTGGGTCCATATCTAAATTCTGCCATACTAATTTCCAGTTTTCCCAAGTTTTTTTTTTTCAAATAATGAAATTTTATCCCAAATGTTGGTATCTTTAGGTTTGTCAAACACTATATTGCTATAGTTGTACCCTATTTTGTCCTTTGAACCTAATCTGTCCCACTGATCAACTGATCTGTTTCTTAGCCAATACCAAATGGTTTTGGTGACTGCTGCTTTATAATATAGCTTTAGATCAGTTACACCTAGACCACCTTCATCTGACTTTTTTTTCATTAGTTCCCTTGCAATTCTCGACCTTTCATTCTTCCATATGAATTTTGTTGTTATTTTTTCTAGGTTATTAAAAATAGTTTCTTGGGAGTCTGATTGGTATAGCACTGAATAAATAGATTAGTTTGGTGAGCATTGTCATCTTTATTATTTTTGCTCGGCCTATCCACGAGCACTGAATGTCTTTCCAATTATTTAAATCTGCCTTTATTTTTTGTGGCATATAATTCCTGCCTTTTCTTTGATAGATGGATTCCCAAATATTTTATTCTCTCAACATCTGTTTTGAATGGAATTTCTCTTTGTATCTCTTGCTGTTGCATTTTGTTGGTGATGTATAAAAATGCTGAGGATTTATGTGGATTTAATTTGTACCCTGCAACTTTGCTAAATTTGTGAATTATTTCTAATAACTTTTTATTGGAATCTCTGGATTTCTCTAAGTACACCATTATATCATCTGCAAAGAGTGACAGTTTAGTTTCCTCATTACTTACTCTTATTGCTTTAATCTCTTTCTCGACTCTTATTGACGAGGCTAGCATTTCTAATACAATATTGGATAGCAATGGTGATAGTGGGCAACCTTGTCTCACTCCTGTTCTTACTGGGAAAGGTTGAAGTTTATTTCGATTGCATATTATGCTTACTGAAGGTCTTAAATATATGCTCCTGACTATTTTAAGGAATAGTCAATTTATTCCTATACTTTCAAGCTTTTATAGTAGGAATGGATGTTGGATTTTATCAAATGCTTTTTCTGCATCTATTGAGATGATCATATGGTTTTTATTAATTTGATTATTAATATGGTCAATTATACTAATAGTTTTCCTAATATTAAACCAGCCCTGCATTCCTGGTATGAATCCTACTTGATCATAGTGTATTATCCTGGGGATGATTTTCTGAAGTCTTTTTGCTAATATCTTATTTAAGATTTTAGCATCAATATTCATTAAGGAAATTGGTCTATAATTTTCTTTCTCAGTTTTCGATCTACCTGGTTTAGGTATCAGTACCATGTCTGTGTCATAAAAGGAGTTTGGTAGGACTCCTTCATCCCCTATTTTTAAAAATAATTTATATAACACTGGAGCTAGTTGTTCTTTAAATATTTGGTAGAATTCACATGTAAATCCATCTGGTCCTGGGGATTTTTTCCTTGGGAGTTGATTAATAGCTTCTTCTATTTCTTTTTCTGAAATGGGACTATTTGAGCAATTTATCTCCTGCTCTTTTAATCTGGGAAGCCTATATTTTTGGAGGAAGTCATCCATTTCACTTAAGTTATCAAATTTATTGGCATAAAGTTGGGCAAAGTAACTCCTTATTTTTTCTCTATTTTCCTCTTCAGTGGTGGAAAGATCCCCCTTTTCATTTGTAACACTAACAATTTGATTTTCCTCTTTTGTTTTTCTGATCAGATTTACCAAAGGTTTATCTATTTTATTGCTTTTCATAAAACCAACTCTTGGTTTTATTTATTCATTCAATAATTTTTTTTTTACTTTCAATATTATTGATTTCTCCTTTTAATTTTAGTATTTATTTTTTGGTTGGGGGTTTTTAATTTGGTCTTTTTCTAGTTTTTAATTTGCAAGCCCAATTCGTTAATCTTCTCTTTCTCTATTTTGTTCAAATAAGCCTCTAAAGATATAAAATTTCCCCTTATTACTGCTTTAGCTGCATCCCACAGATTTTGATATGATGTGTCATCGTTGCCAGTATCTTGGGTGAAATTATGTTTCTGTAAATTGCTGTTTCACCCACTCATTCTTTAAGCTGATATTATTCAGTTTCCAATTACTTTTTGGTCTTTTTACCCCTAATTTCTTATTGAATGTAGTTTTTATTGCATTGTGATCTGAGAAGAAGGCATTTACTATTTCTGCCTTCCTGCACTTAATTTTGAGATCTTTATGTCCTAATATATGATCAATTTTTTATAGGTTCTATGAACTGCTGAGAAGAAAGTATATTCCTTTGTATCACCCTTCAGTTTTCTCCAAAGGTCTATCATACCTCGTGTTTCTAATGTTCTATTTACTTTTTAAATTTATTTCTTATTTGTTTTGTGGTTTGATTTGTCTAAATCTGAGAGTGCAAGGTTGAGATCTCCCACTATTATAGTTTTACTGTCTATTTCTTCTTGCAACTCTCTTAACTTTTCCTTTAGAAAGTTAGATGCTATACCACTTGGTGCATATATGTTTAGTATCGATATGGCTTCATTGTTTATGCTACCTTTTAGCAGGATATACTTTCCTTCCTTAACTCTTTTAATGAGATCAATTTCTGCTTTTGCTTGATCTGAGATAAGGATGGCTACCCCTGCTTTTTTGGCTTTACCTGAAGCATAATAGATTCTTCTCCAACCTTTAACCTTTACTCTATATGTATCTCCCTGCTTTAAGTTTGTTTCCTGTAAACAGCATATTGTAAGTTTCTGACTTTTGATTCAGTCTGCTATCCATCTCCGTTTGATGGGAGAGTTCATCCCATTCACATTTACAGTTAAAATTACTAATTCTGTATTTCCTGCCATTATATTATCCCCAGATTATGCTTTTTCCCTTGACCCCCCTGAGCCCCTTCCACAATATTTAATTTATGGAGCCCACTTGTGACACACAGCCCTCCCTTTTAGTATCCCTCCCCCCTCCTTCCAAGTCCCTTCCCTTATTCTGCTTTTCCTTTTCCCTTTTCCTCTCCCCCATTTTAATGAGGTGAGAGAGAATTCTCTGAAAAACAAATATGTCAATTATTTACTCTTTGAGCCTATTCTGATGAGATTAGGATTCACAAAATGTTTCTCCCCCTCCCTAAATTCCCTCAGATGTGGTATGTTTTCTATGCCTCTTCCTGGGATGTAGTTTCCCTCTTTTTATCACTCCTTCTCCTTTTTCTGATACTACCTCCTTCTCTTTAGTACTCCTCCTTTTACTTTTATATCAGTAAAATCAAATTATCTATGCAGACTTTCTACATATCCACAACAGAGATACAGTTCTCAAGAGTTCTGTGTATGTTTTTCTGTTTCTCTTCAGTCTTGTGGATATAGATCAAATTTTTTGTTTAAGTCTCATTTTTGTCTTAGAAACAAATGGAATTCCCCTGTTTCATTAAATGACCATCTTCTTCCATGGAAGAAAATGCTTAACTTAGCTGGGTAGTTTATTATTGGTTGCAATCCTTGATCTTTTGCCTTTTGGGATATCAGGTTCCAGGCCCTTCGATCTTTTAATGTGGAGGCAGCCAGATATTGAGTGACCCTTATTGTGGCCCCTTGATATTTGAATTGCTTTTTTCTAGCTGCTTGCAATATTTTTTCCTTTGTTTGGTAGTTCTGCAGCTTAGCCACTATGTTCCGTGAAGTTCTTTTTTTAGGGTGTTTTTCAGAAGGTGTTCAATGAATTTTTTCAACACCTATTTTCCCTTCTCTTTCTATTATCTCTAGACAGTACTTTTTGATGATTTCCTGTAAAATAGAATCTAGGCTCTTTTTTGGTCATAGTTTTAGGGAAGTCCAATGATCCTCAGATTATCTCTCCTAGATCTATTTTCCAGGTCTATAGATTTTCTCAGTAAGTATTTGACATTATTCTCCAGCTTTTCATTTTTTTTGTTTTGTTTTGTTTTCTTTGACTGATTCTTGGGTTCTCAATGAATCATTCATTTCTATTTGTTCAGTCCTGATTTTTAATGAGTTATTTTCTTCATTCACATTTTTTAGTTCTTTTTGTATATGCCCAATTGAGTTTTTAAATGAATATTTTTCCATTTCCCTATTTTTTTAGAGAGTTATTTTCTTTTTCCAATTCAGAAATCCTACTTTCCTGTGATTTTTTAACCTTTTCTAATTCACAAATTTTGTTTCCCTGCATCTCCTGTGAATTCTTTATTTTTTCCAACTCAAATTTCAGGACATTGTTATTTTTCGATCAAAGCTTCTATTTCCTTTTCCCATTTTTCTTCAAACTCTCTTAACTTTTTAATAGGCCCTTCTAAGAGAGAGTTATGTGATGGGAGGCAGGTATCATTCCCCTTTAGGCTGTTATCTGCTGACTCTGTGCTGTTAACTTCCTTAGGGTTGGATATCCGCTCTTTCTCTGTGTAGAAGGAATCAATAGTTTTCTTCAGCTTTTTATTCATTGTTAAAAACATTTTGGGGTCTGCCCTTGGGGTAAGAAGTTAATTTATTTACTTATTTACCAGCTTCTTCCCAGAAGGATGCAGCGGCTCCTGTGCCTGAGGTAGGAGAGAGCTCTTGGAGAGAGTTCCTCTCCCCCCTCCCCAGAAATGACTCAGAAGTGATACGGCTGCTCTGTGAAGGTTGCCCAGTGAAGGACCCTGCTGTGTGTCCTAGCAACTTCCCTAATATTTAAGACTGAACAGTAAATGCGACACAAATCTTGGTCAATGCGTCCCGTGGGGTGTGGATATCAGCAGCTGATGTGAAAAGCCAATTTCCTAATGAATATTGATGCAAAAACCTTCAATAAAATGTTAGCAAAGAGATTACCGCAAGTTATCCCCAGGACAATATGTCATGAAGAAGTAGGATTTAAACCAGGAATGAAGGGCTGGTTAATTATTAAAAAACAAAACAAAATTAAAAAAAAAACTGTTAGCATAATTGACTATATCAATAACCAACTAATAAAAATAATGCGATATCTCAATAGATGCAGAAAGAGCATGTGATAACATCCAATACCCATTCCTATTAAAAACCCTACAGAGTACAGTAATATTTTTTTTTAATTTAAAATGATCAGTAGCACCTATTTAAAACCATCAAGAAGCATCATATGTAATGGAGACAAACTAGAAATATTCCCAGTAAGATTATTGTTGAAACAAGTTTGCCCACTATCACCATTGCTATTCAATATTGTATTAGAAATGTATTAGAAATTAGAAATGTATTTCCAATAAGAGAAGAAAAAGAGTTTAAAGGAATTATAGTAAGTAATGAAGAAATGAAATTGTCACTTTTTGCAGATGATATGCTGGTATACTTAAAAAATCAACTAAAAAACTACTGGAAACAATTCACAACTTCAGCAAAGTTGCAGGATACAAAATACATCCACATCAATCATCAGCATTTTTATACATCACTAACAAAATACAATAGCAAAAGATACAAAGATAAATTCCATTTAAAATAATTGTATATAATATAAAATATTTGGAAGTCTACCTGCAAACAAACTCAGAAACTATGTGAATACAATTACAAAATACTTTCCACACAAAGTGAAATCTAATGTCTTGGAAAATATCAAATGGTCATGGGTAGTCCAAACTAATATAATAAAAATGACAATAGTACCTAAATTAATCTACTTATTCAGTGTCATACCAAATTCCAAGAAATTACTTTACAGAGATAAAAGAAATAATAACAAAGTTCATCTGGAAGATGTAAAGAACAAGAATTTTAAAGGAATTAATGAAAAAAAATGTAAATGAAAGGTGTCCCAGCTATATCAGACCTAAAGAAGTGGAGTATATTACTGAATACAAATTAAATAATTTTGATTATATTGGGTTAAAAATTTTTTATTCAAACAAAACCAATGCAGACAAGATTTGAAGGGAACCAACAAACTGGGAGAAAATTTTACATTCAGTGTTTTGGATAAAGTCCTCATTCCTAATATATACATATATACATATATATATATATATAAATTGACTCAACTTCCTAAGAATCCACTCCATTTTCTAATTGATAAATGGTCAAAGGACATGAATAGAAAATTTTCAGATGATGAAATTAAAGATTTTCTAAATCATCATTGATCAAAGAAATGCAAATTAAGACAACTCTGAGGTACCACTAAGCACCTCTCAAATTGGCTAAGATGACAGAAAAAAGATAATGATCTATGTTGGAGGAATACTGGAAAGCGGGGACACTAATACTTGGTTGGAGCATCTGTCAAGTGATTCTATCATTTTAGAGAGAAATTTGGAACTCTGCCAAAAGACTATCAAACTGTGCATACCTTTTGTTCCAGCAGTGTTTTTACAGGGCTTATATCTGAAAGAGATCATAAAGGAGGGAAAGGAACCTAAATGTGCAAAAATGTTTGTAGTAACCCTTTTTGTAGTGGCAAGAAACTGGAAACAGAGTGGCTATTGCAGTTGCAGAATGGCTAAATAAGTCATGGTATATAAATATTATAGAATATTATTGGTCTATAAGAAATGGATAGCAGCATGTTTTCACAGAGCCCTGGAGAGACTTAAGTGAACTGATGCTAAGTGAAGTGAGTAGAATCAAGAAAATATTGTACACAGCAACAACAAAATTATACCATGATAAATTTTGATGAGCATGGCTCTTCCAAAAAGATGATTAAGGTCGCTACCAATGATCTTATTATGAACAAGGCCATCAGTCAGAGAGAGGACTGTGGGAAGTATGTGTGAATCATAGCATACTATTTTCTTATGTTGTTGTTATCATGCATTTTGTTTTCTTTCTCTTTTTTCCCTTTTTGATATATTTCTTATGTAGCATGATAATTGTGAAAATATGTATAGAAGAATTGCATTTTAACACATATTGAATTACTTGCCATCTAGTAGAGGAGGTAGAGGGAAAGGAGGGGACAAAACTTAGAACACAAGATTTTTCAAGGGGTGATGTTAAAAATTATTCATGTAGGGAGCATGGAGCCAAGGTGGCAGAGAAGACATACACTTCTTTTTTATCTTCTCTCTGGACCCTCAATTAATTATCAAATTCAGCTTCAGAATTAGTTCTACATTGGCAGAATGCATGAATATTGGGAGTACAGCAAAATTAATAGTAGAAAATAATTTTGAAGAGTGCCAGAAAAGGTCTGTTTTGCTTAAGCATGAAGGGAGACCAGGTGCAGGATGCCAGCTCACACTGTGCAGACTTAGGGCCTGGTGTGGTCTCTTTGAGGAAATGCAGACTCAGTGCGTTGGAGAATCTACAGTGTTGGCTACTCTGCTCAGGTTGTAAGCCAGTAGATCAGCAGAGAAATTATAAAAGATCAAAAACAAACACAAAAGGTAAAGAAAGAACCCCGAAGTCTCAGAGTCTCACAGGACCTGGCCACAGCCACCTAGCACTGGGAGTGAATCAGCACAATCCTAGCACAGCTGCTGCCACTCTACTGCTGCTTCTCTCTTTCCTAATAAAGGAAGCTTGGAAAACCTTCCTTGCCCTAAAAGCAGATCCCAACTTAAAAAATAATGAGTAAAAATGTAAAGCAAATTGTAACTACAGATAGTTTCTATGTTGAAAGAGAAGAACAGATTTCAAACCCTGAGGAGACTAAAAACATTGCTTCAGATGAAGCCCCAAAGTGGGATATAAGTTGGTCCCCATCACACAAGGCTCTCCTAGAAGAAATTAAAAAGGATTTTAAAAGAGAGCTAGAAGAAAAAGGGGAAAGGAAAGAAAAACTCTCCAAGAAGGTTTGGAAAAGGCAAATAAGTAATTTAAAAATTGATTTGATAAAGTGAAAAATGAAAACAACTCCGTGAAAAACAGAATTTGTGAAATGGGAAAAAATTACTCTTTAAAAAAACAGAATTCGTGAAATGGAAAAAATTGTGAAAATGGAAAAATTGGACAAAACAACTCATTTAAAAATTCATTAGGAAAACACAAAAAGAAGCAAAAAAAGTAGATGAAGAAAATAATTCACTGAAAATCAGAAGTGAACAAAAATAAATGAATGACTCAATGGGACATCAAGAATCAGTCAAGGAAAACCAAACAAATGAAAAAAAAAAAGAAAAAAAGAAAAAAAAAAACCTTAAATACCTACTTGGGAAAACAACTAACCTGGAAAATATATCTAGGACAGATAATCTAAGAATTATTCCACTCCCTGAAAACTATAATGAAAAAAAAAAATTATCTTAGACACTATTTTTCAGATCATCAAAGAGAACTGCCCTGATGTCACAGTATTATGTAATGTTCTGTTGTCTCCAGAAACTGCTGATCACTCTCTGGGAGGAGATCTGCTGTCTCAACTCAATTCCAGACTAGACTCTTTTTCCTCCAGAGAGCCATCCCAACTCTGTCCCAGAGTAGACTAACTCCTTGCTCAATGTTGTCTTCTTTTATCCTCCCAGAGAATGGGCGTGTGAGAACTCAAGGGCTTGTGGGAAAATTACTTCAACCAATGAAGTTGCTCTTTTAAAGGTTGTGTAAACTCCTTTACATATGTAAACTCCTCCTCAGAAATTCAAAGGGATAAATTCCCCTTAAAGGCCGGAAACAAAGATGTGAACTAGAGAATTGTTAAGTACTGACTTAGCACTTAGTAAGAACCTAACATCTCCTCCTTTCTTTTGATTTAGAACATAGGGTGATCATGACCCTGAAACATAAATCCATCAATATTGGAGGTATTACACATAATTACATAAATTACATAAACACATAGTAACATAGTAATATAGTAACAGAATATATGCTGAAGTATGTAACAAATAACATGATCAAATAATCATAAATTGAGAATTTATAAATGTCCATAAGTCCATTGTCCACGTCTCATCTTGTGTTAGGAAATCCAAGATTTCTGCTAGTTTTAAAGTTCTTTAACAGTCTTCTTATTAGCCATGCTCTTTCAGTGTCAGATGTTTCTTAGATTTTTCTCCTTTGTTTTGAGGTCTTTCTCTTTTTCTGTCTCTCTCTGATGGACAAACAAATACGACTCTTTGGCATCCATCTGATTCCTTCTCCATCTGAAGAAATACAAGCAAACCCTCTCCCCCAGGCAGTTAATCTATCTGGTCCCTTCCATTCACCATTTTCTGGGTCTCTCCACATCACCTGGCTATTATCTAAGGACAGTGGTCCTGCTTGCACTGGACACTGCTCTTCTGGTGGGTGATAAAACCTGTCTGCTGGAGCCAGTGCATCTTTGTCAAAAATGAGAAAATTAATGGCATAGAGAACTGAATTTAGAAGTTCTCTAGGGTTACCTGTGACTCCCCCTTTCTTTTGTTTTTGGAGGAGTGTCTTAATGTCTCTGTTTCTTCTCTCTACTATTGCCTGACCTTGTGGATTAAAAGTTATGTCAGTGTGTAAAATCATATGCTGCACACAAAAGTGTACAAAATGTTTAGAACTATATGCATGTCCATTATCTGTTTTTATTTCTTGTGGCACACACATAATTGCAAATGCTTGGATAAGGAATTCATGACCACTCGGCTGTCTCTTTTGCTGTTGGCACTGCAAAAGTGAATCCTGAAAAGGTATCTATCACCACATGGATAAAAGACAAGTGACCAAAAGATTTATAGTGGGTCACATCCATTTGCCAGATTTCATTGGGTCTCAAATCATGAGGATTCTTCTCTGGAGGGAGTGTAGGACCATGGAGAGGAAGGCAAGCTGTACAGCTTTTTACTATGCTCCTAGCTTTCTCTCTTGTTATTCCAAATTGTAAAGGTAAAGCTTGAGCAGCCTGATGATATTTAGAATGATATTCTTGTGCTTCCTGAAAAAAGGAGTACTGGCTAACATAGCTAAAAGGCTATCTGCCTTTGAATTTCCATCAAAAATAGGACTTGGAAGTCCAGTATGTGAGTGGACATTCAAGATATAAATCTTGACTGGATGCTTTCTCACTTGCTCTTGAAGTTCCTTAAAGAAATGATAAATATTAGGGGCTGTAAATTTTATTTGGGCTGTGGCAATTCTTTGTACTACACCTACTGAATAGGCTGAATCAGTAATTATATTTGCGTCTCCTGGGTAATAAGTAAGAGCTATCATGATAGCAAATAATTCATTCTGCTGAGTGGACTGAAAAGGAATCCTGACTATTCTCTTTATGGTTAAATCATGAGAGTATACAGCACAAATATTTTCTTTGGAGGCATCTGTAAAGATTATTGGTCCTTTAAGAGGAACCTTAGAAACCTTTTCTTCAAAAATCCATTGCCAATTATGTAGTAGCCGGGTTATCTTTAATGGAGATCCATGTGCAAAATTTGGAGCTGTGGCCAATAAAATTTGCCATTCTGGGATACAGCATATGTTAATTTTCAGCATACATTAATTTTCACAACATACATTAATTTGTGCGTTAGTATAGAATGTGTATATTTTTTTTTCAGAACTTATCCCAGACAATTGTACTACTCTCTTAATAGTCTTTAATAAAATTCTAGCCACAAGCACTGGGTAAGGAGTAAGGCTTTGTTCTGGTTGTGCTGGGAGGTTCACCCTTTCAATATCACTGTCTCCTTGATGAAGGACTGTTGTGAGTGCCTTTTTTGTAGCAAAAACTGTTATTTCCAAGGGTTTTTGAGTGACTCTTTCAACCACATTGGATAAAGCCAGTTCAACTTCTCTCAAAGCCTCTTGTGCTTCTTTTGTAAGCTGGTGTGGTGAATTTAAAGCACCGTCTCCCTTAAAATGTCATATAAAGGTTGCAGTTGATTGGGAGTTAAGCCTAACATTGGACGCATCTATTGGATATGTCCTATTAATTTTTGGAAATCATTTAAGGTGTCCAACTTCTCTGTTCTTAAAGAAAGCTTTTATACTGTGAGTATCTTAAGATATACTTCATATCCTAGATAAAGAAATTGAAACTATATCCACTCATATGAAAGAGTGTTCCAAATCACTACTGATCAGAGAAATGCAAATTAAGACAACTCTGAGATACCACTACACACCTGTCAGATTGGCTAAGATGACAGGAACAAATAATGATGAATGTTGGAGGGGATGTGGGAAAACTGGGACACTAATACAATGCTGGTGGAGTTGTGAAAGAATCCAGCCATTCTGGAGGGCAATTTGGAACTATGCCCAAAAAGTTATCAAACTGTGCATACCCTTTGACCCAGCAGTACTACTACTGGGCTTATATCCCAAAGAAATACTAAAGAGCGGAAAGAGACCTGTATGTGCCAAAATGTTTGTGGCAGCTCTTTTTGTTGTAGCTAGAAACTGGAAGATGAATGGATGTCCATCAGTTGGAGAATGGTTGGGTAAATTATGGTATATGAAGGTTATGGAATATTATTGCTCTGTAAGAAATGACCAGCAGGAGGAATACAGAGAGGCTTGGAGAGACTTACATCAACTGATGCTGAGTGAAACGAGCAGAACCAGAAGATCACTATACACTGCAACAACAATACTGTATGAGGATGTATTCTGATGGAAGTGGAAACCTTCAACATAAAGAAGAGCCAACTCACTCCCAATTGATCAATGATGGACAGAGGTAGCTACACCCAGAGAAGGAACACTGGGAAGTGAATGTAAATTGTTAGAACTAATATCTGTCTTCCCAGGTTACATGTACCTTCAGAATCTAATGCTTATTGTGCAACAAGAAAATGGTATTTACACACATGTATTGTATCTTGGTTATATTGTAACACATGTAAAATGTATGGGATTGCCTGTCTCGGGGGAGGGAGTGGAGGGAGGGGGGGATAATTTGGAAAAATGAATAAAAAAAAAAGATATACTTCATATCCTAAATATTGAAAAGGAGCATGTATTTGAATTTTATCTGTAGCTATATGCAATTTGTAATACTTTAGTGTTTCCATGGTCTTTTGTAGACATGCTTCCAACATTTGTTCCTCAGGTACACATCCCAAAATATGATCCATATAATGTAACAATATTACTTTTTGGAATGCTTTTCTTACTGGAGCAAGAGCAGCAGCAACATACATTTGGCACATAGTAGGGCTGTTTTTCATTCCCAGTGGCAAAACTGTCCATTCATATCTTTTATAAGGCTCAGCCAAATTAACAGTAGGCACTGAAAAAGCAATCTTTTCATCTCCTCCTTATCTAGAGGGATAGAATAGAAACAATCCTTAATATCTATAGCCCAAAGAGGCCATTCTCTCTCTCTCTCTCTCTCTCTCTCTCTCTCTCTCTCTCTCTCTCTCTCTCTCTCTCTCTCTCTTTTTTTTTTTTTTTTTTTTTGAGGCTAGGGTTAAGTGACTTGCCCAGGGTCACACAGCCAGGAAGTGTTAAGTGTCTGAGACCAGATTTGAACTTGGGTCCTCCTGAATTCAAGTCTGGTGCTCTATCCACTGCACCACCTAGCTGCCCCAAGGCCATTCTCTTGGCAACTGAGTAGGAGATGGAAGTCCAGGATGAAGAGTTCCCATAGTTTCCATCTGTTCATTTACTCTTCTTAGATCAGTTAACATCCTCCATTTTCCAGATTTCTTTTTCACCACAAATACTGAGGAATTCCAAGGACTTAGAGAAGGCTGCAAGTGTCCTTGGTCTAGTTTTTCTTGCAATATGTCTAATAAAAGGCCTGAATTTTATCACTTCTTGATGGCCACTGTTCTACCCACACTGGTGAATCAGTCTTCCACTGAATAGGAACTGGTGAAAGTGCAGTAGGCCTTCAACAGTAGTCCTGCCTAAAAAGCCAAAGTGCTTATTTGTAATCCTACCTGCTGTAAAATCGTGTCTACCAATCCTTCAAATGGTACTCCATTTATATAAATAGTAAGCATAGGTCAGTCAGCTGTCTTAGCTGCTGTCCAATATATTCCTGGATTTTGTTCATTGGAGTCAGAATCTGGGCGACTATCACCAGGTTGTTTATGCAGGATATGTAACAATAAGCCTGATGCTACTACTTCTCCTGGTTGATAAATCACACGTTGTCTACCTGTGTTAGTGACTGGGATATGGGATATTAGCTACACGATCTCCAGTTTCCCACATCAGTGCATGAATGAACACTGTTTTGTAAGCACTCTCAGAAGGTGAAATGGTCAAGCCTACTGTGACTGGAGGCAAAAGATCCATAGGCTGAACAGGAACAGATTTCACTTAGTCCAGGGAGTATCTCATACTGCACACAACTCTATTTTTCCTAATTTCAATCCCTTTCTTCCATCTGATTGCCTTTTGGCTGATTGATCATGTCTTAAATTTCGCTGTATGCAACCTTGGCTGCCATCATGCCCCATTTGGGGGGCTGAAGCTGGGCCCTTCCTCTCATTTCCCTGGGTCAATCTATATTCAGAGGCCCAGTGGAGACCCTTGTGGCATTTTGGACATTGTGTTTTAGGTCTTTCTCATCCTGTCTTCTCACTTTATCTCCATATCTACACTGAGCTCTTAGATGTCTAATTTTTCCACATTGGAAACATTGACGAATTTCTCTAGAAGTCCTTTGCCAACAGGGACCCTTTCTTTCAATGTTCATCATAGTCTGGGTGTAAAAAGCATTTGTTCCTACTGTAGCACATCATCTTATGATCTCCCTCCCTCCCTCTACTCCCTCCCCTTGATGACAGGCAATCCCATACATTTTACATGTGTTACAATATAACCTAGATACATTATATGTGTGTAAATACCATTTTTCTTGTTGCACATTAAGTATTAGATTCTGAAAGTATAAGTAACCTGGGTAGATAGACAGTAATGCTAACAATTTACACTCACTTCCCAGTGTTCCTTCTCTGGGTGTAGTTGTTTCTGTCCATCATTGACGAACTGGAAGTGAGTTGGATCTTCTTTATGTTAAAGATATCCACTTCCATCAGAATATATCTTCATACAGTATTGTTGTTGAAGTATAGAGCGATCTTCTGGTTCTGCTCATTTCACTCAGCATCAGTTCATGCAAGTCTCTCCAATCCTTTCTGTATTCCTCCTGCTGGTCATTTCTTACAG
This sequence comes from Sminthopsis crassicaudata, assembly GCF_048593235.1. Classification (NCBI taxonomy): domain Eukaryota; kingdom Metazoa; phylum Chordata; class Mammalia; order Dasyuromorphia; family Dasyuridae; genus Sminthopsis; species Sminthopsis crassicaudata. The sequence goes on from NC_133618.1 coordinate 563,544,044, forward strand.
AGCAATAATATTCCATAACCTTCATATACCATAATTTACCCCAACCATTCTCCAATTGGTGGACATCCATTCATCTTCCAGTTTCTAGCCAATACGAAAAAGAGCTGCCACAAAAATTTTGGCACATATAGGTCCCTTTTCCCCTCCTCAGTATTGCTTTGGGATATAAGCCCAATAGCAGCAATGCTGGATCAAAGGGTATGCACAGTTTGATAACTTTTGGGGCATAGTTCCAAATTGCTCTCCAGAATGGCTGGATTCTTTCACAACTCCACCAACATTGTATCAGTGTCCCAGTTTTCCCACATCCCCTCCAACATTCATCATTATATGTTCCTGTAATCTTAGCCAATCTGACAGGTGTGTAGTGGTATCTCAGAGTTGTCTTAATTTGCATTTCTCTGATCAGTAGTGATTTGGAACACTCTTTCATATGAGTGGATAGAGTTTCAATTTCACCATCTGAGAATTGTCTGTTCATATCCTTTGACCATTTATCAATTGGAGAATGGTTTGATTTCTTATAAATTAGGGTCAGTTCTCTATATATTTTGGAAATGAGACCTTTGTCAGAACCTTTAACTTTAAAAATATTTTCCCTATTTGTTACTTCCCTTCTAATCATGTTTGCATTAGTATTGTTTGTACAGAAACTTTTTAGTTTGATGTAATCAAAATCTTCTATTTTGTGATCAATAATGATCTCTAGTTCTCCTCTGGTCATAAATTCCTTCCTCCTCCACAGGTCTGTTCCTCCACTATCCTCTGTTCCTCTACTCTATTTATGATCTCATTCTTTATGCCTAAGTCATGGACCCATTTTGATCTTATCTTGGTATATGGTGTTAAGTGTGGATCCATATCTAATTTGTGCCATATTAATTTCCAGTTTTCCCAACAGTTTTTTTTCCAAATAATGAATTTTTATCCCTAATGTTAGTATCTTTAGGTTTGTCAAAGACTAGATTGTTATAGATATATCCTTCTTTGTCCTTTTATCTAATCTGTTCTACTGATCTACCGGTCTATTTCTTAGCCAATACCAAATGTTTTTGGTGACTGCTGCTATATAATATAGCTTTATCTCTCTCTCTCTCTCTCTCTCTCTCTCTCTCTATATATATATATATATATATATATATATATATATATATATATATATATATAATATTTATATTATATTTATTATTATATTATATATTATAATATAATATATGTTATATATTATATTATATTTATATTATATATATATATTTAGATATATAGATATATAGATATATATAATATAGCTTTTTACCTGAGTACACTTAGACCACTTTCATCTGACTTTTTTTTTCATTAGTTCCCTTGCAATTCTCAAGCTTTTATTCTTCCATATGAATTTTGTTGTTATTTTTTCTAGGTCATTAAAATAGTTTCTTGGGAGTCTGATTGGTATAGCACTAAATAAATAGATTAGTTTGGGGAGTATTGTCATCTTGATTATATTCGCTCGGCCTGTCTAAGAGCACTGAATGTCTTTCCAATTATTTAAATCTGACTTTATTTTTGTGGCAAGTGTTTTGTAATTTTTCTCATATAATTCCTGACTATTCTTTGGTAGGTGGATTCCCAAATATCTTATACTCTCTACATTTGTTTGGAATGGAATGAAATTCTCAAAATGTACAATTAGCAAAATGCAAAAAAAAAAATGCACTGAAGACAGTGCCTTGAAAGGTAGAATTAATAAAATGGGAAAAAATATCAAAGTTAACTGAAGATAATCACACATAAAAAAAACTAAAACCAGGCTAATGGAAGCAAATACTCTATAAGAGATCAAAATCAGCCAAATAAAATAAAAAAGATGAAAAAATGGAAGAAAATATAAAATTTCTAATTGGAAAAAAAATGCAAAACTAGAAAATTGATCCAGGAGAGATAATTTTAAAATTACTGGTTTAAAAAAAATAGCTTGGATTGCATTCTTCAATAAATTATCCAGAAAAACTGTTCTAATATTTTAGAAACAGAGGGAAAAATAGTGAAAGAATCCATTAATCATCTCTGAAAGAGGATCCCACAAGGAAAACTCCAAGAAAGATTGTTTAAAGCATTTTATTTTCAAAACATATGCATAATTTTCAACATTCATCTTTGCAAAGTCTTGCATTCCAATTTTTTCCTTCCTTTTACCCCATCCTTCCACGTTATTGCTATTATTGCTATTACTTACATAGCAAGTAATCTGCCATGTTAAACATGTGCAATTCTTTATTCATCCCAAGAAACATTGTTATAAATCTCCAGAAGTATAAAGTCAAGGAAAAAAATACTGCTAACTGCCAGACAAAAAATCAAGTACCCAGAAGTCACTGTCAGGATTAACCAAGATCTGGAAGCTTCTATAATAAAGTAATAAAGGCCCTGGAATGCTTTATTTCAGAAGACAAAGAATCTGGGAATTCAAACAAAAATCAGCTACCAAGTAATACTGAGCATCATTTTTTAGGAAAGGTCATACATATTTAATGAAATAAGGGGCATTCAATCATTTTTATTGAAAATACCAGAGCTAAATAGAAAAGTTGATCTTCAAACACAGGACACAAGATAAGACTATAAAGGTACACTGGAAAGGAAAATAAAAGTTATAATGCCTAGATGGGAAAATGATATTTGTAACTCTTGAGAACTGTATCTTTTATTAGGAAAGTTAGAAGGGATGGACATAACTAGACAGAGGTTAAGAATGTAAATTTACTCTAATAAAAAAAAATCAAAGAAAAAGTCATTAAAGGATGGGGGAAAAATAGGATTGTATAAGGAAGAGAGGAAATGGAATAAATTAAATCACATAAAGAGTCTCAAAAAAACCCTATTATAATAGAGGAGAAAAAAGGATGGGAATGAGCATTGTCTAAAGTTTAATATTATCAGTTTTGGGTCAAAGAGATAATAACATATTCACTCAGTTGGGTAAAGAAATCTGTCTTACCTTATAAGGAAATAGAGAAATGGAAAGAAAAGGGAGGACATTACAGGGGTGGAGTCAAGATGAGTAAAGGCAGGAAGCTGCTCAAGCTCTCCCAATTTCCTTATTAGAAAGTGTAGAGATAGGCGGAGCCAAGATGGCGGAGAAGAAACACACGACTCAGTGAACGTCCTCACTCCCTCACAACCAATTAGATAAATTAAGTCTCAAAATTAGCTCAGGACTGATAGATACCACAAGGACTGGAAGCACGACTTACCAGCTGAAGAGAATCTGGAGTTTCAACAGGAAAGGTCAGTTCTCAGGGGAGGAATAAGAAAGACCAGCACAGACGGTGGGGTAGGGGCACACTGCGCCCATTGCACTGGGAAGGGCTCTAGGATCAGAGAAGCCACTGAGGTAAAGGAATCTGGCACAGGCTGTTAGCTCTTCTCTGCTAATTATTTAGCAGTTCAGAAGAGAAAGCCAAAATATTTTAAAACTCAGATTAGATTTTCCCCGATCCTGGGGGGTGACTCAGCAAATCTCTTGGCACCAGGGGGTGTGGCCACAGCTACCTCCTGAGAATAGTTAAGAGACTGACAAGTGGGTGGATACGGCCCAAGGCAACACACCCTGCCTAGCTTAGCTGGAGGGAGTGGAACTCAGCTCCAGGAAGTCCCAGAGAAGCGGAACCTTTGAACTAGGGACCGCGGTTTCTGGCAGACACTTCCAGTTTGAGCGCAGGGGCTTCTCACGTCACCTGCTGCAGACACCCACTCCCCACCCGGACACATAGGCTGGGCTTCCTGCAGTCTTCACTATTCTACGCCCTCGAAGCACAGTAGTGCTAATCACCTCTGAGGCACCTCCAGGGAGGGGGTGGGGAACTCTCTCCCAGAGCTCTATCTTAGCTAAGGCGCAGGAGCCGCTGCATCCATCCGGTCTGGGAGGAAGCTGGTAAAGAAGTAAATAATTTCCTACCCCAGGGACAGACCCCAAAACATTTTTTAAGTATGAGCAAAAAAGCTAGAAAAACTATAGATTCCTTCTATACAGAGAAAGAGCAGATATCCAACCCCGAGGAAGTTAACAGCAAAGATTCAGAAGATAACAACCTAAAGGGGAACGATTCCTGCCCCCCATCACATAACTCTCTCCTAGAAGAAGCTCTTAAAAAATTGAGGGAGATCGAAGAAAAATGGGGAAAAGAAAGGGAAGTTATGATAGAGAATAACAACGTCCTGAAATTGGAGTGGGAAAAAATAAAGAATTCACAGGAGATGCAGGGAAACAAAATTAGTGAATTAGAAAAGGTTAAAAAAACACAAGAAAGTAGGATTTCTGAATTGGAAAAGATAAAAAAGTCTCAAGAAAATAGAATTTCTGAATTGGAAAAAGAAAATAATTCTCAAAAAAAAAAAATTAGGGAAATGGAAAAAAATTCAATAGAGCAAAATTATTCATTTAAAAACGAAATTGGGCATTTACAAAAAGAACTAAAAACTGTGAAAGAAGAAAATAACTCCTTAAAAGTCAGGATGGAACAAATAGAAATGAATGATTCACAGAGAACCCAAGAATCAGTCAAACAAAACAAAAAAAAATGAGAAGCTGGAGAACAACGTCAAATACTTACTGGGAAAATCTATAGACCTGGAAAATAGATCTAGGAGACATAATCTGTGGATTATTGGACTTCCAGAAAACTATGACCAAAAAAAGAGCCTAGATTCTATTTTACAGGAAATTATCAAAGAGAACTGTCCAGAGATAATAGAAACAGAAGGGAAAGTAGATGTGGAAAGAATTCATCGAACTCCTTCTGAAATAGACCCTAAAAAAAGAACACCACGGAATATTGTGGCTAAGCTGCAGAATTACCACACAAAGGAGAAAATCCTGCAAGCAGCTAGAAAAAAACAATTTAAATACCAAGGTGCCACAATAAGGGTCACCCAAGATCTGGCTGCCTCCACATTAAAAGATAGAAGGGCCTGGAACCTGATATTCCGTAAGGCAAAAGATCAAGGACTGCAACCAAGAATGAACTACCCAGCTAAGTTTAGCATCTTTTTCCATGGAAGAAGATGGTCATTCAATGAAACAGAGGAATTCTATATGTTTCTAAGAAAAAAACCAGACAAACAAAAAATTTGATCTACATCCACAAGACTGAAGAGAAACAGAAAAAGGTACACAGAACCCTTGAGAACTGTAACTCTGTTGTGGGTATATAAAAAATACTCAAAGATAATTTGATTTTACTGATATAAAAGAAAAAAAGGGGGGTGTAGTAAAGGGAAGGAGTGATAAAAAGAGGGAAACTACATCCCAGGAAGAGACATAGAAAATACACCATATCTGAGGGAACTTAGTGAGGGGGAGAATCATTGTGTGAATCTTACCCTCATCAGAAGAGGCTCAAAGAGTAAATAATTAACATATTTGTTTTTCAGAGAATTTTCTCTCGCCTCATTAAAAGGGGGGAGAGGAAAAGGGAAAAGGAAAAGGAGAATAAGTGAAGGGACTTGGAGGGAGGGGGGAGGGATCCTAAAAAAAAAAAAAAAAAGAGGGAGGGTTGCGCGTCACAAGGGGGGTCTGTAAATTAAATATCGGGGAGGGGGTTCAGGGGGGTCAAGGGAAAAAAGCATAATCTGGGGATAATACGATGGCAGGAAATACAGAATTAGTAATTTTAACTGTAAATGTAAATGGGATGAACGATCCCATCAAACGGAGACGGATAGTAGATTGGATCAAAAAGCAGAACCCTACAATATGTTGCCTACAGGAAACACACTTAAAGCAGGGAGATACATACAGAGTAAAGGTAAAAGGTTGGAACAGAGCCTATTATGCTTCAGGTAAAGCCAAAAAAGCAGGGGTAGCTATCCTTATCTCAGATCAAGCAAAAGCAGAAGTAGATCTCATTAAAAAAGATAAGGAAGGAAACTATATCCTGCTGAAAGGTAGCATAAATAATGAAGCCATATCAATACTAAACATATATGCACCAAGTGGTATAGCATCTAACTTTCTAAAGGAAAAGTTAAGAGAACTGCAAGAAGAAATAGACAGTAAAACTATAATAGTGGGAGATCTCAACCTTGCACTCTCAGATTTAGACAAATCAAACCACAAAACAAACAAGAAAGAAATTAAAAAAGTAAATAGAACATTAGAAAAACTAGGTATGATAGACCTTTGGAGAAAACTGAATGGCAATAGGAAGGAATATATTTTCTTCTCAGCAGTTCATGGATCCTATACAAAAATTGACCATATACTAGGACATAAAGATCTCAAAATTAAATGTAGGAAGGCAGAAATAATAAATGCCTTCTTCTCAGATCACAATGCAATAAAAGCTACATTCAGTAAAAAGTTAGGGGTAAATAGACCAAAAAGTAATTGGAAACTGAATAATCTCATCTTAAAGAATGACTGGGTGAAAGAGCAAATTATAGAAACAATTAACAATTTCACCCAAGATAATGATAATGATGAGACATCATATCAAAATCTTTGGGATGCAGCTAAAGCGGTAATAAGGGGAAATTTTATATCTTTAGAAGCTTATTTGAAGAAAATTGAGAAAGAGAAGATTAACGAATTGGGCTTACAACTTAAAAGGCTAGAAAAAGACCAAATTATAAACCCCCAACCAAAAATTAAACTCGAAATACAAAAATTAAAAGGAGAAATCAATAAAATTGAAAGTAAAAAAACTATTGAATTAATAAATAAAACCAAGAGTTGGTTTTATGAAAAAGCCAATAAAATATATAAACCTTTGGTAAATTTGATCAAAAAAAAGAAAGAGGAAAATCAAAATGATAGTCTTACAAATGAAAAGGGGGATCTTTCCACCAATGAAGAGGAAATTAGAGAAATAATAAGGAGTTACTTTGCCCAACTTTATGCCAATAAATTTGATAACTTAAGTGAAATGGATGACTTCCTCCAAAAATATAGGCTCCCTAGATTAACAGAGGAGGAGATAAATTGCTTAAATAGTCCCATTTCAGAAAAAGAAATAGAACAAGCTATTAATCAACTCCCCAGGAAAAAATCCCCAGGGCCAGATGGATTCACATGTGAATTCTACCAAACATTTAAAGAACAATTAGCCCCAATGTTATATAAATTATTTGAAAAAATAGGGGATGAAGGAGTCCTACCAAATTCCTTTTATGACACAGACATGGTACTGATACCTAAACCTGGTAGATCGAAAACTGAGAAAGAAAATTATAGACCAATCTCCTTAATGAATATTGATGCTAAAATCTTAAATAAGATATTAGCAAAAAGGCTTCAGAAAATCATCTCCAAGATAATACACTATGATCAAGTAGGATTTATTCCAGGAATGCAGGGCTGGTTTAATATTAGGAAAACTATTAATATAATTGACCATATTAATAATCAAATTAATAAGAACCATATGATCATCTCAATAGATGCAGAAAAAGCATTTGACAAAATCCAACATCCATTCCTACTAAAAACTCTTGAGAGTATAGGAATAAATGGATTATTCCTTAGAATAATCAGGAGTATATATTTAAGACCGTCAGTAAGCATAATATGCAATAGAAATAAACTGCAACCTTTCCCAGTAAGATCAGGAGTGAAACAAGGTTGCCCACTATCACCATTACTATTCAATATAGTACTAGAAACGCTAGCCTCGGCAATAAGAGCCGAGAAAGAGATTCAAGGAATTAGAGTAGGAAATGAGGAAATCAAACTATCACTTTTTGCAGATGACATGATGGTATACTTAGAGAACCCCAAAGACTCTGCTAAAAAGCTACTAGAAATAATTCAAAATTTCAGCAAAGTGGCAGGATACAAAATAAATCCACATAAATCCTCGGCATTTTTATATATCACTAACAAAATGCAACAGCAAGAGATACAAAGAGAAATTCCATTCCAAACAAATGTTGAGAGTATAAAATATTTGGGAATCCATCTACCAAAGAAAAGTCAGGAATTATATGAGAAAAATTACAAAACACTTGCCACAAAAATAAAATCAGATTTAAATAATTGGAAAGACATTCAGTGCTCTTGGATAGGCCGAGCGAATATAATAAAGATGACAATACTCCCCAAACTAATCTATTTATTTAGTGCTATACCAATCAGACTCCCAAGAAACTATTTTAATGACCTAGAAAAAATAACAACAAAATTCATATGGAAGAATAAAAGGTCAAGAATTGCAAGGGAACTAATGAAAAAAAACTCAGAGGAAGGTGGTCTAAGTGTACCTGATCTAAAGCTATATTATATAGCAGCAGTCACCAAAACCATTTGGTATTGGCTAAGAAATAGACCGGTTGATCAGTGGAACAGATTAGATACAAAGGACAAAAAAGGGTACATCTATAGCAATCTAATCTTTGACAAACCCAAAGATTCCAACATTAGGGATAAAAATTCATTATTCGGAAAAAACTGTTGGGAAAACTGGAAATTAGTATGGCAGAAATTAGATATGGATCCACACTTAACACCATATACCAAGATAAGATCAAAATGGGTCCATGATTTAGGCATAAAGAGGGAGATAATAAATAGATTAGAGGAACAGAGGATAATCTACCTCTCAGACTTGTGGAGGAGGAAGGAATTTATGACCAGAGGAGAACTAGAGATCATTATTGATCACAAAATAGAAGATTTTGATTACATCAAACTAAAAAGTTTCTGTACAAATAATACTAATGCAAACAAGATTAGAAGGGAAGTAACAAATTGGGAAAATATTTTTAAAAATAAAGGTTCTGACAAAGGTCTCATTTCCAAAATATATAGAGAACTGACCATAATTTATAAGAAACCAAACCATTCTCCAATTGATAAATGGTCAAAGGATATGAACAGACAATTCTCAGAGGAAGAAATTGAAACTATATCCACTCACATGAAAGAGTGTTCCAAATCACTACTGATCAGAGAAATGCAAATTAAGACCACTCTGAGATACCACTACACACCTGTCAGATTGGCTAAGATGACAGGAACAAATAATGACAAATGTTGGAGGGGATGTGGGGAAACTGGGACACTAATACATTGCTGGTGGAGTTGCGAAAGAATCCAGCCATTCTGGAGAGCAATCTGGAATTATGCCCAAAAAGTTATCAAACTGCGCATACCCTTTGACCCAGCAGCGCTACTACTGGGATTATATCCCAAAGAAATACTAAAGAGCGGAAAGAGACATATATGTGCCAAAATGTTTGTGGCAGCTCTTTTTGTTGTAGCTAGAAACTGGAGGATGAATGGATGTCCATCAGTTGGAGAATGGTTGGGTAAATTGTGGTATATGAAGGTTATGGAATATTATTGCTCGGTAAGAAATGACCAGCAGGAGGAATATAGAGAGGCCTGGAGTGACTTAAATCAACTGATGCTGAGTGAAATGAGCAGAACCAGAAGATCACTGTACACTTCAACAACAATACTGTATGAGGATGTATTCTGATGGAAGTGGAAATCTTCAACATAAAGAAGATCCAACTCACTTCCAGTTGATCAATGATGGACAGAGGTAGCTGCATCCAGAGAAGAAACACTGGGAGGGGAATGAAAATTGTTAGCACTAATATCTGTCTGCCCAGGTTGCATGTACCTTCGGATTCTAATGTTTATTGTTCAACAAGAAAATGATATTCGCACACATGTATTGTACCTAGACTGTATTGTAACACATGTAAAATGTATGGTATTGCCTGTCGTCGGGGGGAGGGAATAGAGGGAAAAATGAATACAAGGGATAATATTATAAAATATATATATATATATATATAATAAAAAAAATAGCTAAAAAAAAAATTAGGGAAATGGAAAAAAATTCAATAGAGCAAAATAATTCATTTAAAAACGAAATTGGGCATTTACAAAAAGAACTAAAAACTGTGAAAGAAGAAAATAACTCCTTAAAAGTCAGGATGGAACAAATAGAAATGAATGATTCACAGAGAACCCAAGAATCAGTCAAACAAAACAAAAAAAAATGAGAAGCTGGAGAACAACGTCAAATACTTACTGGAAAATAGATCTAGGAGAGATAATCTGCAGGTCATTGGACTTCCAGAAAACTATGACCAAAAAAAGAGCCTAGATTCTATTTTACAGGAAATTATCAAAGAGAACTGTCCAGAGATAATAGAAACAGAAGGGAAAGTAGATGTGGAAAGAATTCATCGAACTCCTTCTGAAATAGACCCTAAAAAAAGAACACCACGGAATATTGTGGCTAAGCTGCAGAATTACCACACAAAGGAGAAAATCCTGCAAGCAGCTAGAAAAAAACAATTTAAATACCAAGGTGCCACAATAAGGGTCACCCAAGATCTGGCTGCCTCCACATTAAAAGATAGAAGGGCCTGGAACCTGATATTCCGAAAGGCAAAAGATCAAGGACTGCAACCAAGAATGAACTATCCAGCTAAGTTTAGCATCTTTTTCCATGGAAGAAGATGGTCATTCAATGAAACAGAGGAATTCTATATGTTTCTAAGAAAAAAACCAGACTTAAACAAAAAATTTGATCTACATCCACAAGACTGAAGAGAAACAGAAAAAGGTACACAGAACCCTTGAGAACTGTAACTCTGTTGTGGGTATATAAAAAGTACTCAAGGATAATTTGATTTTACTGATATAAAAGAAAAAAGGGGGGTGTAGTAAAGGGAAGGGGGTAGTATCAGAAAAAGGGAAAGGAATGATAAAAAGAGGGAAACTACATCCCAGGAAGAGGCATAGAAAATACACCATATCTGAGGGAACTTAGTGAGGGGGAGAATCATTGTGTGAATCTTACTCTCATCAGGAGAGGCTCAAAGAGTAAATAATTAACATATTTGTTTTTCAGAGAATTTTCTCTCACCTCATTAAAAGGGGGGAGAGGAAAAGGGGAAAGGAAAAGGAGAATAAGTGAAGGGACTTGGAGGGAGGGGGGAGGGATACTAAAAAAAAAAAAAAAAAAAAGAAGTAGGGTTGCGCGTCACAAGGGGGGTCTGTAAATTAAATATCGGGGAGGGGGTTCAGGGGGGTCAAGGGAAAAAGCATAATCTGGGGATAATATGATGGCAGGAAATACAGAATTAGTAATTTTAACTGTAAATGTAAATGGGATGAACGATCCCATCAAATGGAGACGGATAGTAGACTGGATCAAAAATCAGAACCCTACAATATGTTGTCTACAGGAAACACACTTAAAGCAGGGAGATACATACAGAGTAAAGGTAAAAGGTTGGAACAGAGCCTATTATGCTTCAGTTAAAGCCAAAAAAGCATGGGTAGCTATCCGTATCTCAGATCAAGCAAAAGCAGAAGTAGATCTCATTAAAAAAGATAAGGAAGGAAACTATATCCTGCTGAAAGGTAGCATAAATAATGAAGCCATATCAATACTAAATATATATGCACCAAGTGGTATAGCATCTAACTTTCTAAAGGAAAAGTTAAGAGAATTGCAAGAAGAAATACACAGTAAAACTATAACAGTGGGAGATCTCAACCTTGCACTCTCAGATTTAGACAAATCAAACCACAAAACAAACAAGAAAGAAATTTAAAAAGTAAATAGAACATTAGAAAAACTAGGTATGATAGACCTTTGGAGAAAACTGAATGGCAATAGAAAGGAATATACTTTCTTCTCAGCAGTTCATGGATCCTATACAAAAATAGACCATATATTAGGACATAAAGATCTCAAAATTAAATGTAGGAAGGCAGAAATAATAAATGCCTTCTTCTCAGATCACAATGCAATAAAAGCTACATTCAGGAAAAAGTTAGGGGTAAATAGACCAAAAAGTAATTGGAAACTGAATAATCTCATCTTAAAGAATGACTGGGTGAAAGAGCAAATTATAGAAACAATTAACAATTTCACCCAAGATAATGATAATGATGAGACATCATATCAAAATCTTTGGGATGCAGCTAAAGCGGTAATAAGGGGAAATTTTATATCTTTAGAAGCTTATTTGAAGAAAATTGAGAAAGAGAAGATTAACGAATTGGGCTTACAACTTAAAAGGCTAGAAAAAGACCAAATTATAAACCCCCAACCAAAAATTAAACTCGAAATACAAAAATTAAAAGGAGAAATCAATAAAATTGAAAGTAAAAAAACTATTGAATTAATAAATAAAACCAAGAGTTGGTTTTATGAAAAAGCCAATAAAATATATAAACCTTTGGTAAATTTGATCAAAAAAAAGAAAGAGGAAAATCAAAATGATAGTCTTACAAATGAAAAGGGGGATCTTTCCACCAATGAAGAGGAAATTAGAGAAATAATAAGGAGTTACTTTGCCCAACTTTATGCCAATAAATTTGATAACTTAAGTGAAATGGATGACTTCCTCCAAAAATATAGGCTCCCTAGATTAACAGAGGAGGAGATAAATTGCTTAAATAGTCCCATTTCAGAAAAAGAAATAGAACAAGCTATTAATCAACTCCCCAGGAAAAAATCCCCAGGGCCAGATGGATTCACATGTGAATTCTACCAAACATTTAAAGAACAATTAGCCCCAATGTTATATAAATTATTTGAAAAAATAGGGGATGAAGGAGTCCTACCAAATTCCTTTTATGACACAGACATGGTACTGATACCTAAACCTGGTAGATCGAAAACTGAGAAAGAAAATTATAGACCAATCTCCTTAATGAATATTGATGCTAAAATCTTAAATAAGATATTAGCAAAAAGGCTTCAGAAAATCATCTCCAAGATAATACACTATGATCAAGTAGGATTTATTCCAGGAATGCAGGGCTGGTTTAATATTAGGAAAACTATTAATATAATTGACCATATTAATAATCAAATTAATAAGAACCATATGATCATCTCAATAGATGCAGAAAAAGCATTTGACAAAATCCAACATCCATTCCTACTAAAAACTCTTGAGAGTATAGGAATAAATGGATTATTCCTTAGAATAATCAGGAGTATATATTTAAGACCGTCAGTAAGCATAATATGCAATAGAAATAAACTGCAACCTTTCCCAGTAAGATCAGGAGTGAAACAAGGTTGCCCACTATCACCATTACTATTCAATATAGTACTAGAAACGCTAGCCTCGGCAATAAGAGCCGAGAAAGAGATTCAAGGAATTAGAGTAGGAAATGAGGAAATCAAACTATCACTTTTTGCAGATGACATGATGGTATACTTAGAGAACCCCAAAGACTCTGCTAAAAAGCTACTAGAAATAATTCAAAATTTCAGCAAAGTGGCAGGATACAAAATAAATCCACATAAATCCTCGGCATTTTTATATATCACTAACAAAATGCAACAGCAAGAGATACAAAGAGAAATTCCATTCCAAACAAATGTTGAGAGTATAAAATATTTGGGAATCCATCTACCAAAGAAAAGTCAGGAATTATATGAGAAAAATTACAAAACACTTGCCACAAAAATAAAATCAGATTTAAATAATTGGAAAGACATTCAGTGCTCTTGGATAGGCCGAGCGAATATAATAAAGATGACAATACTCCCCAAACTAATCTATTTATTTAGTGCTATACCAATCAGACTCCCAAGAAACTATTTTAATGACCTAGAAAAAATAACAACAAAATTCATATGGAAGAATAAAAGGTCAAGAATTGCAAGGGAACTAATGAAAAAAAACTCAGAGGAAGGTGGTCTAAGTGTACCTGATCTAAAGCTATATTATATAGCAGCAGTCACCAAAACCATTTGGTATTGGCTAAGAAATAGACCGGTTGATCAGTGGAACAGATTAGATACAAAGGACAAAAAAGGGTACATCTATAGCAATCTAATCTTTGACAAACCCAAAGATTCCAACATTAGGGATAAAAATTCATTATTCGGAAAAAACTGTTGGGAAAACTGGAAATTAGTATGGCAGAAATTAGATATGGATCCACACTTAACACCATATACCAAGATAAGATCAAAATGGGTCCATGATTTAGGCATAAAGAGGGAGATAATAAATAGATTAGAGGAACAGAGGATAATCTACCTCTCAGACTTGTGGAGGAGGAAGGAATTTATGACCAGAGGAGAACTAGAGATCATTATTGATCACAAAATAGAAGATTTTGATTACATCAAACTAAAAAGTTTCTGTACAAATAATACTAATGCAAACAAGATTAGAAGGGAAGTAACAAATTGGGAAAATATTTTTAAAAATAAAGGTTCTGACAAAGGTCTCATTTCCAAAATATATAGAGAACTGACCCTAATTTATAAGAAACCGAACCATTCTCCAATTGATAAATGGTCAAAGGATATGAACAGACAATTCTCAGAGGAAGAAATTGAAACTATATCCACTCACATGAAAGAGTGTTCCAAATCACTACTGATCAGAGAAATGCAAATTAAGACCACTCTGAGATACCACTACACACCTGTCAGATTGGCTAAGATGACAGGAACAAATAATGACAAATGTTGGAGGGGATGTGGGGAAACTGGGACACTAATACATTGCTGGTGGAGTTGTGAAAGAATCCAGCCATTCTGGAGAGCAATCTGGAATTATGCCCAAAAAGTTATCAAACTGCGCATACCCTTTGACCCAGCAGCGCTACTACTGGGATTATATCCCAAAGAAATACTAAAGAGCGGAAAGAGACATATATGTGCCAAAATGTTTGTGGCAGCTCTTTTTGTTGTAGCTAGAAACTGGAGGATGAATGGATGTCCATCAGTTGGAGAATGGTTGGGTAAATTGTGGTATATGAAGGTTATGGAATATTATTGCTCGGTAAGAAATGACCAGCAGGAGGAATATAGAGAGGCCTGGAGTGACTTAAATCAACTGATGCTGAGTGAAATGAGCAGAACCAGAAGATCACTGTACACTTCAACAACAATACTGTATGAGGATGTATTCTGATGGAAGTGGAAATCTTCAACATAAAGAAGATCCAACTCACTTCCAGTTGATCAATGATGGACAGAGGTAGCTGCATCCAGAGAAGAAACACTGGGAGGGGAATGAAAATTGTTAGCACTAATATCTGTCTGCCCAGGTTGCATGTACCTTCGGATTCTAATGTTTATTGTTCAACAAGAAAATGATATTCGCACACATGTATTGTACCTAGACTGTATTGTAACACATGTAAAATGTATGGTATTGCCTGTCGTCGGGGGGAGGGAATAGAGGGAAAAATGAATACAAGGGATAATATTATAAAATATATATATATATATATATAATAAAAAAAATAGCTAAAAAAAAAAATTAGGGAAATGGAAAAAAATTCAATAGAGCAAAATAATTCATTTAAAAACGAAATTGGGCATTTACAAAAAGAACTAAAAACTGTGAAAGAAGAAAATAACTCCTTAAAAGTCAGGATGGAACAAATAGAAATGAATGATTCACAGAGAACCCAAGAATCAGTCAAACAAAACAAAAAAAATGAGAAGCTGGAGAACAACGTCAAATACTTACTGGAAAATAGATCTAGGAGAGATAATCTGCAGGTCATTGGACTTCCAGAAAACTATGACCAAAAAAAGAGCCTAGATTCTATTTTACAGGAAATTATCAAAGAGAACTGTCCAGAGATAATAGAAACAGAAGGGAAAGTAGATGTGGAAAGAATTCATCGAACTCCTTCTGAAATAGACCCTAAAAAAAGAACACCACGGAATATTGTGGCTAAGCTGCAGAATTACCACACAAAGGAGAAAATTCTGCAAGCAGCTAGAAAAAAACAATTTAAATACCAAGGTGCCACAATAAGGGTCACCCAAGATCTGGCTGCCTCCACATTAAAAGATAGAAGGGCCTGGAACCTGATATTCCGAAAGGCAAAAGATCAAGGACTGCAACCAAGAATGAACTATCCAGCTAAGTTTAGCATCTTTTTCCATGGAAGAAGATGGTCATTCAATGAAACAGAGGAATTCTATATGTTTCTAAGAAAAAAACCAGACTTAAACAAAAAATTTGATCTACATCCACAAGACTGAAGAGAAACAGAAAAAGGTACACAGAACCCTTGAGAACTGTAACTCTGTTGTGGGTATATAAAAAGTACTCAAGGATAATTTGATTTTACTGATATAAAAGAAAAAAAGGGGGGTGTAGTAAAGGGAAGGGGGTAGTATCAGAAAAAGGGAAAGGAATGATAAAAAGAGGGAAACTACATCCCAGGAAGAGGCATAGAAAATACACCATATCTGAGGGAACTTAGTGAGGGGGAGAATCATTGTGTGAATCTTACTCTCATCAGGAGAGGCTCAAAGAGTAAATAATTAACATATTTGTTTTTCAGAGAATTTTCTCTCACCTCATTAAAAGGGGGGAGAGGAAAAGGGGAAAGGAAAAGGAGAATAAGTGAAGGGACTTGGAGGGAGGGGGGAGGGATACTAAAAAAAAAAAAAAAAAAAGGAAGTAGGGTTGCGCGTCACAAGGGGGGTCTGTAAATTAAATATCGGGGAGGGGGTTCAGGGGGGTCAAGGGAAAAAGCATAATCTGGGGATAATATGATGGCAGGAAATACAGAATTAGTAATTTTAACTGTAAATGTAAATGGGATGAACGATCCCATCAAATGGAGACGGATAGTAGACTGGATCAAAAATCAGAACCCTACAATATGTTGTCTACAGGAAACACACTTAAAGCAGGGAGATACATACAGAGTAAAGGTAAAAGGTTGGAACAGAGCCTATTATGCTTCAGTTAAAGCCAAAAAAGCATGGGTAGCTATCCGTATCTCAGATCAAGCAAAAGCAGAAGTAGATCTCATTAAAAAAGATAAGGAAGGAAACTATATCCTGCTGAAAGGTAGCATAAATAATGAAGCCATGTCAATACTAAATATATATGCACCAAGTGGTATAGCATCTAACTTTCTAAAGGAAAAGTTAAGAGAATTGCAAGAAGAAATACACAGTAAAACTATAACAGTGGGAGATCTCAACCTTGCACTCTCAGATTTAGACAAATCAAACCACAAAACAAACAAGAAAGAAATTTAAAAAGTAAATAGAACATTAGAAAAACTAGGTATGATAGACCTTTGGAGAAAACTGAATGGCAATAGAAAGGAATATACTTTCTTCTCAGCAGTTCATGGATCCTATACAAAAATAGACCATATATTAGGACATAAAGATCTCAAAATTAAATGTAGGAAGGCAGAAATAATAAATGCCTTCTTCTCAGATCACAATGCAATAAAAGCTACATTCAGGAAAAAGTTAGGGGTAAATAGACCAAAAAGTAATTGGAAACTGAATAATCTCATCTTAAAGAATGACTGGGTGAAAGAGCAAATTATAGAAACAATTAACAATTTCACCCAAGATAATGACCATGATGAGACATCATACCAAAATCTTTGGGATGCAGCTAAAGCAGTAATAAGGGGAAATTTTCTATTTTTAGAGGCTTATTTGAAGAAAATAGAGAAAGAGAAGATTAACAAATTGGGCTTACAACTTAAAAGGCTAGAAAAAGACCAAATTATAAACCCCCAACCAAAAATTAAACTTGAAATACAAAAATTAAAAGGAGAAATCAATAATATTGAAAGTAAAAAAAACTATTGAATTAATAAATAAAACCAAGAGTTGGTTTTATGAAAAAGCCAATAAAATAGATAAACCTTTGGTAAATTTGATCAAAAAAAAGAAAGAGGAAAATCAAATTGATAGTCTTACAAATGAAAAGGGGGATCTTTCCACCAATGAAGAGGAAATTAGAGAAATAATAAGGAGTTACTTTGCCCAACTTTATGCCAATAAATTTGATAACTTAAGTGAAATTGATGACTTCCTCCAAAAATATAGGCTCCCTAGATTAACAGAGGAGGAGATAAATTGCTTAAATAGTCCCATTTCAGAAAAAGAAATAGAACAAACTATTAATCAGCTCCCCAGGAAAAAATCCCCAGGGCCAGATGGATTCACATGTGAATTCTACCAAACATTTAAAGAACAATTAGCCCCAATGCTATATAAATTATTTGAAAAAATAGGGGATGAAGGAGTCCTACCAAACTCCTTTTATGACACAGACATGGTACTGATACCGAAACCTGGTAGATCGAAAACTGAGAAAGAAAATTATAGACCAATCTCCTTAATGAATATTGATGCTAAAATCTTAAATAAGATATTAGCAAAAAGACTTCAGAAAATCATCTCCAAGATAATACACTATGATCAAGTAGGATTTATTCCAGGAATGCAGGGCTGGTTTAATATTAGGAAAACTATTAATATAATTGACCATATTAATAATCAAATTAATAAGAACCATATGATCATCTCAATAGATGCAGAAAAAGCATTTGACAAAATCCAACATCCATTCCTACTAAAAACTCTTGAGAGTATAGGAATAAATGGACTATTCCTTAGAATAATCAGGAGCATATATTTAAGACCTTCAGTAAGCATAATATGCAATAGAAATAAACTGCAACCTTTCCCAGTAAGAATAGGAGTGAAACAAGGTTGCCCACTATCACCATTACTATTCAATATAGTACTAGAAACGCTAGCCTCGGCAATAAGAGCCAAGAAAGAGATTCAAGGAATTAGAGTAGGAAATGAGGAAATTAAACTATCACTTTTTGCAGATGACATGATGGTATACTTAGAGAACCCCAAGACTCTGCTAAAAAGCTACTAGAAATAATTCCAAATTTCAGCAAAGTGGCAGGATACAAAATAAATCCACATAAATCCTCGGCATTTTTATATATCACTAACAAAATGCAACAGCAAGAGATACAAAGAGAAATTCCATTCCAAACAAATGTTGAGAGTATAAAGTATTTGGGAATCCATCTACCAAAGAAAAGTCAGGAATTATATGAGAAAAATTACGAAACACTTGCCACAAAAATAAAATCAGATTTAAATAATTGGAAAGACATTCAGTGCTCTTGGATAGGCCGAGCGAATATAATAAAGATGACAATACTCCCCAAACTAATCTATTTATTTAGTGCTATACCAATCAGACTCCCAAGAAACTATTTTAATGACCTAGAAAAAATAACAGCAAAATTCATATGGAAGAATAAAAGCTTGAGAATTGCAAGGGAACTAATGAAAAAAAAGTCAGAGGAAGGCGGTCTAAGTGTACCTGATCTAAAGTTATATTATATAGCAGCAGTCACCAAAACCATTTGGTATTGGCTAAGAAATAGACCTGTAGATCAGTGGAACAGATTAGATACAAAGGACAAAAAAGGGTACATATATAGCAACCTAATCTTTGACAAACCCAAAGATATCAACATTAGGGATAAAAATTCATTATTCGGAAAAAACTCTTGGGAAAACTCGAAATTAGTATGGCAGAAATTAGATATGGATCCACACTTAACACCATATACCAAGATAAGATCAAAATGGGTCCATGATTTAGGCATAAAGAGGGAGATAATAAATAGATTAGAGGAACAGAGGATAATCTACTTCTCAGACTTGTGGAGGAGGAAGGAATTTATGACCAGAGGAGAACTAGAGATCATTATTGATCACAAAATAGAAGATTTTGATTACATCAAACTAAAAAGTTTCTGTACAAATAATACTAATGCAAACAAGATTAGAAGGAAGTAACAAATTGGGAAAATATTTTTAAAAACAAAGGTTCTGACAAAGGTCTTATTTCCAAAATATATAGAGAACTGACCCTAATTTATAAGAAACCGAACCATTCTCCAATTGATAAATGGTCAAAGGATATGAACAGACAATTCTCAGAGGAAGAAATTGAAACTATATCCACTCACATGAAAGAATGTTCCAAATCACTACTGATCAGAGAAATGCAAATTAAGACAACTCTGAGATACCACTACACACCTGTCAGATTGGCTAAGATGACAGGAACAAATAATTATGAATGTTGGAGGGGATATGGGGAAACTGGGACACTAATATATTGCTGGTGGAGTTGCGAAAGAATCCAGCCATTCTGGAGAGCAATCTGGAATTATGCCCAAAAAGTTATCAAACTGTGCATACCCTTTGACCCAGCAGCGCTACTACTGGTCTTATATCCCAAAGAAATACTAAAGAGCGTAAAGAGACATATATGTGCCAAAATGTTTGTGGCAGCTCTTTTTTTAGT
Organism: Sminthopsis crassicaudata; assembly: GCF_048593235.1. NCBI lineage: Eukaryota > Metazoa > Chordata > Mammalia > Dasyuromorphia > Dasyuridae > Sminthopsis > Sminthopsis crassicaudata. Next base: position 563,564,162 of record NC_133618.1, read on the forward strand.
AGCTAGAAACTGGATGATGAATGGATGTCCATCAGTTGGAGAATGGTTGGGTAAATTATGGTATATGAAGGTTATGGAATATTATTGCTCTGTAAGAAATGACCAGCAGGAGGAATACAGAGAGGCCTGGAGAGACTTAAATCAACTGAAGCTGAGTGAAATGAGCAGAACCAGAAGATCACTGTACACTTCAACAACAATACTGTATAAGGATGTATTCTGATGGAAGTGGAAATCTTCAACATAAAGAAAAACCAACTCACTTCCAGTTGATCAATGATGGACAGAGGAAGCTACACCCAGAGAAGAAACACTAGGAAGTGAATGTAAATTGTTAGCACTAATATCTGTCTGCCCAGGTTACATGTACCTTCGGAATCTAAAGTTTATTGTACAACAAGAAAATGATATTCACACACATGTATTGTATCTAGACTATATTGTAACATATGTAAAATGTATGGGATTGCCTGTCATTGGGGGGAGGGAATAGAGGGAGGGGGGATAATTTGGAAAAATGAATACAAGGGATAATATTATATATATATATATATATATATATATATATATATATATATATATATATAATAAAAATTATTAATTAAAAAAAATTGGGACTTAAATTAATCTTTTTTTTTTCCAATCTAGTGGTTAATGTTGTTTTGCTGGCACAATGAGTGCAATACTTTAACAACATCATCTTTTAGGATTTTAAATAGTTTAGATGGAATTCTGTCAGTCTCATTAGCCTTATTATTAAACAATTCTTCTTAAAGCTTATTTGATTTTATTATCTACAGTGAATGATGTTAGATCAGTAATCATACCATCATGTTGGACCACTTTAAGAGATAAGGTTTCCTAAGCCAGAATAACAACTAATCCAAACACAGAACCATTCTTTGCTATAGACATAATTTTGATGATTTTTTAAAAATTCATGTTATCACTCTTAAAAAGGAATAATATGGAATAAATATTGTTTTCAAATATAAAACATATATAGTTTCAAAATATAAACAGTGTTTTCTGGGATACTGCTTTTAAGATTTTTTAGGATTTACCACTACCAAAAAATAAGAATAAAATAAATACTAAGAAAATAAAAAAAAAAATACTCTTAGATAGGTCTAGTTAATATAATAAAAATGACAATACAGGCAAAATTAATCTATTTATTTAATGCTATACAAATCAACCTCCTAAGAAATTATTTTATAGACTTAGAAAACATAATAACAAAATTCATATGGAAAAACAAAAGGTCAAGAACTTCAAGAGAAGTAATGAAAAATGCAAATGAAGGTGACTTAGCTATACCAGATCTAAAACTATATTATAAAGCAGCAGTCATCAAAACCATTTGGCACTGCATAGAGAGTAGTCGATAAGTGGAATAGGTTAGGCTCATGTGACAAAATAGTCAATGATTACAGCAATCTAGTGTTTGACAAACTCCCAAACCCCAGATTTGGGGATAAGAATTCACGATTTGACAAAAACTTCTGTGAAAATTGGAAACTTGTATGACAGAAACTAGGCATTGATCCACACCTATCACAGTATAGCAAGACAAGATCAAAATGGGTTCATGATATAAATATGAAGAATGATATAATAAACAAATTAGAAGAACATCGGATAGTTTACGTATCAGATCTGTGGAAAATAAAGAAATTTGTGATCAAAGAAGTAATGGTGATTATTATTAAACACAAAATAGATAATGTTGATTGAGTTAAAAAAATTTGTACAGACAAAACTAATGCATACAAAGTTAGAAGGGAAACAATAAACTGTGAAAATATTTTATATTCAAGGGTTCTGATAAAGGCCTCATTTCTAAAATATATAAAGAATTGACCCAAATTTATAAAAGTTCAATCAACCCTCCAATTGATAAATGGTCAAAGGATATGAAGAGACAATTTTCAGATGAAGAAATGGAAACTATTTCTAGTCATATGAAAAGGTGCTCTAAATCATCATTGATAAGGGGAATGCAAATTAAGAAAACTCTGAGGTACCATTCAGATTGGCTAAGATGACAGGAAAAGAAAATGATGACTGTTGAAAGGGGTGTGGGAAAACTGGGGCAGTGATACATTGTTGGTGGAATTGTGAGTGGATCCAACCGTTCTGCAGAGCAGTTTGGAACTATGCCCAAAGAGTTATCAAACTGGGCATACTCTTTGATCCAACAGTCTTTCTACCAGGCTTATATCCCAAAGACATCTTAAAGGAGGGAAAGGGACCCACATGTGCAAAAATATTTGTGGCAACCCTTTTTGTACTGGCAAGAAATTGTAAACTGAATGGATGAACTAATGGAATTAATTAGAGAATGGCTGAATAAATTATGGTACATGAATGTTATGGAATATTATTGTTCTATAAGAAATGGTAAGCAGAATTATTTAAGAGAGTCTTGGAGTGACTTGCACTGATGCTAAGTGAAATAAGCAGAACTATGAGATCATTGTAAATGGCATTAACAATAATTTACTATTTTCAATTCTAATGAACGTGGCTCTAGATGATTCAGAGCATTTCAATGGTCTTGTGTTGAAGAATGCACAGAGTACTGTGAAAATTGAGCGTGGTTCACAACAGAACATTCTCACTATTTTTGTTGTTTGCTTATATTTTGTTTTTTTCATCATTTTCTTTTATGATTTGATTTGATAATTGTATGAATATGAATGTATATGCTGGATTTAACATATAGTTCTACCATGTTTAATATATATATTTGACTAGTTGTCATCTAGGGAAGAGGGGTAGGAGAAGGTGGTAAAAACTGGAACACAAAATTTTGCAAGAGTGAATGTTGTAGAATTATCTATGGCTATGTTCTGAAAAATAAAAAAAAATTAATAAAAAAGACAAAATATATATAATAATAAAATTTTAAAAATTAAAAAATATATATTGGTCTACCTGAAAGTTATGAAAAAAAATGCCTGTAATTTCTTTCAAGAAATTATTAAGGAAAAATCTCCCAGTACTCTAGAATTAGAGGGTAAAATATAATTGAAAAAAATCTATTAAATACCTCCTGAAAGAGAATTAAAAAATAAAAACTCCTTCAAATATTATAGCCAAATTCCAGAATTCCTAGATCAAGGAGAAAATATTACCAGCATCAAGAAAGAAACCATTCTAGTATAGTAGTTCCACAGTCAGAATAACACAAGATCTCACAGCTTCTAACTTAAAGGTTAGGAGTGCTTCAAATACAATATTCTAGAGGATAATGGATCTAGGATTGCAACCAAGAATCACCTACCAAGCAAAATTAATATTTCCTCTTTATGTCTAAATTATGGATCTATTTCAACCTCATCTTAGTATGTGGTGTTAGATTTAGATCAATGTATAATATCTGTTGAAGAAAATGCTGAAATTAAGGAGCGAGAAAGGAATGCCCTAGGATTAAGGAAAAGGGAGAAGTGGAATGGTACAAATAATCTGTTTTAATAAAAGAGGCAAAAAAAACCTTTTATAGTAGAGCAGACAAGGGAGAGGAGAGGGGTGAGTCTGTTAACCTTACTCTCATCAGAATTCACTCAAATAGAAAATAACATTTATACTCAGCGGGGGCATAGAAATCTATCTTATTCTGCAGGAAAATAGAAGGGGAATGAGATATGATATGGGAAGTGGGTGATAAAATAAAGAGCATATTGTGGCGGGGAGTAATCAATAGCAAATCTTTTTGAGGAGGGAGAGAGAGAAAGGAGAGAGAGAATAAATGTGGAGAAATGCAATTAGCAAAACAAACTGTAAACAATTTTGAAGCAATTTCTCTGATGAAATATTATTGTTATCTGAGACATGATGAGCAGGAGGTCCTCAGGAAAAACAACAACAACAATAACTGGAAAGTCCATTAACAAAGTGAAATATACTGTATATTAAGAATAATTATGTACTAGGAAGACTAGTTGTAAATTACTGTGTTATTCTCAGTAAAATACAATCATATACAATTACTCCAAAGTACTTATGGTAAAAAATCTTATCCATACTGAGAGAAGGAACTAATCGAATCTGAACACAAATTGAAGCATTCTCTCTCTCTCTCTCTCTCTCTCTCTCTCTCTCTCTCTCTCTCTCTCTCTCTCTCCCTCTCCATCTCTCCCTTTCTTTCTCTTTCTCAACTTAATTTTTTGAGGTTTTTATTTTCATTAAGATGGGAGATCTATGTTTTCTTTCACAACTTTACTTTTATGGAAATATTTTATATAATTTCACATGTGGTTTCTTAATTGTGGTTGGGGATAAGAGATGGAACCCAGAAGTCCAAAATCTTAAAAAAAAAAAGTCCTGAAAATTGTTTTGAATGCAACTGGAGAAAATATTAGATAAAAATGTCATTAGAAAAAAAAACCTACAAAAAATGGAAATGGGAAAATAATACTAGTTATCTGCTTGTATTGAAAGTGAGGATAAAATTGGATTAAATGAGTATACAATTTATAAGCTATTCTGCAAACCTTGAAAAACTATATAAATTACTAGCCCCTTGTAATTATTATAATTATTAATAAAACAATACTCATATTATTTAAAAAATTTATAGAATGACTGATTCATGGTTGTAAGCCTACATCCTTTATCTTTTGAAAGATCTAAGCTCCCTAATGTTTTACTTGGATGGTTGTTATGTCTTATGTTTTCCTGACTGTGGGTCCTCAGTATTTTAATTTTTGCTTTGTGGACACTTTCAAAATTGTATTTTTGACTTGGCTTTTGATTATAATGTTCTTCAGAGTTTTTATTTTGAGATTATTTTCTTTTTTTTATACCTTAATTTTATTATTATTATAGCTTTATTGACAGAACATATGCATGGGTAATTTTTCAACATTGACCCTTGCAAAAACTTCTGTTCCAACTTTTCCTTTCCTTCTCTTCACCCTCTCCCCTAGATTGCAAGCAGTCTCATGTTATGGGCCAGAACTCTTGCACTTAAAATGAGGATTCTTACAAGGTACTAACTAAGTGGAATTAATAAGACAATGGATATCTAGTTTAGTATGGTGATTAATAGTTCTCTAGTTCAGTACAATGTATTTAATACGTAATATAGTTCTACATGATTCATACCTAAGATGATGCAATTATAATCGAGTATATAACAGCCAGCAGGGACTCAGAGCCAGATTCATTTACTTCATCTCACACCACCATGGTGTCTGGCCTCCTACACTTCACTGAATGTATAACAATGAACTGAATAGTAAACAAGTAGGCTACCAGTTAATAGCAACTGCTCCAGCACTCTGTATAACTTACTCTTTTTGCACAGTCACAGATAGGTCTTTTGGTAGACTCCAAAAAAAAGTATAGTACAATATACTCTTGTCTAGATCACATTTTTCAAGAAAAAAAATCAGTATGCCCAGATTAAGGAAAAAGTTATATTAATTATGTTTGATAAAAATCTGACATCTAAATCCTAGTGTAATTTTTAAAAATCTATAATACTAATAGTCATTCTAAATATCCTAATCACATGAACAATTTTGGAAGAAACACAAACTATAAATTGTCATGACAGAACATTCAAAATTAAGAGAAATGCACACCAAAACAATTCTGAAGTATCAATGTACACCTATCAAATTTACAGAGATAAAAATATGGGAAATGTTTATGTCAGTATGACCATAATTGGTTGTTTTCTTTCCCTTTTGAAAAGGATCAGAATTGCATCACTATCTTAGAATTAAGCCACATAATGTCTATCTGTAGTCGATCAGACCAACATGAAGTCAGAATGCTCTGCCACAGGTAGGACACAAATAGTCTATGTGAACATTTGGGGTAGTTTCTCCATTTTTGCATGTTTTGTGTTTCTTTTCAGCTAATTCAATTCTGCTTTGTTCATAGAACACAGCACCTTCTCTGGTGAGGGCATGCCATGTTGGGTGATTCTGTGCCAGTGTTTTCCATGTCATAAAATTAATTTTAATGTTGTTCAGAGATACCTGGAGAGTGTCCTTGAATAGCTTTTTCTGGCCACTTTGTGAGTGGTTGCCCTGTGAGTTCTCCAGAATATATATATATATATAATTTTTTTTTGTGGAGAATCATACATTCAGCATTAGAACAATGTGGCCAGCACAACAGAGTTGTGCTCTCTGCAATAGAGTTGGAATGCTTGGCAGTTTAGTTTGAGAAAGAACTTCATTGTCTGGTATCTTATCCTGCCAGGTGATTTTCAGAATCTTCCTAAAACAATTAAAATGGAAGCCATTCAATTTCCTGCCATGGTGCTGTTATATTGTCTAGGTTTCACAGGCATACAACAAGGTCAACACAAAAATTCTGGAGACCTTCAGTTTGGTGAGCATTCTAATATCTCTTCTCTGCCATACTTTCCCATGGAGCCTCCCAAATAGTGAGCTAGCCCTCGTAATGCATGTGGCAATCTCATTATCAATGTGGACATTCCTGGAAAATATATTGGCAAGGTAAGTAAACTTATTCATAGCATTCAAAACTTCATCATTTATTGTAACTGATGGTTCCACATATGGATGCTGAAGGATCTGTGTTTTCTTGGTGTTAATTGTTGTCAAAATTAGCATAAGCAGCAGAGAATTGATTCATATTTTGATGCATGTCTGCTTCAGAGGCTGCATTGAATGCATAATTATCGGCAAACAAAAAAAGCATGGCCTTAGAAAGAGAGAGCAACCAAATCTGTGCTGATGTGGCTGTAAATTGTTTCAGGGATACTGAATCACCAATTTGGAATATGCAAGAAAAATATACACTACTTTACCCACACATTCCACTACTGAAGCTATACCTCTATACCTCAATGAAGTTAATAACAATAATTGACCCATATGTGCAAATATATTTATAGCAACATTGTTTCTATTACAAAAATTGAAAACAAAATTTGTGCTTAGTGACTAGAGAATGGCTAAATATATTTTGTTATACAGATTTTATAAACATTGCCATGCACAAAGAATGTCAAATATAAAAAAAATTAATTGAAATATTGAATAATATTGGTCTATATTGAATCCAGATTCATTGCTCTATCTACTACTACACCACCTTTTTTTTTCTGAAACAGCCCTTCCCATAAACTACTTCACAGCGTACCATCTAAACTACATATCTTTGAGTCTTGTCTTCGTTATAAAGCCTGCACCTATTCTCCCTAAGCTATCCCTATATAAGACCTATCTGAAACTTCCAATTCTATCCTCCTGGCCAAACTCCATCAGGCAACACTTTTTGCTGATACTGGTGGCTATTAAAGGAGTCTCCTGGGATTCACCATATCCAATATTACCACCTGCCAGTGATTGGAACTTATCTGAAGATTTTACATAAGCTAATCACTTGCTTCCCTCGAAAGACTTTTTTTTCCCTACTACATCTGGACATACTCATCAATGGTTAGCATGTTTTCAACCTCCCCTTCACTTTTGTCTCAATGATGCTGAGCCTTTCTCTGCCATGGCAGGGAGTGGGTAAGTAGATTCCTCATTACCAGATGTTTCCTTCAATCCAAATGCTAAGAATATCACATTCTAGATAGGTGTACCCTCATCTTTGTAATTCATCTTCTATAACTAATTCACCTGCTTTCCACTTAAACTTTTTTTTATTTTCTTGCTCCTTCCATCTTCTGGCATTAACCTAGATCTGTCTCCTGATGATGCTGATTCCCTGGATACTTTTTTTCTGTACTTTCTCCCATAACTCATAGACTCCCCTTGACTCATATGATGCAGGAGGTTGAATAAATCTTTTTCACCAAGGTACTTTCAGATTCTTTTTCTGCCTCTATCACTCAATAACCTCACACCTTTAATAATTCGGATATTCAAATCGATTTATTAGATATCATCCTATATCTCCCTTTCCCTTCCCAGATAAATTCCCTGAGAATGCTGTCTGTGATCATACTTCCTCTTTTCTGACAAAATTCTAAATTCGCTGAAATCTGACTTTCAATTTCATCATTCCATTGAAACTGCTCTGCTGAAAATCACCATTGCTATTTCTTTAAAAATTAATTTTATTTTCATGTGGATACATATTATTTCCCTTTCCTTTCCATACTAATTGAGAAAGTAAAACTAAAATTTTCTGTTATAAGCACATATGATCATTAATAACAAATTGTCATTTGGGGCATGTCCAAAATAAATAATTTAATAATTTTAGGACTTCTTTCTTTCCACTGTTTTTTTCCTTTGGTTTGTTTCCAACCAGTTCTCTTTATAATTTTGACATTTTATAATTCAGGTACATTTTGTTATTATTGTTTTAGAACTACACAGTGAACACTTTATAGTATGACCTATATGAAGACAAATACATGAATTCATTTAAGCAGTATTGTCATTTTATTTTTTAGGCTTTTCCTACTCATAGGCAAAACATATTTCTCAATTGTTTAGATCTATATTTGATCAAAGAATGTTTTGTAATTGTGTTCATATTATTCTTACACTTACATGTATTTTATGTTGCATTTAGTTATTTTAAATACATTTTTTATTTCTTCCTCTTGGATTTTGTTGCTAATATGTATAAAATGATGACTTATGTGTATTTATTTTACATCCTATAATTTAATGAAATTGATTATTATTTATTTTTGTGGGTTGTTTTTTTTTGGCTTCTCTGAGTAAGCCATCACACTTTCTCCCCTAAAAAATATTGATCTTATTTCTTCTTTGCCAATGATTATTCACTCATTTTATTTTATTTTTTTTGTTCACATAGCTAGCATTTCTACCATTACATTGAAGAGCAATGATATTGAACCTCTTTGTTTTGTCCTTCATCTTCTTTAATGTAGCCTCTTGTAGTAGTAGCATCTTCCAATGAAGCCTCATAAGCTAGGGAATAATATGGGCAAAATAGACAGCCAGAAAAAAATGCTATAAGATAATCTAGGAAAATCAGAGGGAGAGAACACTTTGAGCTACTAGAATTTGGCACAGAATAGGTAGACCTGAGTTCAGCTTAAGCAATACAAAGCTAAAATTAAACTTTCCATCATAGAAGCACAAAATTAGAGATTGTTTCAATTTTGATGGAACTCAGAGGATATCTACAAATTCCATTTTTACCTGAATAAGAGAAGCACTTGTAATATATACACTAAATGATCATGCAGTCTAAGCTTATAAATGGCAACTGAAGGGGGGAATTCACTTTTTTTTTTTTTAGAAGGTCATTCCATTTTAAGGTAGTTTTTTGTTAACATGAGTATTATGTATTTTGAGTACTAAGTTATGTGTCCAGGTTTAAAGTATATTTTTGAAGAGGGGAAATTTTTAAATTTGTCTTTCTAAAACACCAGTCTAACCATGTCATCACTTCACCCTATCCCTTTCCATAAATGTCAATAGGTTCCTTTTACCTATAGGATCAAAAATAAAGTCCTGTTTGTCTTGTAAAGCCCCCCCCCCCAAGCTGACTTCTTCATGCTTTTTGCCCCTCTTCTTCCTCTCTCATAACATATTCTGTTATTCTGTGACACTGAAATCTTTGATATTATTCACAAGTGATACTCCTATATTCAGTATCTTCCTCCATGCTTAGAATGTTCTCTCTCTTCATCTTGATCTCCTGCCCTCTCTTATTTTTTTTCATGTCCTAGATAAAATCTCATTTTCTACAAGAAACATTTCCTGATATCCCCTCTTAGTGCTAATAACTTTCCTCTGTTGATCCAATTTATCATTTATATAATCTCTTTGTAGCATGTGTGCATATTGTTTCATAAATTCAATTGTGAGCTGTTTAATAATGGACTATTGGGCAAGGAGGTTTTTATTATTTCCCATTATCAACATAATTCCTGACACACAGTTGATCCTTATTAAATACTTATTGACTTTTATGTGAGCTTACTGCCTTTTGGGGTGAAAAGATGTATATAGTGAGTCAGAGATCGTTGCATATTTGTGTAATCATCAAGAAGGATAATCACTACCAATGAATTATTTTAAGATAGCTAGAAAAAGCAAAAAGTCAAGAATATCAAAAGAAATGAAAAAAAAAAAAGATGATGCCATAGCAATACCAGATCTTGAACTGTACTTCAAATTAGTATTCAAAAAAATATGGTCCTGGATACAAATCATAGTACTGGATAAATGGAATAGATCAAGTTCACAGTATACAGAAATATATGCCCATAGCAATTTAATGTTTGATAAGCTAAAGTTCCAATATGTGGATTAAGATATTACTGTTCAACAAAAACAAAAAGTATGAAAAAATCTGGAAAACAGTCTGTCATAAATGAGCTATTGACTAACAACTCACATTGTATGACAAGATAAGGTCAACACAGGCACATCATTTAGACATAAAGAGTGATATAAGAAGAAAATTAGAGGAGCATGAAAAAAATTACCTGTCAGTTATATGAGTAAGGGGATGTTTTATGACCAAGCAAAAGACAGAGAAGATCATGGAAGATGAACTAGATAATTTTGATTACATAAAATGTTAAGGTTTTTGTACAAATAAAGCCAATGGAGATAAAATTAAAGGGAAAACAAGAAACTAGGGATGACAGGGAATTTGCAATAAGCTTCTCTGATAAAGGTATTATTTCTCAAATATATAGGGAAGTAAACCAAATATGTTTTTAAAGTCATTCCATAATTTATAAATAATCAAATGATATGAATACACAATTTTTAGAAAAAGAATCAAAATTGACATTGTAATTCATGTGTATCATATTGGCCAAGATGAAAAAAAAAAGAAAATAACAAATGTAGAAGAAGATGTTGTAACATAGATATACTAAGGTACCATAGGTGGAGCATGAAAGACTTAGCTATTCTGATAAAGTCTGTAATCCAAAATAATTTCATGATTCATGACGAAAACTGGTATCTACAATCAGAGAGAGAGAGAGAGCTGATTAACTCTGAGGGCAAGACTGATGCTTATTTTTACCACTACCTTAACTTTTTTGTTTTTTGCTTCTCATATAGTTAATATGGAAACATATTTTGCATAACTACACATGTATAATGAGTATCAACTTACTTCCCTTCTTAGTGGATAGGAGAGGAGCTGAAGGAAGTGGGAGAATTTGTTGAAATAAAAATGTATTTTAAAGCAAAACAAAAACTTAAAACTTAAAAATAAATAAATAAATAATAAAATAGAGGTAATTCTGATTAGATTTTTATAAAGCACCTATGTCCAAAACAGATTACTTTCATCTTGGATATATTTTATGCTTCTCTCTTATTGACTTAAAGGCAAATCTCAGCCTCCTGGATAAATTTCTCAGAATCTTTATATTTGATTCCCCTTAAATTTCAACTCAGGTCACTAGTACCTTTGTGTCTTTCAAAATGAATGTTTTCTCATTCCTTATTCCCCTAGTTAAATTATTTGGACTTTTTTGTACTCCTTTCTCCTTTTCTTATTATACTTATTGAAATGTGCATTTGTAATATGATATATATATATGTGTGTGTGTGTGTATATATATTTATGTATGTGTATATATATATATATATATATATATACATATGAGATAATCTAGTCATATGCCTCATTAGTAGAAAATAAACTTTTGATATTGTAGAAGTTATTTATGTGTATATGTATTTTATACACATACACACACACAAACACACACACACACACACACACACACACACACACATATATATATATATATATATATATATATATATATATATATATGTATGTATATGTATATGTATATATATTGGGGCTAATTGTTCTTTAAATGTTTAGTAGAATTCACATGTAAATCCATCTGGTCCTGGGGATTTTTTCCTGGGGAATTGATTAATAACTTATTCTATTTCTTTTTCTGAAATGGGACTATTTAAGCAATTTAATCTCCTCTTCTGTTAATCTAGGAAGCCTATATTTTTGGAGGAAGTCATCCATTTCACTTAAGTTATCAAATTTATTGGCATAAAGTTAGTAGCCAAGTGTTTTTTTCCAGTTGCTATCAAATAATACGTGCTTATAATTATTTTAAATGAGTTATTCCAAATAAAATTCATATAATTAAGTCCACATTCCTGATTAGTGGCTTAAGGAAGGGATGGAGTAGGGAGCATGGATTTTACAAAAGTCTTTGTATAACATTTAATGCATTGGGTTACCTCCACTTATTTAAATCATCCCTGAACTTTCCTATAAAGTGGTAAATATGCCCTAGAAAGCATTTCTTTTTAAAATTCATTATTTATGGTATAAGGTTACTTTCCTTTCCCCTGCCTGGAATGTTACTGCTGGACCATCTAATTTAACCCACAGCAATTAATGTCCTTGCTTGGCAGTGTTTAAACAGCAAACACTTTCATCCTGTAAGTGATAGGGCACTGCCTGGAATATAAAAAGATCTGGGCAAATTATGTCAGATTCTATTTCCCTGGAATCACTGAAGGAAAATTCCATTTTTTTACTGAATCAAGAAATAGTTTAAAACACTTACTATGTGCAGCCTTGTTTTGGAGAGAAGTAAAAGGATATAAAAATACAGATTATACACCTTTAAAGAACTCAGAATGTAGTACTGAATTTATGATTTGTTGAACATAATATGAAGCACTCACTATGCTCAAGAAATATGCTAAATAAAGAAGAAATCTCAAAAAAATTTTATTTTACTTTGGATTACAAAAATCATAAATAAGTACATGAACATTTGAATAGGAGAGAATAACAGCAAATATTGAGGATGGCTTCTCTTTGGAGGTATTATTTGAACAGGGCTTTGAAAAGTGTATGCTATTTCAATGAGTAGATGTGACATTACTTCTTAAAATTATTGCATATTGTTTTGTATGCATTTTGTCTTTATTACTTGAATAACATTATAGCCACATAATAAAACTCTTCAAGGACATTGATGATTTATTTTTATTTCTGTTTTGGTAGCTTTAGCATCTAGCAGATTACTTTGCACATTATCAGACTTTACTAAATGTCTATTTCAGCTGAAGTGAGTTCCATATGTACACATAGATGTGTAAAGAAAAACACAAAAGCACAAAAATACATGTTCAAAGAATAGCAATTATGTAGGGAAATTGTTGGAGATAAGGTTGGAATGGTAGCCAAGTACCAGATTATGGAAGGCCTTAAATGAGAGACTCAAAAGCTTGGACATTATCCTCTGAATAGTGGGGAAACACTAAAAAGTTTTCAGTAGAAATCTGACATAAAAGAGAAATATTAGGAAGATTAATTTTGTGGTAGTGGACAAGATACATTAAAGGAAGGAGAAAAGAAAATTAAATGATTTTTGCAATAATTCAAGAATGAGTTTTTTTTTTTAATGATCCAAAAATGAGGTAGAAATAAAAAAAATCAGGACACATTAGAAAAAGAAAAAAAAATAAATGCTAAATAACTGGTATTGTCATCATCATCATCATGAACACCATCATCATTATTATCACTTTGAACATTATTATATCTGAGTAATTGTGTGCTATAGTTCTAACTATGATAATGGTCTAATTCTTTTGAGATCTATATGTATTGCATAAGGATTTACCATCTGTCAGTCATAACATACTGTTATGTTTATAATTCCAAGTATCAGGTTATATCTTCTCAATATTCAGCAAGTACGAAATTTTTACTGTGTCCAGTGAGATTACATGTAGTTGCTTCAATTACCTTGCATGATCTACATTGATCACTCAATCTCAGTTTCTAAAAGCTTTTTGTGGTTTGTCTATTAGCCAATCATGCTCATGACCACTCTTCCTGATAATTGCATATGAATAGAATATGTTCACATTGGTTAAAATAAATTGATTCACTACAATTATTATCTTTAACTCACTGCATGAAAACTTGTCATATTATTTTTCCCACATTGTTGTCCAAACTTTGCACTGTTGTTCCATTTCTTTCTTTTTATATTTGTTCTTAAAACTTTGAGTTCCAAATTCTCAACATTCCTTCTACCTTCTTTTTTTTGTGAAAACGCATGTGAAGTTATATAAAACATTTCCATAAATATCATCTTGTAAAAGAAAACAAAAATCTGATACCTCCCCCAAAACAATCCTTAAGAAAAAAGTTTGAATAAATACATGCTTCAATCTGTATTCAGAGACAATAACTTCTCTCTTTGGGCATAGAGAGAATTTTTTCATCTTAAATCAGAGTAGTCTTGGATCATTATATTGCTTAGAATAGCAATGTCGTTCAGAGGTGATGTTCCCACAACAGTACTATTACTTTGTAGATAGCACATTTCACTTCACATGAGCTCATGGAGGACTTTTCAGGTATTTCCGAGAGCATCTTTCTTATGATCCTTAAAGTATTTAATCATAATCTCATACCACAATTTATCCAGTCATTCCCCAATTTATGAGTATACCCTCAATTTCCAATTATTTGCCCTGAGAAAAGGATGGCTGACTTCTTATCCTCCACTTATAAAAATGTAGTTCAACTCAATGAGTTACTAAAGACATGCTCACAATTCCAGTATATGTGAGGTGGCCTGTTAACATAAAGAAGTCACTGCATGTGAAATATTTCTCTAAAATCATCTTTTTTTTTATTCAAGTCCCAGTTGTAGAAGATGTACTAAATTTAGAGAGAAAAAAATTCCATTCTACTGTAATTAATGTGATTTTGAGTAAGTCACTTAACATCTCTGAAGTTCAGTTTTTTCATCAGTGAAATGAGTTAGACCATCTAGAAAATATAGTGAGTTGAGTACTGGACTTGAAGCCAAAAAGGATTCATCTACATGAATTCAAATCTTGCTAGGCACTTAGTAACTGTATGACCCCGTGTAAGTCACTTAACCCTGTTTATGTCAGTTATTTCATTTGTAAAATGAGTTGGACAAGACAATGACAAATCATTCCTATATCTTTGTGGAAAATCCCAGATGGGACCATTAAAAGTCAAGGAAAACTGGAACAACTATAAAACAGGAAACCAGAGATAATAAGTTCCTATTGTATAAATCAGTTTCAAATAGAATATATTTTACTTTGAGACCATTATCTAAATAGAGAAAACACTTGCAACTATACCAAAAATGAAATATTAAATGAAGAATCACTATTTATGGGATTATAGACCACAAAGAACCTTTGAAACATATACTGTGAGAGGAATCTGTGAAATTGGTGGAATAAGTCAGAAAATGTCAATTTCTCTAGAACTCCCCCACAAATAAGACAGAATAATACCTCAGACTCAATGAAAAAGATTAAAAAACAACATAAAACAAAACAAGAGTTGGGGCAGAACTCTGATGCTCTTGGGACAATCAGAGAAAATTTGAAGAAAGATACCCAGGACTGAGGTTTGGTTAATGTAAAGTGTAAACACTTCTAGGTTAATTACACTGAAATAGCAGAGAGCCTTGAGGCCAATTGGATTGGGAGGTAATATTATCCTGGGCCACAGGAGTATTTACCTCCCAGACATTTTGGGAAACTGAATGTCTGATCTGATGATAAGAGACACTAGACCTAGCTGCACTGCCCATATGCAGCCCTGGGTGTGAAGGAACCAGCATTGGCGAATGCAGAAGCAGTATTGGTTGTGTACACTTACAGGAGGGTGGATTTCTTGGTTTTAGTTCCAAAACAGAGAGGATAACTGAAGAGAGACCTAACATCAGATGCATTACTCACCAGATCCAAGAACTAGAGATGATTACAGTTAACAAATTGTTTTACTTGTTTAAAGACCAGGTAAAGGAAAAATAATGTAATAATAAAAAAGTTACTACAGGAATAGAAAAGACTGAGATTCATCTTCAGAGGAAGATACTAAAATAAAAATAACCTCTCCTGCTCCAAAGAGTAATGTGAAATTACTTCATTTCCTCCCAAAAAATCATAGAACTCAAAAATACTTTAAAATAAAAAAGAGAGACTGAAAAAAGAACAAAATAAGAAAAAAAGAAAAACAAGATTATGAAAAATAAAATCAACCAACTAGAAAAGGAGATCCAGAATCTTTATTTTTTTTCTTTATTTTTTATTTTTTATCTTTTTTTATTAATTTTATAATTATAACATTTTTGATAGTACATATGCATGGATAATTTTTTACAACATTATCCCTTACACTCACTTCTGTTCTGAATTTTCCCCTCCTTCCCTCCACCCTCTGCCCTAGATAGCAAGCAGTCCCATACATGTTAGATATAATATAGTATATCGTAGATACAATATATGTGTGAGGAACCAAATTATTTGTTGCACAGGAAGAATTGGATTTAGAAGGTAAAAATAACCTGGAAGAAAAGCAAAAATGAAAATAGTTTGCACTCATTTCCCAGTGTTCCTTCTCTGGGTGTAGCTGATTCTGTCCATCACTGATTAATTGGAACTGAATTAGATCTTCTCTTTGTTGAAGATATCAATTTCCATCAGAATACATTCTCATACAGTATTGTTGTTGAAGTATATAATGATCTCCTAGTTCTGCTCATTTCACTCCACATCAGTTCATGTAATTCTCTCCAAGCTTCTCTGTATTCATCCTGCTGGTGATTTCTTACAGAACAATAACGTTCCACAGCATTCATATACCATAATTTACCCAACCATTCCCCAATTGATGGGCATCCGTTCATTTTCCAGTTTCTAGCCACTACAAAAAGGGCTGCCACAAAAATTTTGGCACATACCTTTCCCTTCTTTAGTATTTCTTTGGGATATAAGCCCAGTAGTAGCACTGCTCGATCAAAGGGTATGCACAGTTTGATAACTTTTTGGGCATAATTTCAGATTGCTCTCCAGGATGGTTGGATTCTTTCACAACTCCACCAACAATGCATCAGTGTCCCAGTTTTCCCACATCCCCTCCAACATTCATTATTATTTTTTCCTGTCAGGATATCCATAATCTTAAGGAAAAATGACTCTTGAAAAGTAGAACTGAACAAGGGGGAAGTCATTGGTTAAAACAGACCAACCAAGAAATAAATAAATAAATAAATAAATAAATATATATATATATATATATATATATATATATATGTATATATATATATATATATATATATATATATATATATATGTAAAGTGGAAGCATCAACATGAATAGGAAATAAAAGGTACACACAGTCATAATAATTATGATCAGAGATGAAATTCATTAGAAAAGAGCATGGATAGAAACCATTGATCTCAGACAAAGTTGAAGCTAAAATAGGTTTAATCAAAAGATAAAAATAGGGGAAAATAATATTAATATTATTTTAGAGTATTAGAAAATCTTAGGCAGTATAAGATTGGAATATTGTTGAAATGTAGGAAATGATGAGTTGATGGATTAAGAAAAATGTTGATAGACATGAACTTCTGAAGGATGATTCTAGCCAACTTCAGAGAAATAGAGGACAGGCATGCATGATCTTGCCTGCACAGGACAATACTTCCTTCTTTTCTACTTGCTGTTTAAGTTTCAAATAAATAAATAAATTGGATTAGGGAAATAAAAAGAGAAATAATCTCAAACAGGTTAGGTGACTTCCCCAAAGGCACACAGCTAAGATAGTCATACTACATTACCAAACCCAGTTTTCTAGAATATTAATTCTCTGATGGCATAGTGGGAGATTTATATAGCTGTAATATCCTAGTGCCCTCTGACCTTAATATTAACCAGTCAGGGTAAAAATTAAAAACAATGATTTCTATTTCTGAAAGCAACAGACCTCAGAAACTAACTTATTTATAAGAGGAGTGGTTCTCTGCCTGAGTATGCAGATGTGTGCCATTCAGTTCCAAGGACATGACTGATTTAGGCAATGTGACATCTTTAAAGCTGCCTTATTTTCCCTGGTATTAAAAATATCTGATCTGTGCAGAACCTCTTCCCTGGCTAGCACAATGGTAAGTCCTTCTCCATCTTCAATGTGGGAGAAATGCTGAGGTCTTTGGAGATGAAATGACTAATCCACAAATAATCAAAGGAATGTTGCTTGGAGCCGATCAGCAGGGTGCAGCCAAGCTTTTCCTATCTCCATTAACATTTTCCTTCCATCCGATTATAATAAATGGGCTCATCTATTATTTATTATCTTCCCATCTGATATTTCACCTGCTGCCAATGCGAATGAAGCCAGCTGAGCTTCCCCAATGATTTGCAAAGAAGCAGATGATATGAGTCCACTGAAACACACTCAGGGAGGCAGATGGGTGACCTTTCCCTTGTATGTTCTCCAGACTTGGAGAATAGATAGCCAAGCTCTCCGGATGGCCCTAACTCGGATCTCTCATAAATTAAAATGTATATTTTCAATCTAAAAGTCTGTTTCACACTCACACACACTCAAAAATCAATCACACATTTATGAAATAACATATTTCATTCTGTATCAAATATATTCCAAACCAGCCAATTTTTCTATTATTTGAAATATGTGATGTGGTGATTAATTTTCCCCACATTGAAATATCACAGAGTGAAATTGCTCAGGTTTTTTTTTTCCTTTCTAATCCAGCCATGCATTTGAAATATGTTTAAGGTGTATTGTCATATCACACCATTTTAGATATAAAGAGCACTGGAAAATTTTGTAATATTTTAACTACTTTAAATGCTCTAATTAAGAGACATATGGCCAAATGTGAAGTGGGGGAAGGAGATGTGGCAAAAGTATGATTTTCCCAAAGGAGTTGACATGATGTAAGACACAAAAACCTATTTTACTCCTATTAAAATAACCATCTGTTTCTATTCAAGTTACCATCTTAAATTATATCTTTTAAAAATCATTTCATAATGCACAGAGTTCTAGGTCCAAAACATATCACCATGTATGCAGCCATCTGATTACATTTTTGTTAAACTTCAATAGTTTTCTCTTTAAAAGAAACAAATGGATTTGCATTGCTCTCATCTTCCCTTGCCTCTTTTTTAAAGCATGGGATACAAGCAAATCATAAAGAAGGAAAAAGACCCACATGTGCATAAATGTTTGTAGCAGCTATTTTTATAGCATCAAAGAATTAAAAAAAAAAAGATTAGATGCCAATCAATTGAGGAATGGCTGAAAAAGCTGTGGTATATGAAGGTAATGGGATATTATTGTTATAAAAATAAGCTAATTTTAGAAAAATGTAGAAAGATAAGTGAAACAAGAACCAGGAATACATTGTACATAGTTACATCAGATTATAAGCTGTGAAAGATTTGGTTTTTCAGTGCTTCAGTGCTTCAGTGATCCAAGGCAATCCTAATAAACTTTGGACAAAAACACAATCTGCATCCAGAAAAAGAACTATGGGTATTAAATGTAAATCAACACATACTATTTTCACTTCCCTTTTTTGTTTTCCTTTCTTCTCTCATGGTTTTTCCTTTTTGTTCTGATTTTCTCTTACAATATGATGCATAAAGAAATGAGTACTTAAAAAGTTAATATACATGTATGACCAGAAAAATAAAACAATAAATGCATGGATTATTCTTAATATATCCTTTGCTGCTGTCTTGAGGGATAATCATATGAAATAATAATGCAAACAGATAATATTTATTAAGCACTTACTTTGTACCACTCACTATGCTACATGTTGGATATAAAAAAAAACAAAACAAGAGTCCCCTCTTTAAGGAAATTCCCTGTTAAAAACCTTGGAGTTTGCTATCATTTCAGGCAGCTCATGCACTTTGCAATAGCTGTTAACCAACCTTATTATAGGATTTGGTGTAGATATGGTATATATGGTGTAGATAATAAGTTGAATCTTTGCATAACATTAAGCCATTTTAAGATACATGCATTTAGAAATGCTAGTGTTTTCAAGATCAAGAGATATGTTTCTGATTTCATTCTGCTTTTCACTACAATTGCCACAGTATAGTTACTCTCAAGAGAATTAAAAACATATGCATGCTTACACAAAATGCTGTTTTTACAAATTTAGGAATTTAGGTTATTAGAGTACATATCACTAACCCTTGCCTTTTTTTGCAACCTTAGAACTTAGCATATTGTCTGAGACATAGAAAGTACTTAATAAATGCTTTTCAGCTAAGCTCCTGACTAACCTGGCTTGCATCACACTGGTATACCATTCTCTCTTAGCTTACTTTTTTTTCTTCATTTGTAAATTACATTTAACCTTATCATAAAAATGAAGGAAGAATTATTGTTAAAAAATTATTTGAATCCACCAAATGCCAAAGAAAGAACTCTATGAGGAAAGAACTAAATTGCATAACATTCTAGGGACAGAATGTTCACAAATTCAAGAAGATTTGGAAAACATGCATTTTGACACTCTAATTCTTCTTACATCAAGAATGGAAAAAGGGTTGTCAGGAGAATTTGTTATGCTTAGAGTCATATGAATCAGATGGATTTAGAGTTATCATTTGAAACAAAAATTTTAGGGTTCATTGATCTTTGAAAATATATCAATTGTTTTGTGAGAAATTAAAAAAGAGAAAAGAATGCTTTTTTTGGTGCAAGATCCATTGACATCTGTCAGCTTCAGCTAAATTGTGTTTTGAAGGCTTCAATATAAAGGAGTAAGTAGCATACATCAGGTTTTCTCTTTAAAATGTACACATCTTCAAATATTAATATAATAAGGATTCCAGATAAATCATTCTGTAAGTATTGACAGATCCTGGACATTTATTCCTAGGATTACAGTCTACTCCACAATAGTACCTTTAGGGGTTGGTATGTTTCGCAGTATTTCCATGATATTTCTTTAAAACGATAAAGATTGAGTAATGTTCACTATGAACCCCTGCAACATGATGACAAAGTTCTTTTTTCTCTCCAAAAATTTCCCAAAGCTGCTTAGAGATCCATGGATACACATCATTGGCTTGGTGAATGAGAAGTATTAGAGCTTATACCTATTTGATATTTATGTGCACCTAGAAAAAATGTTTTACATAGAAGATAACTATGGGTGAATTGTAGTAATATACCAGTCTTTGCCAGTGGTTCTGTATTCTTCTCTCTATGTCTTGTCATATGTGATAGGTCTCTTTCTAAAACCACAATATTAAGGTTCTTAAAAATATTTTTTATTTTTATCTTGTATAACATTTTGTGATGTCATTTTATTTGGAATAGGCTTAGTATAGCAACAGATAAAAATATAAATAAGCAATGTTTCAATATATTATCAATGTGAATGCCCCTGCCTAATAGATATTTCCAATGGTACAAACCATAACTCATCCCAATCTTCTCATTCTGTGCTGCTCCTTGAATGCCTTGCCATCAATGCTGCTTAAAGTACACACTGATAACATTGGTGTCCTTGTACTGAGCTTTTTTTTTTTTTTTTTTTTTTTTTTTTTTTTTTTTTTTTTTTTTTGCTGAGGCAATTGGGGTTAAGTGACTTATCCAGGTTTACATAGCTAAGAAGTGTTAAGTGTCTGAGGTCAAATTTGAACTCAGGTCCTTCTGACTTCAGGGCTGATGCTCTATCCACCGAGTCACCTAATTGCCCCCATGCACTGGGCCTTTTTAACATTATATAAGTACTAAGGCAATTATTCAGCTATCTTTTACCCTTCCTTCATAAACACATGACCAATACAGAATAATACATTCTGTCCTACTTTCTTGTAGATCTGTTCTCAGTGATAATATGCCATGGTCTATTGATGCCCACCTTTATGAAACTATCCATATTTTTTCTATTCATAGGAAATTATAATATCCCATGATTCAAGACTATGCAGTGTCACATAAAACTAGATAACTACATTAAGAACTTGCAATTTAGTCAATGAGAAAAGTTTTCTTGTGAGAATTCTCTCTATCAATGAGAATTGTAAAGCATCTATAACTTCTAGCCTGAGTTTCAAAGAAGTTAAATTACTTTCTCATGGTTATATATTATATATATATATATATATATATTATATAATATAACTTAGCCTCAGCATCAGGATCTGAACACAGATCTTCTTGAGAATATATCTTGGACTCACTATTGTTTAATTTTAGTAGAGTTTTGATTCTGGGAGAAATATGACATGATTGAAAGCCTTGTGAAATTTCACAAATATAATCTACCCTACTCTGTTCTCATGCATTCTTAGTCCAGTTTATTATTTATCTTCAATGCTTATCTACATAATTACTTCTATGACTCAAGAACTATTCATCTTTTCTGTTTCTGTGGTCACTAAGATTCCTTTATTTTCTCCACCCACATTTTTAGGTTGAACTGTGAGTAATCATGAATGCATGTAAGAATGTTATATAGTATCTTTTGGCTTTCTGCCTTTACTTCTATTCCATATGTGAAAAGGACATTCTAGAACTCTGAACATTGTACATAAAATTGCTATTCTATTTGTGTTTTGTCCTTTATGATCAGTGTTCTACAATTTTATCAAACATAAGCATTACTATTTTTCCCTTTAACAGCTGGAAAATAAATAAATAAATAAATAAATATGTGTATATATATATATATATATATATTGCTGTATCTTTGTTGTACCATTTTTTGAGAAATATTTCTTGACCTCAACATATGAATTGCAAACATCTTGTTAAAGGAATGGCTTTAGGCATATATTTTGCTCTGAATAGTTAAACGATTTTTTTTTCTATTTAAAAAATAATGAATACAGTGGGATCTTTCTTTCTAAATTATAATAAAGAGCAACAAGGTGGCAAAGTGGATTAAGCAGAGGGGTTAAAGTCAGGAAAAAGCTAAATTTAAATCTGATTTTAGATTTACTTAAACCTGATTGCCACATTACATTTCCTCATCAGTAAAGTAAGTTTGAGAAAGGAATGGTGAATACTTTACTGTATTTGCCAAGTACACCCCAAATGGCGGCATGAAGTGTCAGGCAAGATTGAACAACAATAAATAAGCTTTTATATAAATATATACTCATCTACTATAGAAAATTACTTGAGGACTTCTGGAGGTGCAGCCAAGATGGCAGAGTAAAGACAGGAAGCTGCTGGAGCTCTCCCAGTTTCCCTCAAAGGCCACATGAAACCAAGCCTCTGAACAGAATCTGATGAAAAGAAACCTTCTCTGGCTCAAGATAGACTGAAAAAAACTTCCAGAACGGTCAGTGTTATTGGGGTGAAAAGGCATTTAGGCCAGTTCTGATAAATTCTGGTAAAGGTGATGAAGGTCTTAACCACAGCAAATCATCAACCTTTAGTCCTGGCTAATAGGAGGAGCAAATGGGAGGAGCAGCTTCCAGTCCTAGCTCAGAAGGCAAACTCAAGGAAACCAGGCTGTTTCCTGAAAAGAATAGGCAAAGCTATCCCCTAAAAACACAGGGGGATACTGTGCTCAAAAGCCAAGGTTCAGAGTTGTATAGGAAGCTTGGGACAGTACCCCTATAGCCCAGGAGCGGAGTTACACCTTAAAAGTAATAAGGAAAAGAAAAACCAAAAGAAAAGAAAAGAAAATGTGCAAGAAGTAAAAAAAAAGAATGTTAAGCATAGAAAGCTATGATAGGGCAGACCAAAACACCAATTCAGATGAGAACAGAATGTCCACAAAAGAAATCTCAAAGAATATGAATTGGTCTCAAACCCAAAGAGCCTTCTTGGAAGGGCTCATAAAAGACTTTAAAAGGCAAATAAAATATGTAGAATAAAAAAAAAAATAGAAAAGAAATGGCAGGGATGCATAAGAGAGTCAAAAGCTTGGAAAAGAAAGGTAATTTCTTAAAAAATACAATTGCCCAAATGCAAAAAAAAATTACTTAAGAAAACAACACCTTTAAAAGTAAAATTATCCAAATGGAAAAAAAAAAGAAATACAAAACCTAACTGGAGAAAACCATTTGTTAAAAATTGGAATGGGGTACATGGAAGCTAATGGTTCCATGAGTCATCAAGACTAAGCCAAATAAACTAGAAAAAAATGAAAAAAAAATATGGAAGAAAACATAACATACTTCACTGGAAAAAAAAAGCCTATGTATAAAAAAAGATCCAGAAGAAACAAGTTAAAAAATCTTTGGTCTGCCTGAAGACCAAGACCCAAAAAAGAGCCTGATTAATATTTTTTAAGAGATCAAGGAAAACAGCCTTGATATTGTAAAAATACAGGGGGAAATAGTCATTAAAATAATCTATCAATCACATTGGGAAAACCCCAAGGAACATTATTACAAAACACTAGAATGACATTTTAAAAATTAATTTTATAGCTTTTTACTGACAAAACATATGCATGGGTAACCTTTGCAAAAACTTCTGTTCCAACTTTCCCCCTCCTTCCTTCCACCCCTCCCCAAGATGGCAGGTAGTCCTATACATGTGAAACATGTTAAAGTATATGTTAAATGAAATACACACACACGCGTACATACATACACACGCGTGCGCACACACACACACACACACACACACAGTTGTCTTGCTATACAAGAAAAAATTGGCTTTAGAAAAAGGGAGAAATAACCTGGGAAGAAAAACAAAAATGCAAACAAACAATAACAGAAAGAGTGTAAATGCTATGTTGTGGTCCCACTCATTTTCCAGTGTCCTTTTGCTGGGTGTAGTGGCTCTGTTCATTACTGATCAGCTGGAACTGATTTGGATCCTCATTATTGAAGACATCCACTTCCATCAGAAATGATCCTCCTATAGTATTGTTATTGAATTATATAATGATCTTCTAGTTCTGCTCATTTCACTTAGCATCAGTTCATGTAAGTCTCTCCAAGCCTCTCTGTATTCATCCTGCTGGTGAGTTCTTACAGAACAGTGATATTCCATAACGTATATATCCATATACATAAGATATACATTCCATAACAATAACATTCCATAGCAATTTAATCAGCCATTTCCAATTGATGGGCATCCATTCATTTTCCATTTTCTAGCCACCACAAAAAGGGCTGCCACAAATATTTTGGTGCATACATGTCCCTTTCCCTTATTTAGTATCTCTTTGGGATATAAGCCTAATAGTAACACTATTAGGCTTATATCCCAAAGAGATACTAAATAGATCAAAGGGTATGCACAGTTTGATAGCCCTTTGAGTATAGTTCCAAATTGCTCTCCAGGATGGTTGGATCCATTCACAACTCCACCAACAATGCATCAGTGTCCCAGTTTCCCCACATCCCCTCCAACATTCTTCATTATCTTTTCCTGTTTTCTTAGCCAATCTGACAAGTATGTAGTGGTATCTCTGAGTTGTCTTAATTTCCATTTCTCTTAATAATGATTTGGAACACTCTTTCATATGAGTGTAAATAGTTTCAATTTCATCATCTGAAAATTGTCTGTTCATATCCTTTGACCATTTATCAATTGGAGAATGGCATGATTTCTTATGAATTAGAGTCAATTTTCTATATATTTTGGAAATTAGGCCTTTATTGGAACCTTTAACTATAAAGATGTTTTCCCAGTTTATCGCTTCCCTTCTAATCTTGTCTGCATTACTTTTGTTTGCACAGAAGATTTTTAACTTGATATAATCAAATTTTTCTATTTTGCATTCAATAATAATCTCTAGTTTTTCTTTGGACATAAATTCCTTCTCCCTCCACAGTTCTGAGAGGTAAACTATCCTATGTTCTTCTAATTTACTTATAATCTCACAGAATTACAAACTTAAGGGAAAACTACTTGCAAGCTTCCAGAAAAAAAAATAATTCAAATATCAACGAAGATTACCCAGGATCTGGCAGCTTCTACAATAAAGGATTGGAGGCTTTGGAATACTATATTCTGTAAGGCAAAGGAACTGTGGTTACAACCAAGACTTCACTATCCAGTGAAAATCAGTATCATCTTTCAGAGGAAGGAATGGAGTTTTAATGAAAAGGCAGTCAATAATTTGCATTGAAAAAACAGAACCAAAGGTGGAGCCAAGATGCTTGAGAGAAGGCACATCTTTTTTCTGAGCTCTTCCTATGAACCTCAAACTAACATCAAATCCAGCCTCCAAATTGGTTTTGGAGTGACAGAACTCACAAATATTTGGAGTGTAAAAAATTACTAGCTGAAGATAATTTCAAAGATCTTCATAAAGGCTCTGTTTCAATCAGGGGTGGGGGGAGGTAGGCCAAGTGCAGGCAGGCTGAGCATAAACACTGAATGCAGGAAGCACATAGTCCTGGTACAGTGAGGCTTCTGTGCAAGAATTTACTGGGAGGCATATACAGCAATGTTGACTAATTTTCCCTAGTTGCAAGCCAGTAGATTAGCAGACTCGTTATAAGACATTCAACACAAACACAAAAGGAAAATCATGAAGTATAAATGCCAGAATTTCATGGGAATTGGCCACTTCTACTTAGTACTGAAAGTTAGCACTGCCCAGCACAGCCACTTCTGCTTATAGAGGAACCTTGGACAATCTCCCTCTTTCCCTAAAAGCAGATCTCAACTTTTTTTTTTAATGGCAAAAAAGCAAAAAGAACTCTTATCATAGTTTTTATGGTGAAAGACAAGAACAGATTTAAAACCCTGAAGTGACTAAAAGCAGATCGTCTCCAGATGAAGCCCCAAAAGGTGCATATATTGGTCCCCATCAAACAAGGCTCTCTTGGAAGAAATTATAAGGGATATTAAAAGAGAGTTAGAAGAAAATTGGGGAAAGCAAGTTAGAATTTGGCAAAAGAGTTTGGAAAAGGAAACAGAAATTTTCTGAAGAAAATTCCTTCCAAAATAGATTTAGTGAAATGGAAAAAGTCAGAACTGCTTCCAAAATAGATTTTTATAAAATGGAAAAAGAAAACAACTCCATGAAAAACATAATTTGTGAAATGGAAAAAAAAGAAAATAACTCATTAAAAAAGAGAAGTTACAAAATAGAAAAAAAAATCCATAGAACTAAACAACTCATTTAACAATTCATTTGGCCAAATACAAAAATAATGAAAAAGGTAACTGAATAAAATAATTCACTAAAAATCAGAACAGAACAAATGGAAATGAATAACTCAATGAGACATCAAGAATCAGTCAAGCAAAACCAAAAACATGAAAAAATAAAAGAAAATGTAAAATATCTCCTTGGAGAAACAACTGACTTTTAAAATTTATTTAGGAGAAACAATGTAAGGATGTTTGGACTTCCTGAAAACCAAGAAACTGAAAACTGAGTGGATGTCCAAAATGGCTGAATAAGTTATTATATATGAATGTTATGGTATATTATGTAAGAAGTGATCAGCAGAATGATTTCAGAGAGGCCTGGAGAGACTTACATGAATTAATCCTAAGTGAAATGAGTGGAAATAAAAATGATTGTATATGGCAACAAGAAGATTATATGATGATCAATTCTGATGGACATGGCTATCTTCAACAATGAAATGATTCAGACCAGTTCCAAAGATCTTGTGAGGAAGAGAGCCAGCTATACCCAGAGAGAGAGCACTGTGGGAACTAAGGGTGGTTTTCAACATAGCATTTTCATTCTTTTTATTTTTCTTTGCTTGTATTTTATTTTCTTTCTTGTTTTTATTTGATTTAATTGTTCTTGTGCAGGAAGATAATTGTATAAATATGTATGCACATATTAGATTTATTATATATTTTTCCATGTTTAACATATATTGGACTACTTGCTATCTAGGGGAAGGAGTAGTTGAGGGAGGGGGAAATTGGAACACAAGGATTTTCAAGGGTTTATGTTGAAGATTTATTCATGCAAATTTTCTGAAAAATAAAAATCTTTAATAAAAAAGAAAAAAAAGAACTAAACAGAAAATTTAATCTATAAACACAGGACTCAAGAGAAACATAGAAAGATAAATAGGAGAAAATATCTTTAAAGTTAATCTGTTTACCTCTCTCCATGGGAAAAAAAAAATGTAACTCCTGAGAACTGCATCTATCACTGGGGCAGACAAAGGGGGACATCACATGGACTGAGGGTGTGATTGTAAATGGACTCTGATGTGATGACATCAAAGAAAAAGATATAAAGGGTAGAAAAATGTCTGTACTGGTAAAGAGGAAAGGGGAAGTAGAATGGGGAAATTAGTTCACATGAAGAGTCACAAAATATCTTGTAACAATTCGGGAAAGAAGGCAGGAGTATGAGCATTGTCTGAAGCTTGATCTCATCAGGTTTGGTTCTTGGAGGGAATAAACTAATCAAAAAGTTGGGTATAGAAATTTTTCTAACACTATAAAAGTAAGAGAAGAAAAAGAAAAGAAAAAGGATCTAAAGGAGGGCAGAAATACTGAAGGAAGGGGTAACGGGTGATAAGAGATAAGAGAGTGAGTGGGGTGTGTAAAAAAAAAAACAAAAAACAAAAAATTAAGGACAGGGTGGAAAGATAGAATAGAACTACATACAGGGGAAAATAGGATGGAGGTAAATACAAAACTGGTAATCATAACCATGGATGTGAATGGGATGCACTTTTCCAAAAAACAAAAGCAAATATCAGAGTGAATTTAAAAATGTATTGTTTTGAAGAAACATATTTAACACAGGGAGACACATACAGACTTAAGATAAAATGCTGGATTAGAATTTATTATAATTCAGCTGAAGTGAAAAAGCAGGATAGCAAATCTGATCTCAGATAAAGCAAAAGTAAAAATAGACCTTATAAAAAGAAATAAAGAAGGAAAGTACATCTTGATAAAGTGTACCTTGAATAAGAAAGAAGTGATGATATCAAATGTGCTGCCAATACATACACATACACAATACACAACCAATACTATGTAAACTATGTGGAAAAATAGTTAAAGGAGGAATCCTGCCAAATTCCTTTTATGACACAAATATGGCATCAAAACAGAAACCAGAAAGTGCCAAATAGACAAAGAAAATTACCAACCAATTTCACTAATTAATACTTATACTGTAAGAAAGTTCATTTGGAACAACAATAGGTCATGGATTTGAAGGGAATTGTTGAAAATCATTCAAATGAAGGGGACCTAGCTATACCATACCTAAAGCATATTATAAAGCAGTGATCATCACAAATATTTGGTACTAAGATATAGAATAGTTTATCAATGGAATAGAATTTACAAAACACAATAGTGAGTGAGAATAGTAATCTGGTGTTTGATGAATACAAACTCCCCAGATTCTAGGACAAGAACTTTCTATTAAAAAAAAGAAAAGAAAACTAATGGGAAAATTGGTAAACAATGTTGCAGATACTAGGAGTTGACCAATACCTAATATCCTATACCAAGATGAGATCTCAATGGGGTCATTATTTAGACATTAAAAACATAATTATATGAGCAAATTAGAAGAAGTCTTCCTCTCAGATATGTGGAAGGAATGAATTTATTGCAAAACAAGAATTAGAGAACATTATAAAATGCAAAATGGATATTTTGAATATGTTAAATTAAAAAGGTTTTATAGAAACAAAATCAATGCAGCAAAGTATAGAAGGCAAGCAGCATTTTTAAATTCAAGAGTTTTCCACATTTTCAAAATATATAGAGAATTGACTCAAATTTATAAGAATACAAGCCATTCTCCAATTGATTTATGATCAAAAGATATCAACCAACAATTTTTATTTTTTAATTAAATCTTTTTATGTACTAAACATATGTATGGGTAAATTTTAAACATTTACTCTTGCAAAACTTTCTGTTCCAAATTTCCCCTTCCTTTTCTCCATCCTCTCCCCTAGATGGCAGGCAGTTCAATACATGTTAAATATATTATAGCATATGTTAAATCAAATATATGTATACATACTTATACAGCTACCATGTTGCATGAGAAAAGTCAGATCAAGAAGGAAGAAAAAACTGAGAAACAAAACAAAATGCAACCAAACAACAGAGCGAGTTAGAATGCTATGTTGTGGTCCACTGTCTGTTCCCATGGTTTCTCTCTGTAGATGGCTCCCTTCATCACTGCACAGGTGGAACTAAATGTTGAAGAGAGCCACATCCATCAGAATTGATCATCATATAACATTGTTGTTGAAGTGTATAATGATCTCTTAGTTCTGCTCATTTCACTTAGAATCATTTCATGTAAGTCTCTCCAGGTTTCTCTGAAAAAATCCTGCTGATCATTTCTTGTAGAATAATAATATTCCATAGCATTCATATACCATAACTTATTCAGGCATTCTCCAATTGATAGGCATCCATTTAGGCTCCAGTTTCTTGCCAATGCAAAAAAGGCTGACATAATCATTTTTGTACATATGGTTCCTTTCCCTCCTTTTAGATGTCTTTGGGATATAAGTCCAGTAGTAACACTCCTGAGTCGAAGAGTATGCACAGTTTAATAAGTCTTTGGGCATAGTTCCAAATCGCTCTCCAGAATGGTTGAATTTGTTCACAGTTCCACCAACTGTGTCCCAGTTTTCCCATGTCCTCTCGAACATTTGTCATTTTCATTTTCTGTCAATTTAGCCCATCTGACAGGTGTGTTGTGGTATCTCAGAGTTGAACAGACAATTTTTAAGTGAAGAAAATGAAACTATTTCTAGTCATATGAAAAAAATTGCTCTAAATCACTATTGATTATATAAATACACATTAAGACAACTCTAAAGTACCACTTTACACCTCTCAGACTGGCTAAGGATGATAGGAAAAGAAAATAATAAATGTTGAAGGGGATGTGGGAAAACTATGACACTAATACATTGGTGCTGGAGTTGTGTACTGATTCAACCATTCTTAAGAACAATTTGAAATTGTTCTCAAAGCACTATCAAACAGTGTGTATCACTTGACCCAGCAATGTTTCTTTTGTGTCAAAGAGATCATAAAAAGGGAAAGGGACTCAAATGTGCAAAAATGTTTGTAGTTGCCCTTTTTTGTGGTGGCAAGGAACTGTAAACCCATCAGTTATTATATATATATATATATATATATATATACATATATATGTTATGAAATATTATTTTTCTATTAAGAAATGATGAGGAGGATAATTTCAGAAAGGGCTGTATAGACTTATATGAACTTATGCAATATAAAATAAGTAGAACCAAGAGAACATTGCATATAGCAAGAAAAAGATTATATGATGATCAACACTGATGGACATGGTTCTTTTATACAAAGCAATGCTTAAAGCCAATTCCAGTAGACTCTATCTATCTATCACAATATCTTTCTATCACAATAGAAAAAGCCATCTATATCCAGAAAGAGGACTATGAGGACTGAATGTAGATTGTAACATAGTGTCTCCACCCTTTTTGTTGCTGTTTGCTTTTTTTTTTCTTTCTCATTTTTTTTTCCTTTTTGATCTGATTTTTCTTGTGCAGCATGATAAATGTGGAGATACATATAAAAGAATTATCATGATTAACAGATACTGGATTACTTGCTATTTAGAGAAGAGAGTTGGGGGGAGAGAAAGAGAAAAAAATTTGGAACACAAGGTTTTGCAAGGATAAATGTTGAAAACTATGTTTATATTTGGAAAACTGAAAGATATTAAGAAAAAATGAAAATATTCACAATATAGAGCAATGAAGCAGAAAAGTCCAGAAGTTTACTTTTTTCAAGTTTTTTTATACTGATCAATTTTTTTTACATTTTTGTATACTATCTTCCCCTCTATCCACCTTTACAAAGAAGTGTTCAAGTTACAATATATATTGATGTATTTGAAGGATGTAAGATTCTTCCTAGAATTTCTCTACTTCCTTTATATGCTAGTTACATTTTGTGGTTGTCTTCCTAAATAGTCCTTTATTTCATCTTGTTTTCGATTATTACACACTTGGATCACCAATGACTCTTATGAATTAATGTCACTTTTTGTCTGAGATATGATGAAACTGAGTGCATGAATTAATTTGTCCCCTTCAAATATAGCCATAATTCACTCTTCAATTCAGCTATAATGTTTTTAAAAAAAGTTTTCTAATTTGTGTTATAATTTTTATTGAGAATGTCCATCTTAATATAGTAAAATTCTAGTAGCATGTCAATTTACTAGTCATTGTAAAAGAGTTTTATATTTTACATTTTATTGTAGTTGAGCAAGTTAAATTCTTATGGAATTTATATGTTTATATATATATGTATTATTAAATGCAAATTTATGAGAGATACAAAAACAAAAACTATGATTTTAATATCCTCTGTCATTTATCCATGACTACATATATACAAGGAAATTATATAGGATTAAGAAGTAGTTTATTTTTATTTTTGTCTTTTGGTTATTGTTACACATTATATTGTGATTACCCTACTAGACATTAGTGTCCCCATGCTTACTAAAGCTGGTCTTGGATAATAGAAATAATCTATTTCTGAGACTCCACTGAAAACTCTTAACTTCACAGAATCTTTCAAAGCTTATACTGTGCCATCATAATTTTCTTTAATCATGTTATCATGAGACAAAGTAATACTTTTTGAACAAGAATGATTAGAATAAAGCTTTAAATACTAAACAGACAGCCCATATTGGCTAACTAAAAAATTTATACCTGAGATCCCCTTCTATATAGTTTTCCATATATCATCCCTATTTTTAAACAAATAATTGACATCACTTTGAAATCAGAATATTCCAGCTCTAATTGTTTAGTAGTAAATGGAAGCCTTCATTATGTAATATTACATAGGGTTATTTAATTCAGTCAATTACATATTTTTCAAGAATTAATAAACCACTTACCTCACCAAAATGTAAGGATAATATCACACAAATCCATATAGACATGTATTATTATTTTCTTTTTTATACTTTATTTTTTATTAACTTTATAATTATAACTTTTTTTGACAGTACATATGCAGGGGTAATTATTTACAGCATTATACTCACTTCTATTCCGAATTTCTATTTTCTATTCTATTCTATTTCCCCTCATTCCCTTCATCCCCTTCCCTAGATGGTAGGCAGTCCCATACATGTGTTATAGTATATCCTAGATACAATATATGTGTGCAGAACCAAATTTCTTGTTGCACAGGAAGAATTGGATTCAGAAGGTAAAAATAATCTGGGAAGAAAGACAAAAGTGCAAACAGTCTACACTTATTTCCCAGTTTTCCTTCTCTGGGTGTAGCTGATTCTGTCCATCATTGATCAATTGGAACTGAATTAGATATTCTCTTTGTTGAAGATATCCACTTCCATCAGAATACATCCTCATACAGTATCGTTGTTGAAGTGTGTAATAATCTCCTGGTTCTGCTCATTTCACTCAGAATCAGTTCATGTAAGTCTCTCCAGAGCTCTCTGTATTCATCTTGCTGGTTATTTCTTACAGAACAATAATATTCCATAATATTCATATACCATAATTTATTCATCCATTCTCCAATTCATGGTCATCCATTCATTTTCCAGTTTCTAGCCACTACAAAAAGAGCTGCCACAAACATTTTGACACATATAGGTCCTAGACATGTAGTATTAGCCAAAATTCTAAATATACCATATTTAGGGCTGCTATGCTTTACAAGGTATCTTCAATGACTGAAATGACTTAAAAGATTTGGTTACAATTACATTCCTCTAGATTCATTCATAGGCCAGTATTTTATTTTTGTCAAATGTATTGGATAATGCATTTCCTCAATAAATATGTGTGACTACATAAGTTGATTGACTAAAGGAGCCATTTTCTATAGTCTTATTAAAAACAATAAATAAAAGATTTTCCATTTCTAATTTAGATCACCATTTTTTCCAACTAAGTTCTCAATGGCATCTCCAAAAGACACATATAAATTGTTTCTACATATCTTTTTCTCTCGCTTCTCCTCATAGCCCTCCATCTTCTCCCAATATAATTACCATCTAGCTAATAAACTAAATGAGTGGGTATGGCAAAAGAGGGCAGCTTCATTTGGCTGCCTCAGTAAATGCTGGCATGGAGTGAATGGGAAATATGGATAATAGCAGCCTTTGGGCTTTCAAGGGAAGCCTGCTAATGTGTGTTCTCTTCAGCAAATATTGCTTACAGGGATGGCACAGGGAATGGGAGGGAGGAGGAGGAAGAGATATCACTCCAGACTTCATTTAGCAAGCTGTGATCACTGTACCATAGCAGCTTTTCCAAGCACATCACAAAAATGAAATGAGTCAGATTCATCTAGCTATAAACTGAGTCTTCTCCAAGGTTGTCCATGCTTTCATAATTTTGTTCTTTCCTTCTTCTTTTACACCCTTATTTCATGTCACTGTTTTATCAATTCTTTCTCTCAATCTTTCTGCTTAGTCTCATATTTTACAGACTCCAAGACACACAATAATCAATTAATTTTTTTTGCCTGGTAAGTCTTACTTAAATTCAAAAGAAAAGATTTCTAAGAAATAAAGGAAGAAGAAGGGCAGGATGACTACAGAATGGCACATTGGAGGTGTGTGTTCTAACAGCTACTTTTCGGATGGCTTTCTCTGTCCACAATTGCCTATTCAACACTGAAGAGAGCTGCTCTTGGATTGAGATGAAATGAGGACACAAAAATTCATCACAAATTTATAGCACTTTGTACCATATTAGCATGTAGATTTTACCAACACCACACCAGGTGCCAAGTTCTTAAAAAGCATTATCCAGGCCCTCACTGAAAATTTTCTTAATTTTATTTTAAATCCATAGAAGTATGGGGACCAGCAGAGAAAAGGGAACAGCATCAGCATGATGGTGATTTTATCTCTGCCTAATACAGAGAAACACAAAAATGAAATAATTACAACAAAACTATCCAATATTGTGAGAACTAAATCTACTTTTGTCAATAGAAATGTTTTCTTTCTTTCTAGTTTTCCCTTCTTCTAGACAGCAGGAGTTCAGCAAGTGACTTTAGAAGGGATATTGTAGCACTGGGAATCAACACAGCAAACATAATTTTAGTTCACAAATTATTTCCAAGTGCAATTTAAATTATTAATCTGCTTGAGTTTATTAATCATAGGGAAGGCATCAATGAGTATGGGCAACAGAAGCTAAATCCACTTTTTAACATAAAGCTCCTGTGTTTCCAAAATCATAGGCTTTAGAAGACTAGATATCTGCTTAACTATCAACTTTGTCTCCTCATCCCTTACCCCAGGACTACCAGGAGCAATATTTCTACTTTGTCTTAGCCTGGGAAGAAAACAACAAAATAAAGCATTTGAGGTCATTTAATCACAATCAAACAAGAATAATTAGAAAAACTTGAAGACAACAAAATTTTTATGAAAAAAAATGCTTAATTCAGAATGTTTTGAAAGACACATACTGCTACTACTTTCAAATATATTCATTAATGTGAATTCATGGTTAATGAAGTATTTCCAAATAAAAGTTCTTTAATGAAGAACTAATACTCATTCCTAATTACATTGCTCTATGTATACTAATGAATATTAGAAAAGTGGTTTTAAAAGTGCTTTCAAAACACTTTCCCTGACTAAGTGAACCATTCATTGTTTCATTTCCCCAGGCTCAAAACACATGAGTGATCTACATCTTGTATATCTCATGTTCAGTCAGTCATCAAGTTCTGTTGCTTTTTTTTCCTTTGGAATTCACCTCAAAAATTTAGCCTGCTTCTTAATATTCTTTGTCACTGCTTGAGTCTAGGCCATCATTTCCTAAAACCTAGTGATCTTTAAACATATTGTGATGTCAAATAATTATTAAGGTTATATTATTTATTGATGTGGTAAATTACTTAATTATTGTTATTTTATTATAAATAAAATATAGAAAAAATCCCTAGGGCCAGATGGATTTGCATGTGAATTCTACCAAACATTTTTTTCTTTTTTTCTTTTTTAAATTAATTTTATAATTATAACGTTTTTGACAGTACATATGCATAGGTAATTATTTACAACATTATCCCTTGTACTCCTTTCTGTTCTGAATTTTTCCCCTCCTTCCCACCCACCCCCGATGGCAGTCATTCCCATACATATTAAATGTGTTATAGTATGTGCTAGGTACAATATATATGTGCAGAACCAAATTTTGTTGTTCTTGTTGTTGCAAAGGAAGAATTAGATTTGGAAGGTAAAAATAAGCTGGGGGAAAAAACAAAAAAAATGCTAAAAGTTTACACTCATTTCCCAGTGTTCCTTCTCTGGGTGTAGCTGGTTCTGTTCATCATTGATCAATTGGAATTGGATTAGCTCTTCTCTATGTTGAAGATATCCACTTCCATCAGAATATATCCTCATACAGTATTGTTGTTGAAGTGTATAATGATCTCCTGGTTCTGCTCATTTCACTCCACATCAGTTCATGTAAGTCTCTCCAAGGCTATCTGTATTCATCCTATTGGTCATTTCTTACAGAACAATAATATTCCATAACATTCATTTACCATAATTTACCCAACCATTCTCCAATTGATATGCATCCATTCATTTTCCAGTTTCTAGCTACTACAAAAAGAGCTGCCACAAACATTTTGGCACATACAGGTCCCTTTCTGCTCTTTAGTATTTCCTTGAGATATAAGCCCAGTAGTAGCACTGTTGAATCAAAGGATATGCACAGTTTGATAACTTTTGGGGAATAATTCCAGATTGCTCTCCAGAATGGTTGGATTCTTTCACAACTCCACCAACAAAGCATCAGTGTCCCAGTTTTCCCACATCCCCTCCAACATTCATCATTATTTGTTCCTATCATCTTAGCCAATCTGAGTGTGTAGTGGTATCTCAGAATTGTCTGAATTTGCATTTCTCTGATCAATAGTGATTTGGAGCACTCTTTTATATGAGTGGACATAGTTTCAATTTTCATCATCTGAAAATTGTCTGTTCATATCCTTTGACTATTTATCAATTGGAGAATGGCTTGATTTCTGATAAATTAGAGTCAATTCTCTGTATATTTTGGAGATGAAACCTTTATCAGAACTTTAACTGTGAAAATGTTTTCCCAACGTGTTACTTCCCTTTTAATCTTGTTTGCATTAGTTTTGTTTGTATAAAAGTTTTTTTAATTTGATGTAATCAATTTTTTTTATTTTGTGATCAATAATGATCTCTAATTCTCTTTTGGTCACAAATTCCTTCCTCCTCCACAAGTCTGAGATCTCCCAAACATTTAAAGAACAATTAGTCCCAATGTTATATAAACTATTTGAAAAAACTAGAGGATGAAGGAGTCCTACCAAACTATTTTTATGACACAGATATGGTACTGATACCTAAACCAGATAGGTTGAAAACAGAGAAAGAAAACTATAGACCAATCTCCTTAATGAATATTGATGCTAAAATCTTGAATAAGATATCAGCAAAAAGACTTCATAAAATCATCCCCAGGATAATACACTATGACCAAGTGGGATTTATACCAGGAATGCAGGGCTGGTTTAATATTAGGAAAACTATTAGTATAATTGGCCATATTAATAATCAAATTAAGAAAAATCTTATGATCAACTCAATAGATGCAGAAAGAGCATTTGATAAAATACAACATCCATTCCTACTAAAAAACACTTGAGAGTATAGGAATAAATGGACTATTTTTTTAAAATAGTCAGGAGCATATATTTAAAACCATCAGCAAGCAGCATATGTAATGGGGATAAACTGGAACCTTTCCCAGTAAGATCAGGAGTGAAACAAGGTTGCCCACTATCACCATTACTATTCAATATTGTATTAGAAATGCTAGCCTCGGCAATAAGAGTTGAGAAAGAGATTAAAGGAATAAGAGTAGATAGTGAGGAAATCAAACTATCACTCTTTGCAGATGATATGATGGTATACTTAGAGAACCCCAGAGATTCTAATAAAAAGTTATTAGAAATAATTCAGAATTTTAGCAAAAATTGCAGGATACACAATAAATCCACATAAATCCTCAACATTTTTATATATCACCAACAAAATGCAACAGCAAGAGATACAAAGAGAAATTCCATTCAAAATAAATGTTGAGAGTACAAAATATTTGGGAATCCATATACCATAGAAAAGTCAGGAATTATATGAGCAAAACTACAAAACACTTGCCACAAAAATAAAGTCAGATTTAAATAATTGGAAAGACATCTGATAGGTGCTCTTGTATAAGCCAAGCAAATATATTTTATTTATTTAGTGCTATACCAATCAGATTCCCAAGAAAGTATGTTAATGACCTAGAAAAAATAACAACAAAATTCATATGGAAGAACAAAAGGTGAGAATTTCAAGGGATTAATGAAAAAAATCAGATAAAGGTCGTCTAGCTGTAGCTGATCTAAAGCTCTATTATAAAGCAGCAGTCACCAAAACCATTTGGTACTGGCTAAGAAATAGACTAGTTGATCAGTGGAACAGGTTAGGCTCACAGGACAAAATAATGTACAACTATAGTAATCTAGTGTTTGACAAACCCAAAGATACCAACTTTTGGGATAAGAATTCATTATTTGAAAAAAAAAACTGTTGGCAGAAATTAGATATGTACCCACACTTAACACCATATACCAAGATAACATCAAGATGGGTCCATGATTTAGGCATAAAGAATGAGATAAATAGATTAGAGATAGTTTACCTCTCAGTCTTGTGGAGGAGGAAGGAATTTATTACCAAAGGAGAACTAGTGATAAAGGTCTCATTTCCAAAATATCTAGAGAACTGACTGTAATTTGTAAGAAATCAAACCATTCTCCAATTGATAAATGGCCAGAGGATATGAACAGACAATTTTCAGATGATGAAATTGAAACTATTTTCACTCATATGAAAGAGTGTTCCAAATCACTGCTGATCAGCAGGATGAATTCAGATAGCCTTGGAGAGACTTACTGATGCTGAGTGAAATGAGCAGAACCAGGAGACCACTATATACTTCAACAATGATACTGTATGAATATCTAATTCACTTTCAGTTGACCAACGATGGACAGAAACAGCTACACCCAGAGAAGGAACTCTGGGAATTGAGTGTAAACTGTTTGCACTATTATCTTTCTACACAGGTTACTTATATCTTCAGAATCCAGTTCTTACCATGCAACAAGAAATTTGGTTTTATACACATATAATTTATCTAGGTTATACTGTAACACATTAAATATGTATGGGACTGCCAAAAAACCCCAAAAAAACAAAAAATATATATTTCTTGTAAATAGCATATTGTAGGATTCTGGCTTTAATCCAGTCTGCTATCCACTTATGTTTTATGGGAGAGTTCACCCTATTCACATTTACAGTTAAAACTATTAATTCTGTATTTCCAGCCATCTTATTAACCCCAAATTATGCTTTTCTCTTTACTTTTCCTCTCTTTTCCAGTATTTTACTTATGAGCACTATTTGCCTCAAGCAGCCTTACCCCTTTAGAATCTCTGCCCTTCCCCCTTTCTTTTACCTTTCCCCTATCATTTTTCTTTTGCCTTTTATTTAGTCTACCCTATCCATTTTTTCCTTTCCCCTCTCACTTTTCTGTAAGGTGAGAAATGTTTCTCAATGAAAACAAATATATCTAACATTCTTTATTTTGGCCAAATCTGATGATGGTAAGATTCACATAATATTTGTCTCCCTCCCTTTTCCCCATCAATTATAATATGTTTTCTTTGCCCCTTCCTGAGATGTATTTTCCATCATTTCATATCCACTTTCGTTTTTTTCTATTACAATCCCCTTTCCACCTTTACTTTCTTTTTTTTATATTATAACAGTAAAATCAGATTATATATGTAATCTCTATGTATACATATAACAGAAATATAGCTAAGTGTCCAAATCATCATTGATGAGAGAAATTAAAATTAAGACAACTCTGAGATGCCACTATATACCTCTCATATTGGCTAAGATGAGAGGAAAATATAATGTGGAATGTTGGAGGAGATGTGGGAAAACTGGGAGACTGATACATTGTTGATGGAATTGTGAACACATCTAACCATTCCAGAAAGAAATTTGGAACTATTCTCAAAAAATTATCAAACTGTGCATACCCTTTGATCTAGCAATGTTATTACCAGGCTTATATCACAAAGAGATCTTAAAGAAGGAAAAGGGGCCCAACATGTAAAAAAATGTTTGTGGCAACCCTTTAAATAGTGGCAAGAAACTAAAAACTAAATGGATGCCCATCAGTTGGAGAATGTCTGAATAAATTGCGATAGACGTATGCTATGGAATATTATTATTCTGTAAAGAAATGACCAGCAGGATGATTTCAAAGTGGCTTGGAGAAACTTGCATGAATTGATGCTAAGTGAAATGAGCAGAACCAGGATATCATTATAGGTGGCAACAGCAAAATTATGCAATGATCAACTCTGATGGAAGTGGCTATCTTCACCAATAAAATGATAGTTCTGGAATTTAGCCACAATATTCCTTGGAGTTTTTATTTTAAGATCTTTTTCAGAAGGTGTTCAATGAATTATTTCAATGTCTATATTACCTGGGCAGTTTTCTTTGATGATTTCCTGTAAAATACTATCTAGGCTCTTTTTTTCATCATAATTTTCAGGAAGTTCAATAATCCTTAGATTATCTCTACTAGATCTATTTTCAAGATCTGCTGTTTTTCCAAATAGATATTTAACATTTTTTTCTGTTTTATTTTCATTTTTTAAATTTTGGTTGACTTGTTTCTTAATGTCTCATTAGTTTTTGTTTTTGTTTTTTGTTTTTGTTTTTTTTTTTACTTCTTTTTGTATATGTCCAATTGAGTTTTTAAATGAGTTGTTTTGCTCTATGGATTTTTTTTCCATTTCACTATTTTTTTAACTGAGTTATTTTCTTTTTTTCAATTCACAAATCTTACATTCCTTAGAATTCTTTATCTTTTCCAATTTACAAA
Organism: Sminthopsis crassicaudata; assembly: GCF_048593235.1. Taxonomy (NCBI): domain Eukaryota; kingdom Metazoa; phylum Chordata; class Mammalia; order Dasyuromorphia; family Dasyuridae; genus Sminthopsis; species Sminthopsis crassicaudata. Next base: position 563,604,866 of record NC_133618.1, read on the forward strand.
TCCTACTTTCCTGGGAGTTCTTTACCTTTTTCAATTCATGTTTCATGAAATTGTTTTCTTTTTCCACTTTATCATATTTTCTCTTTAAGTGAGTTATATGCCATTTATGTACTCTTGCATAGCTTCTCTTTCCTTTCCCCTATTTTTCTTCTAGCTCTCTTTTAAGATAAAAAAATATTCTAGGAGAGCCTTGTATGATGTGGACCAGGTTTCATCCCTCTTTGGGGTTTTGTCTGGAGACTGTCTGCTATTAGTCTCCTCATGATTGAAAAACTACTTTCTTTCTGCATAGAAGTTATCAATGGTTAGCCTATGCTTGGCCTTTTTACTCATTTTTAAAGCCCTTAGGGTCTGTCTTCAGGGAAAGGGAGTTACCAGCTTCCTCTGCACAGTATGTATGGATACATGAACAGTAGCTCTCCTGTAAACAGGCTGCTAAGAGCAGCTGAGCTGTGGAGATGCCCTGTGAAGAGCCCCTCATCAGAAGTATCTCTGCCCTGCGAAGCATGGCCAAGCTGTGGAGGTGCCCTGGAAAGAGCCCCACTAGGCAGATTAGTGGCTGCCCTGGCTCTAGGCAAAAGAGTTACTGCCCTGGGCAGAAACTGTGAGGATCAGTAGTTGCCCTAGTATGAGCACCATTCAGGAAGTGTCTCTGTCCTGGGAAGCATGACTGGCTTTGAAAGTTCTATTGCCCCAGGCAGAGCCCTCCTGCTTTACAGATTTGTGGCTTCCCCTGGGGCAGATCCCCCCCTCCCTGTACAAAAGTGTGACTGCCCTGGACAAAAGCCCCGTGCTGAGTCACTTCTGGTGCAAAGTTTTTTTAATTTTCTTTCCCCATTTTTCTTCTAGTTTTCTTTTAAGATCATTATAAATTTCTTCTAGGATGGGGACCACTTTTGGGGCTTCACCTGGAGATGATCTGTCTGTAGTCCTCTCTGGGTTTGAAATCTATTCTTCTTTTTCACCATAGAAGCTGTCTATTTTCAACATCCTCTTTACTTTTTATTTATTTATTTTTTTAAATCTTAAGGTCTTCCTTTAAGGCAGGGGAATTTTTCAAACAACCACAACTGTGCTGGGTCAGTGCTGATTCACTCTTATTGCTGGGTGGCTGTAGCCTGGCCCTGTGAGACTCTGGTGCTTTGGGGTTCACCATTAATCTTTTGCGTTTGCGTTGGATGTTTTCAAACTTCTCTATTGATCTACTGGCTTGCAAACAGGGTAGAGTGGCCACATTGCTGTAGATTCCTGTGAATTCTTCCTCAAAGATTCTCTGACATGTGGAAACCACACTGCCCATGGAGCTCACACTGCACCAGGACTCTGTGCTGTCTAAGCTGCCATTTGTCCTCAGCTGCTTGTATTAAGCTGCCTCTCTCCCATTTCCTTTTGAAACAAACCTTTTATGGTCTGTTTCCTACATTAGATTCTCTGCCAAGTCAGCATCACCCCAGACTCTGAGCTGTCTGCACTGGTGTTTGTGGTCAGCTGTTCATGTGTCTTCCTCCCATTTCTGATTGAAATAAATCTTTTCTGTTATGTTTCCTTCTCACAGATTCTCACCCATCCTGGGACTCTGTGCTGTCTGCACTGGCATTTGTACTCAGCTGGTTGCACTCTCTGCCTCTCTGCCATTTCCAATTGAAACAGACCTTTTTCTGGTGCTCCTCAAAATTATGTTCTGCTGATAATTTGATTCACTCCCAATATTTGTGGGTTCTGCTTGTCCAGAACTAATTCAGAGGCTGGATTTGCTAGTTAGTCTGAAGGTAAGAGAGAAATGTATGTTGTGTCCGCCATCTTCTACAATCCTTTTTTCATGACTTAATATCATTTTCTTTGATATCATCACATCAGAGTCCATTCAAATCCACACTCTCTGTTCATGTATGCCTCCTCTAACAGCCCCAAGAAAAGATGGAGATACAGATATTATTTTCCCATAGAGCGATTCAAACAATTCATCCTTAAAATGAATATATATCCCCTCTTGTTTATTTTCTATGCTTCTCTTGAGTTCGGTGTTTGAAGATCAAATTTTCTGTTTAGGTCTGTTTCATTTTTCTTTTTTTTGGTTTTTTGTTTTGTTTTCTTTTGTTTTGTTTTTGTTTAATTTTATTTATACATTTTTTGACAGTATATATGCATGAGTAAATTTTTTTATATAACATTATCCCTTGTATTCATTTTTCCACATTGTCCCCTCCCTCCCTCTACTCCCTCCCCTTGATGACAGGCAATCCCATACATTTTACATGTGTTACAATATAACCTAAATACAATATATGTGTGTAAATACCATTTTTTTGGTTGCACATTAAGTATTAGATTCTGAAGGTATAAGTAACCTGGGTAGATGGACAGTAATGCTAACAATTTAAATTCACTTCCCGGTGTTACTTCTCTGAGTGTAGTTGTTTCTCTCCATCATGGATCAACTGGAAGTGAGTTGGATCTTCTTTATGTTTATTTTTTTAATTTTATTTATATTTTTTGACATTATATATGCATGAGTAATTTTTTATAACATTATCCCTTGTATTCATTTTTCCAAATTATCCCCTCCCTCCCTCTACTCCCTCCCCTTGATGACAAGCAATCCCATATATTTTACATGTGTTAGAGCATAACCTAGATACAATATATGTGTGTAAATACAATTTTCTTGTTGCACATTGAGTATTCGATTCTGAAGGTATAAGTAACCTGGGTAGATAGACAGTAGAGCTAACAATTTACATTAACTTCCCAGGGTTCCTTCTCTGGATGTAGTTGTTTCTGTCCATCATTGATCAACTGGGAGTGAGTTGAATCTTCTTTATGTTGAAGATATCCACTTCCATCAGAATACATCTTCATACAACATTGAAGTGTACAGCGATCTTATGGTTCTATTAATTTCATTCAGCATCAGTTGATGTAAGTCTCTCCAAGATTTTCTGTATTCCTCCTGTTGGTCATTTCTTACAGAAAAAATAATATTCCATAACCTTCATAAACCATAATTTACCCAAACATTCTCCAATTGATGGATATCCATTCAACTTCCAGTTTCTAGCTACTGTAAAAAGAGCTGCCACAAACATTTTGGCACATACAGGTCCCTTTCTGCTCTTTAGTATTTCTTTGAGATGTAAGCCCAATAGCAGCAGTGCTGGATCAAAGCGTATGCACAGTTTGATTACTTTTTGGGCGTAGTTCCAAATTGTTCTCCAGAATGGTTGGATTCTTTCACAAATCAACCAACAATGTATTAGTGTCCCAGTTTTCCCGTATCCCCTCCAACATTCATCATTATTTGTTCCTGTCATCTTAGCCAATCTGACAGGTGTGTAATGGTATCTCAGAGTTGTCTTAATTTGCATTTCTCTGATCAGTAGTGATTTGAAACACTCTTTTATATGAGTGGATATAATTTCAATTTCATCATCTGAGAATTGTCTGTTTATATCCTTTGACCATTTATCAATTGGAGAATGGTTTGATTTCTTATAAATTAGGGTCAGTTCTCTATATATTTTGGAAATGAGACGTTTATCAGAACCTTTAACTTTAAAAATGTTTCCCAATTTCTTACTTCCCTTCTAATCTTGTTTGCATTAGTATTGTTTGTACAGAAACTTTTTAGTTTGATATAATCAAAATCTTCTATTTTGTGATCAATAATGACCTTTAGTTCCCCTCTGGTCATAAATTCCTTCCTCCTCCACAGGTCTGAGAGGTAGACTATTCTCTGTTCCTCTAATCTATTTATAATCTCATTATTTAAGCCTAAATCATGGACCCATTTTGATCTTATCTTGGTATATGGTATTAAGTGTGGATCCATATCTAATTTCTGCCATATTAATTTCCAGTTTTCCCAACAGTTTTTTCCAAATAATGAATTTTTATCCCTAATGTTGGTATCTTTGGGTTTGTCAAAGACTAGATTGCTATAGATGTACCCTTTTTTGTCCTTTGTATCTAATCTGTTCCACTGATCTACTGGTCTATTTCTTAGCCAATACCAAATGGTTTTGGTGACTGCTGCTATATAATATAGCTTTAGATCAGGTACACCTAGACCACCTTCCTCTGAGTTTTTTTTCATTAGTTCCCTTGCAATTCTCGACCTTTCATTCTTCCATATGAATTTTGTTGTTATTTTTTCTAGGTCATTAAAATAGTTTCTTGGGAATCTGATTGTTATAGCACTAAATAAATAGATTAGTTTGGGGAGTATTGTCATCTTTATTATATTTGCTCGGCCTATCCAAGAGCACTGAATGTCTTTCCAATTATTTAAATCTGACTTTATTTTTGTGACAAGTGTTTCATAATTTTTCTCATATAATTCCTGACTATTGTTTGGTAGATGGATTCCCAAATATTTTATACTCTCTACATTTGTTTGGAAGGAAATTTCTCTTTGTATCTCTTGCTCTTGCATTTTGTTGGTGATATATAAGAATGCTGAGGATTTATGTGGATTTATTTTGTATCCTGCCAATTTGCTAAAATTCTGAATTATTTCTAATAGCTTTTTAGCAAAGTCTTTGGGGTTCTCTAAGTATACCATCATGTCATCTGCAAAGAGTGATAGTTTGATTTCCTCATTTCCTACTCTAATTCCTTGAATCTCTTTCTCAGCTCTTATTGCCCAGACTAGCATTTCTAGTACTATATTGAATAGTAATGGTGATAGTGGGCAAACTTGTTTCACTCTTGACCTTACCCGGAAAGGTTCCAGTTTATTTTTATTGCATATTATGCTGACTGATGGTCTTAAATATATGCTCCTGATTATTCTAAGGAATAGTTCATTTATTCCTATACTCTCAAGCATTTTTAGTGGGAATGGATGTTGGATTTTGTCAAATGCTTTTTTTGCATCTACTGAGATAATCATATGATTTTTGTTAATTTGATTATTAATATGGTCAATTATACTAATAGTTTTCCTAATATTAAACCAGCCCTGCATTCCTGGTATAAATCCAACTTGATCATAATGTATTATCCTGGGGATGATTTTCTGAAGTCTTTTTGCTAATATGTTATTTAAGATTTTAGCATCAATATTCATTAAGGAAATTAGCCTATAATTTTCTTTCTCAGTTTTGAACATACCTGGTTAGGTATCAGTACCATGTCTGTGTCATAAAAGGAGTTTGGTAGGACTCCTTCATCCCCTATTTTTTTCAAATAGTTTATATAGCATTGGGGCTAATTGTTATTTAAATGTTAGAATTCACATGCAAATCCATCTGGTCCTGATGATTTTTTCCTGGGGAGTTGATTAATAGCTTGTTCTATTTCTTTTTCTGAAATGGGACTATTTAAGCAATTTATTTCCTCCTCTGTTAATCTAGGAAGCCTATATTTTTGGAGAAAGTCATCCATTTCACTTAAGTTATCAAATTTATTGCCATAAAGTTGGGCAAAGTTACTCCTTATTTCTCTAATTTCCTCTTCATTGGTGGAAAGATCCCCCTTTTCATTTGTAAGACTAACAATCTGATTTTCCTCTTTCTTTTTTCTGATCAAATTTACCAAAGGTTTATCTATTTTATTGGCTTTTTCATAAAATCAAATCTTGGTTTTATTTATTAATTCAATAGTTTTTTTTTTTTTTTACTTTCAATATTATTGATTTCTCCTTTTAATTTTTGTATTTTAAGTTTGATTTTTGGTTGGGGGTTTTTAATTTGGTCTTTTTCTAGCTTTTTAAGTTGCAGGCCCAATTTGATAATCTTCTCTTTCTCTATTTTGTTCAAATAAGCCTCTAAAGATATAAAATTTCCCCTTATTACTGCTTTAGCTGCATCCCACAGATTTTGGTACGATGTCTCATTATTGTCATTATCTTGGGTGAAATTATTCATTGTTTCTATAATTTTCGCTTTCACCCAGTCATTCTTTAAGATGAGATTATTCAGTTTCCAATTACTTTTTGGTCTATTTACCCCTAACTTCTTACTGAATGTAGCTTTTATTGCATTGTGATCTGAGAAGAAGGCATTTATTATTTCTGCCTTCCTACATTTAATTTTGAGATCTTTATGTCCTAATATATGGTCAATTTTTGTATAGGATCCATGAACTGCTGAGAAGAAAGTATATTCCTTTCTATAGCCATTCAGTTTTCTCCAAAGGTCTATCATACCTAGTTTTTCTAATGTTCTATTTAATTTTTTAATTTCTTTCTTATTTGTTTTGTGGTTTGATTTGTCTAAATCTGAGAGTGCAAGGTTGAGATCTCCCACTATTATTGTTTTACTGTCTATTTTTTCTTGCAACTCTCTTAACTTTTCTTTTAGAAAGTTAGATGCTATACCACTTGGTGCATATATGTTTAGTATTGATATGGCTTCATTGTTTATGCTACCTTTTAGTAAGAAATAGTTTCCTTCCTTACCTCTTTTAATTAGATCAACTTCTGTTTTTGCTTGATCTTAGATAAGGATAGCTACCCCTGCTTTTTTGGCTTTACCTGAAGCATAATAGATTCTGCTCCAACCTTTTACTCTGTATGTATCTCCCTGCTTTATGTGAGTTTCCTGTAAATAACATATTGTAGGTTTCTGATTTTTGATCCAGTCTGCTATCCGTCTCCGTTTGATGGGAGAGTTCATCCCATTCACATTTACAGTTAAAATTACTAATTCTGTATATCCTGCCATCATATTATCCCCAGATTATGCTTTTTCCCTTGACCCTCCTGAACCCCTTCTCCAATATTTAATTTATAGACCCCACTGGTGACACATAGCCCTCTTTGTTTTTAGTATCCCTCCCCCCTCCTTCCAAGTCCCTTCCCTTATTCCCCTTTTCCTTTTCCCTTTTCTTCTCCCCCCTTTTAATGAGGTGAGAGAGAATTCTCTGAAAAAGAAATATGACAATTATTTACTCTTTGAGCCTCTTCTGATGAGAGTAAGATTCACACAATGTTTTTCCCCCTCTCTCAATTCCCTCAGATATGGTATATTTTTTATGCCTCTTCTTGGAATATAGTTTCCCTCTTTGTATCACTCCTTCCCCTTTTTCTGATACTACCCCCTTCCATTTACTACTCCCCCCTTTTTTATATCAGTAAAATCAAATTATCCATGCGGACTTTCTATATATCCACAACAGAGACACAGTTCTCAAGAGTTCTCTTTACCTTTTTCTGTTTCTCTTCAGTCTTGTGGCTGTAGATCAAAATTTTTGTTTAAGTCTGTTTTTTTTTTCTTAGAAACAAATGGAATTCCTCTGTTTCATTGAATGACCATCTTCTTCCATGGAAGAAAATGCTAAATTTAACTGGGTATTTTATTCTTGGTTGCAATCCTTGATCTTTTGCCTTTTGGGATATCAGGTTCCAGGCCCTTCGATCTTTTAATATGGAGGCAGCCAGATCTTGAGTGACCCTTATTGTGGCCCCTTGATATTTGAATTGCTTTTTTCTAGCTGCTTGCAATATTCTTTCCTTTGTGTGGTAATTCTGCCGCTTAGCCACAATATTACTTGGAGTTATTTTTTTAGGGTCTTTTTTAGAAGGTGTTAGATGAATTCTTTCAATGCCTATTTTCCCTTCTGTTTCTATTATCTCTGGACAGTTCTCTTTGATGGTTTCCTGTAAAATAGAATCTAGGCTCTTTTTTTGGTCCTAGTTTTCGGGAAGTCCAATGTTACTCAGATTATCTCTCCTAGATCTATTTTCCAGGTCTATAGATTTTCCCAGTAAGTATTTGACGTTATTCTCCAGCTTTCCATTTTTTTTTTTTTTTGTTTGACTGATTCTTGGGATCTCAATGAATCATTCATTTCTATTTGTTCCATCCTGATTTTTAATTAGTTATTTTCTTCATTCAAATTTTTTAGTTCTTTTTGTATATGCCCAATTGAGAATTGAGTTTTTAAATGAATTATTTTGCTCTATTGATTTTTTCCATTTCTCTAATTTTTTTAGAGAATTATTTTCTTTTTCCAATTCATAAATCCTACTTTCTTGAGACTTTTTTTTATCTTTTCCAATTCAGAAATCCTACTTTCCTGTGATTTTTTAACCTTTTCTAATTCACAAATTTTGTTTCCCTGACTCTCCTGTGAATTCTGTATTTTTTCAACTCAAATTTCAGAATGTTGTTATTCTCTATCATAGCTTCTCTTTCCTTTCCCCATTTTTCTTCAAACTCTTTTCACTTTTTAATAATCTCTTCTAGGAGAGAGTTATGTGAGGGGGGCAGGTATAATTGCCCTTTAGGCTGTTATCTGTTGACTCTCTGCTATTAACTTTCTCGGGTTTGGATACCCGCTCTTTCTCTCTGTAGAAGGAATCAATGGTTCTCTTTAGCTATTTATTCATATTTAAAAAATCTTTTGGGGTCAGTTCTTGGGGTAAGAAATTATTTACCAGGTTCCTCCCAGACCAGATGGATGCAATGGCTCCTGCACCTGAGCTAAGAGAGAGCTCTGGGAGAGAGTTCCCCTCCCCCTACCTGGAAGTTCCTTAGGGGTGATTAGTATGGCTGTGGCTGCGCTATGAGGGTTGCCCAATGAAGGACCCCGCTGTTTGTCCTAGAGACTTCCCTGAGGTTTAAGACTGAACAGTAAAGGCAACCCAAAGCCCAGCCAATGCGTCCTGTGGGGGGTAGATGTCAGCAGCTAAAGTCAAAAGCCCCTGCACTCAAACTGGAAGTGTCTGCCCAGAAACCGCGGTCCCTATTTCAAAGGTTCTGCTTCTCTGGGACTTCTGTGGCTGAGTTCCACAGCCTCCAGCCAAGCCAGGCACTATGTGAATTATATGTTGCCTTGGGCCATGTCCCCACTTTTCAAGGTCTTAACTACCCCAAGGTGAAGCCCCAGACAGCAGAAGGTGGCTTCACAACCTTGCCAAGATCTGTTAGGTCACTTCCAGATTAGGGTGATTCTAGTATCTGGCTTTATATTTTAAAGTGGCTTGATTTCTCTTTTGAGCTGCTGTTTTATAAGCAGAAAAGAGCTAACAGCTTTGCCAGATTCCTCTATCTCAGTGACTTCTCTGATCCCAGAGCTCTCCGCAGCTCGATTGGCACAGTGTGCTAGCACCTCACCCTGTCTGTGCTGGCCTTTTTTTTTTTTTTCCCTCCCCTGGGAACCGACGTTTTCTGTTGAAACTCCAGATTCTCTTCAGCTGGTAAGTCGTGCTTCCAGTCCTTGTGGTTTCCATCAGTCCAGCATTATTTTTGAGGCTGATTTAACTAATTGGTAATGAGGGAAGAAGGGAGCTCACAAAATCCCGTGTATCTTCTCCACCATCTTCTTTTTCATTTTTCAATATAAATAATTGAAAGTCTTTTACTTCATTGAAGATCCATCCTCTCACCAGAAAGGTGATTCTCAGTCTCATTGTATTGTTTCTCAGTTGTAATTTCAGGTCCTTTGCCTTCCTGAATATGATATTCCAGGTCTTCCCATCCTTTATTGCAAAAGCTGCCATATCCTGGGTAATTTTGACTCTTGCTACTCAATGTTTTAATGCTTTTACTTTCTGCCAACTTGCCATATTTTTTTCTTTGAGATCATAGTTCTAAAGTTCTGTTTAAATCCAAATCCTAAACTTTTCCTTATTATCTCTGTCATCTTGAGTAAGCCACTTAATCTTTCTGACACTCGGTTTCCCCATCTATAAAACAAGTCCTTGATTTATGAGATCTTTAAGATGACTCATAACTCTAGATCCCTCCTACCTGGTCCATAGAGTCTTACATAATTATTCTAACCCTCAAACCATTTCTCTATTTCACTTAACTTTTTTTTTCAGGCACTTTTAATTTGTGCCATATACTAAACAATGATTTATTATACAGGGTTTTTTTTTTTAATTTTTCTTTATTTTGCATGCCTTAAAACTATCTGTAATGAGATTTTGAAGATCTTAAAGATATAGAATTGTCCCCACTATCTTATGATATCACTAATTGTCTAGCACAGTAGCATGGTAGATCCTCATTAAATCCTTGTTACTTGTTTAATTCACTAATCATTGATACCATTAATTCTCTTAGTAAGTCAACATCCCAAAGTCATGATCCAAGCTCAATGGGTTCTAAATTAATTAGATTTTACTTACATTAACAAACTATCTTTTTTTTCTCACTGAAAATGATCTAATGTCTAATGGAGATACTAACAGATTAGTCATGGGTACAGTCATAGGAATTTGGTTCCTTTTCTTTTTTTCCCTCTCCCACTCTCCCTTATAAAGATTAAAAATGTAGAAAACTATAAATATTTGAAATCCCCTAAGGCTGGCATATGGACTGTCTTTCAAAATATCTTTTTGATGTAGTATCTTTTTTCTTCCTTCCTTCCTTCCTTCCTTCCTTCCTTCTTTTCTTTTTTTTCTTTTTTTCTTTCTTTCTTTCTTTCTTTCTTTCTTTCTTTCTTTCTTTCTTTCTTTCTTTCTTTCTTTCTTTCTTTCTTTCTTTCTTTCTTTCTTTCTTTCTTTCTTTCTTTCTTTCTTTCTTTCTTTCTTTCTTTCTTTCTTTCTTTCTTTCTTTCTTTCTTTCTTTCTTTCTTTCTTTCTTTCTTTCTTTCCTTTTTTCCCTCATCTCCCCATCCCCATTTGTACATAGCAACCTTCAAATGCTTTCAAGAATGACAAAGGCCCCACAGACTGTCTCTATACTCTGACTTTATGGACTTTCTGCCTGCCTCTGTGATAGATAGAAATGATTTTTCATAGTTTTGTTTTCAGAGCTATCAGAGCACAGTGCCAGAAAGAATTCATTTCTGAAAATAAGAATTTTTCTTTTCTTTTCCAAGGAATGAAAAATTAGATCAGCAATGTGCTGCTGTGGAAGCACATTGGCTTGGTAATCAGGAGGCCTGAGTTGTAGCTCCAAGATGTCCACTTAATTGATTAGATCATATTAAACAATTTGCTTTATTGCAATTATTCAAAATTATTTCACCTACAAAATAACAATCACAAAGTCTCTAGGTTTCTAAAAACTATTTATTTTTTATTCTAATTACCAAAAATGATTGTCTATTCAACATAGACATTGAGATGATGACCAAAATAACTAGACATGGCTGAATTATCTAACTCAATATGATGACCAAGTTAGATAGACTGCATGTTATGCAATAAACATCTAGATGAACCACCATGCATTTAATAACAGAACTGAAAGGGCAAATGTTTGAATTTTATATAATTCTTTAACCAAAGTTTTTAAGTATAATCTTAAAATTTTAAAAGCATTTTATCCTTTTCAAATATGATAACATTTTTATTTGTTATTGATTATACTAATATTGTGAAGTGGAACATTAACTACACATTGTATTTCCTTCTTTTTTGTTGATTGTTATGGTTAAAATATGTATTTGGGTCCTGAGATATTATGAAATGTGTCTAAAGTATTTCTAAGCAGGATCACAAATGATTGTCTGATAGCATTTAACGTTATTCAAAGCACAGGTAGACTATTCATGTAATTGTATATATTACTGATATCACATATTTGTATCATCTTGAGTCCAAAAGAGAGGTACTATTTTCTTTAAATTCATTTCTATTACAGTAAAATTAAAGAGAGTCTCAAAGTCATACAGTAATGTAGGACAGTAACTAAGCCTACACTATGGCCAGATCTCTCAGTTAGCAAGACTCTCTTAGGATGGCTAGGTGAACAAAGAATCATATATGCATTCAGGAAGATAATGTCAAATCCAACTTCAGAACATTACTAGCTATGCCTTAACATTTCTCATTCTGTTTCCTCGTGTATAGAAGAACAGCCATATTGTATACCTCCCAGGAATCCCAGTTAGGATTCAATTGGGTTAGCATATGAAAGATCCTTTGAAACAATTAACTGCTAGCTTCTATTGTCTTTGTTGCTGATTATCTTTGAAAATTGAGAAATTCTGAAAAAATCTGGTGATTTTTCTAAACATTTACAGGTAGTCACAGATTACTTATGTTTGCATCCACATCTTCCATCTCCTAGAAATACAAATCAATTATGTATATAATTTTTTTTTGTTTGAGTACTGGAATTTCTGAACTACTGAAAGTTGTATTAATTAATAATGGAGTACAGATTACAGAAGTGAGAGCAGGAAGGGATCTTGAAAATCATCTAATATGACCTTTCTGTTTTTTAGTGGAAGGCACAGGGGTCTAGACATTATAGGAACTTTTCATAGAGAACAAAGGTAGTAGTTAGTAAATCCTACCTTTCAAACCAGGTCTTTCATTGTCAAATTAAATCTTCTTTTCACTATGTTGCCATAAAATGACAATTTAGCTGGTATCTTCATTTTTTTGCTGTCTTAGAATCAATTTTCAGTTTGGCCAATTCAAATTTTCTCTCTATCAATCAATTTATCAATAAGTAGTTATAGCACCTAGTATATGACTGCTATTGGCAACAGAAACTGATGCTGTGAATTAATGTGAAACAAGGATTGAATATGAAAGGCAATTTCAATGAAGTGAAATAAGGGAAGACGATTCTCAAATTTTTCACTGAGACATAATCCAACCTGAGGATTTCTCTTTATGTGTTCTATACTGATGCTATAAAATCCCATCAGTATTGGGATGGTCACACCTTTTGTCTCTATTGACCTTATTTTATCTTTGGAAAGTCAGATTTTCCCCAATTTTTCTGATTGCAATATAAATACATTCATATGTTGTGTGAATCTAGAATATTGTCTTGAGGGAAAAGTTCTTTTAAAAATTCTCATGGAAGCACTTGACTCTTCCACTTACCAGCTCAAAAATGACACTGAAATCTGAAAGTTGGAAGCATATCAGTTATGCTAGAGAATATTTAGCAGGATTAGACATATGTACAGGAAAACAATTACCAATATAGCAGGTCAGTGCCTCCTTTTTAACAGTGTTTATTATAGATCATAAAATGATTTGTCTTCTCAATTAGTAATTCACTTTCTTCAAATATTTGTGGATGCCTTCCTTCTTTAACCTTTGTATAAAAAAAGTAATATCATTTTTTCTACTTAATTGGTGAAATGCATCATTCAGCAGTCATTTAAAAATAATTGCTAGGTGCCAGTTGTCTAGATATCAGTCAAATATGTTAGATAGAAGCCAGAAGAATCATGATTTTCTAAGATTACCTTGTAGGTATTTGATGATAGATACATGGGCAGAGTTGTCAGGTACATCAGAGACATGATACAATTCTCTCATTTTGAAGATGAAGGAAATTTAAGCTGAGACATTAAAATATTTAATGTAGAAAATACAGCTAAAGTATCAGAATTGGGATAAGGATTCAGATTTTTCAGAGTCTAAATTCAGCACTGAATCCCCAAGATAAATTTTAAAATTCAGTTTCTAATTATTCTTTTTAATATTGTGAATCCTGATAACCAAAAGTGGGCTTGGAGTTCCTGAAATCTTTTTTTTTTTTTTGGAATTTTTTTCACAGTATATATGCAAGAGTAATTTTTTATAATATTATCCCTTGTATTCATTTTTCCAAATTATCCCCCCTCCCTCCATTCCCTCCCCACCGATGACAGGCAATCCCATACATTTTACATGGGTTACAGTAAAACCTAGATACAATATATGTGTGTAAATACCATTTTCTTGTTGCACATTAAGTATTAGATTCTGAAGGTATAAGTAGCCTGGGTAGATAGACAGTAGTGCTGACAATTTACATTCACTTCCCAGTGTTCCTTCTCTGGGTGTAGTTATTTCTCTCCATCATTGATCAACTGGAAGTGAGTTGGATCTTCTTTATGTTGAAGATTTCCACTTCCATCAGAATACATCTTCATACAACATTGAAGTGTAAAAGAGATCTTCTGGTTCTATTCATTTCACTCAGCATCAGTTGATGTAAGTCTCTCCAAGCCTCTCTGTATTCCTCCTGCTGGTCATTTGTTACAGAGCAATAAAATTCCATAACCTTCATATACTACAATTTACCCAACCATTCTCCAATTGATGGACATCCATTCAACTTCCAGTTTCTAGCTACAACAAAAAGAGCTGCCACAAACATTTTGGACATACAGGTCCCTTTCCCTTCTTTAGTATTTCTTTGGGATATAAGCCCAGTAGTACTACGGCTGGGTCAAAGGGTATACACAGTTTGATAACTTTTTGGGCATAATTCCAAATTACTCTCCAGAATGGCTGGATTCTTTCACAACTCCACCAACAATGTATCAGTGTCCCAGTTTTCCCACATCCCCTCCAACATTCATCATTATTTGTTCCTGTCATCTTAACCAATCTGACAGGTGTGTAGTGGTATCTCAGAGTTGTCTTAATTTGCATTTCTCTGATCAGTAGTGATTTGGAACACTCTTTCATATGAGTGGATAGAGTTTCAATTTCATCATCTGAGAATTGTCTGTTCATATCCTTTGACCATTTATCAATTGGAGAATGGTTTGATTTCTTATAAATTAAGGTCAGTTCTCTATATATTTTGGAAATGAGACCTTTGTCAGAACATTTAACATTAAAAATATTTTCCCAATTTGTTATTTCCCTTCTAATCTTGTTTGCATTAGTATTGTTTGTACAGAAACATTTTAGTTTGATGTAATCAAAATCTTCTATTTTGTGATCAATAATGATCTCTAGTTCTCCTCTGGTCATAAATTCCTTCCTCCTCCACAGGTCTGTTCCTCCACTATCCCCTGTTCCTCTAATCTATTTATGATCTCATTCTTTATGCCTAAGTCATGGACCCATTTTGATCTTATCTTGGTATATGGTGTTAAGTGTGGATCCATATCTAATTTCTGCCATACCAATTTCCAGTTTTCCCAACACTTTTTTCCAAATAATGAATTTTTATCCCCAATGTTGGTATCTTTGGGTTTGTCAAAGGTTAGATTGCTATAGATGTACCCTTTTTTGTCCTTTGTATCTAATCTGTTCCACTGATCTACTGGTCTATTTCTTAGCCAATACCAAATGGTTTTGGTGACTGCTGCTATATAATATAGCTTTAGATCAGGTACACTTAGACCACCTTCCTCTGACTTTTTTTTCATTAGTTCCCTTGCAATTCTCGACCTTTTATTCTTCCATATGAATTTTGTTGTTATTTTTTCTAGGTCATTAAAGTACTTTCTTGGGAGGCTGATTGGTATATAATTAAATAAATAGATTAGTTTGGGGAGTATTTTCATCTTTATTATATTCGCTCAGCCTATCCAAGAGCACTGAATGTCTTTCCAATTATTTAAATCTGACTTTATTTTTGTGACAAGTGTTTCATAATTTTTCTCATATAATTCCTGGCTATTCTTTGGTAGATGGATTCCCAAATACTTTATACTCTCAACATTTGTTTGGAATGGAATTTCTCTTTGTATCTCTCGCTGTTGCATTTTGTTGGTGATATATAAGAATGCTGAGGATTTATGTGGATTTATTTTGTATCCTGCCAATTTGCTAAAATTCTGAAATATTTCTAATAGCTTTTTAGCAGAGTCTTTGGGGTTCTCTAAGTATACCATCATGTCCTCTGCAAAGAGTGATAGTTTGATTTCCTCATTTCCTACTCTAATTCCTTGAATCTCTTTCTCGGCTCTTATTGCCGAGGCTAGCGTTTCTAGTACTATATTGAATAGTAATGGTGATAGTGGGCAAACTTGTTTCACTCCTGATCTTACTGGGAAAGGTTGCAGTTTATTTCTATTGCATATTATGCTTACTGACGGTCTTAAATATATGCTCCTCATTATTCTAAGGAATAGTCCATTTATTCCTATACTCTCAAGAGTTTTTAGTAGGAATGGATGTTGGATTTTGTCAAATGCTTTTTCTGCATCTATTGAGATGATCATATGGTTCTTATTAATTTGATGATTAATATGGTCAATTATACTAATAGTTTTCCTAATATTAAACCAGCCCTACATTCCTGGTATAAATCCTACTTGATCATAGTGTATTATCCTGAGGATGACTTTCTGAAGACTTTTTGCTAATATCTAATTTAAGATTTTAGCATCAATATTCATTAAGGAAATTGGTCTATAATTTTCTTTCTCAGTTTTCAATCGACCTGGTTTAGGTATCAGTACCATGTCTGTGTCATAAAAGGAGTTTGGTAGGACTCCTTCATCCCCTATTTTTTCAAATAGTTTATATAGCATTGGGGCTAATTGTTCTTTAAATGTTTGGTAGAATTCACATGCAAATCCATCTGGTCCTGGTGATTTTTTCCTGGGGAGTTGATTAATAGCTTGTTCTATTTCTTTTTCTGAAATGGGACTATTTAAGCAATTTATCTCCTCCTCTGTTAATCTAGGAAGCCTATATTTTTGGAGAAAGTCATCCATTTCACTTAAGTTATCAAATTTATTGCCATAAAGTTGGGAAAAGTAATTCCTTATTATTGTTCTAATTTCCTCTTTATTGCTGGAAAGATCCCCCTTTTCATTTGTAACACTAATAATTTGACTTTCCTCTTTCTTTTTTCTGATCCTATTTACCAAAGGTTTATCTATTTTATTAGCTTATTCATAAAACCAACTCTTGGTTTTATTTATTAATTCAATAGTTTTTTTTACTTTCAATATTCTTGATTTCTCCTTTTAATTATTGTATTTCCAGTTTAATTTTTGGTTGGGGGTTTTTAATTTGGTCTTTTTCTAGCTTTTTAATTTGTAGGCCCAATTCGTTGATCTTCTCTTTCTCTATTTTCTTCAAATAAGCTTCTAAAGATATAAAATTTCCTCTTATTACTGCTTTAGCTATATGCCACAGATTTTGGTATCATTGTCATTATCTTTGGTGAAATTATTCATTGTTTCTATAACTTGCTGTTTCACCCAGTCATTCTTTAAGATGAGATTATTCAGTTTCCAATTACTTTTTGGTCTATTTACCCCTAACTTCTTACTGAATGTAGCTTTTATTGCATTGTGATCTGAGAAGAAGGCATTTATTATTTCTGCATTCCTACATTTAATTTTGAGATCTTTATGTCCTAATATATGGTCAATTTTTGTATAGGATCCATGAACTGCTGAGAAGAAAGTATATTCCTTTCTATGGCCATTCAGTTTCCTCCAAAGGTCTATCATACCTAGTTTTTCTAATGTTCTATTTATTTTTTTTAATTTCTTTCTTATTTGTTTTGTGATTTGATTTGTCTAAATCTGAGTGTGAAAGGTTGAGATCTCCCACTATTATAGTTTTACTGTGTATTTCTTCTTGCAATTCTCTTAATTTTTCCTTTAAAAAGTTAGATGCTATACCACTTGGTGCATATATGTTTAGTATTGATATGGCTTAATTATTTATGCTACCTTTCAGCAGGATATAGTTTCCTTCCTTATCACTTTTAACTAGATCAACTTCTCTTTTGCTTGATCTGAGATCAGGATAGCTACCCCTGCTTTTTTGGTTTACCTGAAGCATAATAGATTCTGCTCCAACCTTTTACCTTTACTCTGTATGTATCTCCCTGCTTTAAGTGTGTTTCCTGTAAACAACATATTGTAGGGTTCTGATTTTTGATCCAGTCTACTATCTGTCTCTGTTTGATGGGAGCGTTCATCCCATTCACATTTACAGTTAAAATTACTAATTCTGTATTTCATGCCATCATATTATCCCCAGATTATGCTTTTTCCCTTGACCCCCCTGAACCCCTTCCAAGATATTTAATTTATAGCCCCCACTTGTGACATGCAGCCCTCCCCCCCTTTTTTTTTTAGTATCCCTCCCCCCTCCCTCCAAGTCCCTTCCCTTATTCTCCTTTTCCTTTTCTCTTTTCCTCTGCCCCTTTTTAATGAGGTGAGAGAGAATTCTCTGAAAAACAGATATGTAATTATTTACTCTTTGAGCCTCTTCTGATGAGAGTAAGATTCACACAGTGTTTCTCCCCCTCTCTAAATTCCCTCAGATATGGTGTGTTTTCTATGCCTCTTCCTGGGATGTAGTTTCCCTCTTTTTATCACTCCCTCCACTTTTTCTGATACTACCCCCTTCCCTTTATTACACCCACTTTTTTTATATCAATAAGATCAAATTATCCATGAGTACTTTCTATACACCCACAACAGAGATACAGTTCTCAAGAGCTCTGTGTACCTTTTTCTGTTTCTCTTCAGTCTTATGGATGTAGATCACATTTTTTGTTTAAGTCTGTTTTTTTTTTTCTTAGAAACATATGGAATTCCTCTATTTCATTGAATGACCATTTCTTTCATGGAAAAAGATGCTAAACTTAGCTGGGTAGTTCATTCTTGGTTGCAATCCTTGATCTTTTGCCTTTTGGGATATCAGGTTCCAGGCCCTTCGATCTTTTAATATGGAGGCAGCCAGATCTTGTGTGACTCTTATTGTGGCACCTTGGTATATAATTTTTTTTCTAGCTGCTTGCAGGATTTTCTCCTTTGTGTGGTAATTCTGCAGCTTAGCCACAATATTGTGTGGTGTTCTTTTTTTAGGGTCTATTTCAGAAGGAGTTCAATGAATTCTTTCGACATCTACTTTCCCTTCTGTTTCTATTATCTCTGGACAGTTCTCTTTGATAATTTCCTGTAAAATAGAATCTAGGCTCTTTTTTTGGCCATAGTTTTTGGGAAGACAAGTGATCTGCAGATTATCTCTGCTAGATCTATTTTCCAGGTCTATAGATTTTCCCAGTAAGTATTTGACGTTGTTCTCCAGCTTCTCATTTTTTTTTTTTGTTTTGTTTGACTGATTCTTGGATTCTCAGTGAATCATTCATTTCTATTTGTTCCATCCTGAATTTTAAGGAGTTATTTTCTTCATTCACACTTTTTAGTTCTTTTTGTAAATGTCCAATTTCGTTTTTAAATGAATTATTTTGCTCTACTGAATTTTTCCATTTCCCTAAATTTTTTTAGAGAATTATTTTCTTTTTCCAATTCAGAAATCCTATTTTCTTGAGACTTTTTTGTCTTCTCCAATTCAGAAATCCTATTTTCCTGTGATTTTTTTAACCTTTTCTAATTCACAAATTTTGTTTACCTGAATCTGCTGTGAATTCTTTATTTTTTCCAACTCCAATTTCATAGCTTCTCTTTCCTTTCCCCATTTTTCGTCAAACTCTCTTAAATTTTTAATAGTCTCTTCTAGGAGAGAGTTATGTGATGGGGGTCAGGTATCATTCCCCTTTAGGCTGTTATCTGCTGACTCTCTGCTGTTAACTTCCTCGGGGTTGGATACCCGCTCTTTCTCTGTGTAGAGTGAGTCAATTTTTTTTTTTTTTTTTTTTTTTTGCTTTTTGCTCATACTTAAAAAATCTTTTGGGGTCTGTCCCTGTGGTAGGAAATTATTTATTTATTTCTTTTCCAGATTCCTCCCAGACTGGATGGATGAAGCAGCCCCTGCGCCTGAGCTAAGAGAGAGCTCTGGGAGAGAGTTCCCCACCCCCTCCCTGGAAGTGCCTCACAGGTGATTAGCACTGCTGTGCTTTGAGAGCAGCACTATTTGTCCTAGCGGCTTCCCTGAAGTTTGAGATTGAACAGTAAAGGCGACACAAAGCCCAGCCTATACCTCACGTGGGGCGTGGATGTCAGCAGCATGTGACGTGAAAAGCCCCTGAGCTCAAACTAGAAGTATCTTCCCTGAAACCACAGTCCCTAGTTCAAAGGTTCCGCTTCTCTGGGACTTCCCAGGGCTGAGTTCCACAGCCTCCAGCCAAGCAAGGCAGTGTGTGTTTCCTTGGGCTGTATCTGCCCACTTCTCAATCTCTTAACTACTCACAGGTGAAAGCTAGGACAGCCTAAGTCGTCCACACCCACAGTGCCGAGATCTGCTGAGTCACTTTCAGATTGAGATGGTTCTATTATCTGGTTTAAAAATTTTAAAGTGGCTTAATTTCTCTTCTGAACTGCTGTTTTATAAGCAGAGAAGAGCTAACAGCCTGTGCCAGATTCTTCTATCTCAGTGGCTTCTCTGATCCCAGAGCCCTCCCCAGCGCGATCGGCGCAGCGTGTCAGGACCCAGCTGTCTGTGCTGGTCTTTCTTCTTCCTCCCCTGGGGACTGACCTTTCCTGTTGAAACTCCAGATTCTCTTCAGCTGGTAAGTCGTGCTTCCAGTCCTTGTGGATTCTATCAGTCCAGCACTATTTCTGAGGCTGATTTTATCTAGTTGGTAGTGAGGGAAGAAAGGAGCTTAAAGAATCATATGTATCTTCTCCGCCAATGATGAGACATCATACCAAAATCTGTGGGATGCAGCTAAAGCAGTAATAAGGGGAAATTTTATATCTTTAGAAGCTTATTTGAAGAAAATAGAGAAAGAGAAGATTAACGAATTGGTCTTGCAACTTAAAAGGCTAGAAAAAGAACAAATTAAAAACCCCCACCAAAAATTAAACTTGAAATACAAAAATTAAAAGGAGAAATAAATAATATTGAAAGTAAAAAACTATTGAATTAATAAATAAAACCAAGAGTTGGTTTTATGAAAAAGCCAATAAAATAGATAAACCTTTGGTAAATCTGATCAGAAAAAAGAAAGAGGAAAATCAAATTGTTAGTCTTACAAATGAAAAGGGGGATCTTTCCACCAATGAAGAGGAAATTAGAGAAATAATAAGGAGTTACTTTGCCCAACTTTATGCCAATAAATTTGATAACTTAAGTGAAATGGACGACTTCCTCCCAAAAATATAGGCTTCCTAGATTAACAGAGGAGGAAATAAATTGCTTAAATAGTCCCATTTCAGAAAAAGAAATAGAACAAGCTATTAATCAACTCCCCAGGAAAAAATCCCCAGGACCAGATGGATTCACATGTGAATTCTACCAAACATTTAAAGAACAATTAGCCCCAATGCTATATAAACTATTTGAAAAAATAGAGAATGAGGGAGTCCTACCAAACTCCTTTTATGACAAAGACATAGTACTGATACCTAAACCAGGTCGATCGAAAACTGAGAAAGAAAATTATACACCAATTTCCTTAATGAATATTGATGCTAAAATCCTAAATAAGATATTAGCAAAAAGACTTCAGAAAATCATCCTCAGGATAATACACTATGATCACGTAGGATTCATACCAGGAATGCAGGGCTGGTTTAATATTAGGAAAACTATTAGTATAATTGACCATATCAATCATCAAATTAATAAGAACCATATGATCATCTCAATAGATGCAGAAAAAGCATTTGACAAAATCCAACATCCATTCCTACTAAAAACTCTTGAGAGTATAGGAATAAATGGACTATTCCTTAGAATAATCAGGAGCATATATTTAAGACTGTCAGTAAGCATAATATGCAATAGAAATAAACTGCAACCTTTCCCAGTAAGATCAGGAGTGAAACAAGTTTGCCCACTATCACCATTACTATTCAATATAGTACTAGAAACGCTAGCCTCGGCAATAAGAGCCAAGAAAGAGATTCAAGGAATTAGAGTAGGAAATGAAGAAATCAAACTATCACTGTTTGCAGAGGACATGATGGTATACTTAGAGAACCCCAAAGACTCTGCTAAAAAGCTATTAGAAATATTTCAGAATTTTAGCAAATTGGCAGGATACAAAATAAATCCACATAAATCCTCAGCATTCTTATATATCACCAACAAAATGCAACAGCGAGAGATACAAAGAGAAATTCCATTCCAAACAAATGTTGAGAGTATAAAGTATTTGGGAATCCATCTACCAAAGAATAGCCAGGAATTATATGAGAAAAATTATGAAACACTTGCCCCAAAAATAAAGTCAGATTTAAATAATTGGAAAGACATTCAGTGCTCTTGGATAGGCTGAGCAAATATAATAAAGATGAAAATACTCCCCAAACTAATCTATTTAATTCTATACCAATCAGACTCCCAAGAAAGTAGTTTAATGACCTAGAAAAAATAACAACAAAATTCATATGGAAGAATAAAAGGTCGAGAATTGCAAGGGAACTAATGAAAAAAAAAAGTCAGAGGAAGGTGGTCTAAGTGTTCCTGATCTAAAGTTATATTATATAGCAGCAGTCACCAAAACCATTTGGTACTGGCTAAGAAATACACCAGTAGATCAGTGGAACAGATTAGATACAAAGGACAAAAAAGCATACATCTATAGCAATTTAATCTTTGACAAACTCAAAGATACCAACATTAGGGACAAAAATTCATTATTCGGAAGAAAATGTTGGGAAAACTGGAAATTAGTATGGCAGAAATTAGATATGTATCCACACTTAACACCATATACCAAGATAAGATCAAAATGGATCAATGATTTAGGCATAAAGAATGAGATCATAAATAGATTAGAGGAGCAGAGAATAGTCTACCTACCAGACCTGTGGAGGAGGAAGGAATTTATGACCAGAGGAGAACTAGAGATCATTATCGATCACAAAATAGAAGATTTTGATTACATCAAACTAAAAAGTTTCTGTACAAACAATACTAATGCAAACAAGATTAGAAGGGAAGTAACAAATTGGGAAAATATTTTTAAAAGTAAAGGTTCTGACAAAGGTCTCATTTCCAAAATATATAGAGAACTGACCCTGATTTATAGGAAACCAAACTATTCTCCAATTGATAAATGGTCATGGGATATGAAAAGACAATTCTCAGATGATGAAATTGAAACTCTATCCACTCATATGAAAGAGTGTTCCAAATCGCTGCTGATCAGAGAAATGCAAATTAAGACAACCTTGAGATACCACTACACAACTGTCAGATTGGCTAAGATGACAGGAGCAAATAATGATGAATGTTAGAGGGCATGTGGGAAAACTGGGACACTTATACATTGTTGGTGGAGTTGTGAAAGAATCCAACCATTCTGGAGAGCAATTTGGAACTATGCCCAAAAAGTTGTCAAACTGTGCATACCCTTTGACCCAGCATTGCTGTTATCGGGATTATATCCCAAAGAAATACTAAAGAGTGGAAAGGGACCTGTATGTGCCAAAATGTTTTTGGCAGCTCTTTTTGTTGTAGCTAGAAACTGGAAGTTGAATGGATGTCCATCAATTGGAGAATGGTTCGGTAAATTGTGGTATATGAAGGTTATGGAATATTATTGCTCTGTAAGAAATGACCAGCAGGAGGAATACAGAGAGGCTTGGAGAGACTTAAATCAACTGTTGTTGAGTGAAATGAGCAGAACCAGAAGATCACTATACACTTCAACAACAATACTGTATGAGGATGTATTCTGATGGAAGTGGAAATCTTCAACATAAAGAAGATCCAACTCACTTCCAGTTGATCAATGATGGACAGAAATAACTACACCCAGAGAAGGAACACTGGGAAGCGAATGTAAATTGTTAGCACTACTGTCTATCTACCCAGGTTACTTATACCTTCGGAAGCTAATAATTAATGTGCAACAAGAAAATTGTATTTACACATATATATTGTATCTAGGTTATATTGTAAGACATGTAAAATGTATGGGATTACCTGCCATCGGGGGGAGGGAGTGGAGGGAGGGAGTGGAGGGAGGGAGTGGATAATTTGGAAAAATGAATAAAAAATAAATAAAAAAAGAATCATCATCCTTAGAAGGGAAGTAACAAATTGGGAAAATATTTTTACAGTTAAAAGTTCTGATAAAGGTCTCATTTACAAAACATATAGAGAACTGACTCTAATTTATTAGAAATCAAACCATTCTCCAATTGATAAATTGTCAAAGGATATGAACAGACAATTCTCAGATGATGAAATTGAAATTATATCCACTCATATGCAATAGTGTTCCAAATCACTACTGATCAGAGAAATGCAAATTAAGACAATTCTGATATACCACTATACACCTGTCAGATTGGCTAAAATGACAGGAACAAATAATGATTAATGTTGGAGGGGACACTAATACATTGTTGGTGGAGTTTTGAAAGAATCCAACCATTCTGGAGAGCAATCTGGAACTATGCCCCAAAAGTAATCAAACCATGCATACCCTTTGATCCAGCATTGCCGCTATTGGGCTTATATCCCAAACAAATACTAAAGAGGCGAAAGGGACCTGTATGTGCCAAAATGTTTGTGGAAGCTCTTTTCAAAGTGGCTAGAAACTGGAAGATGAATGGATGTTCATCAATTGGAGAATGGTTGGGTAAATTATGGTATATGAAGGTTATGGAATATTATTGCTCTGTAAGTAATGACCAGCAGGACGAATACAGAGAGGTTTGGAAAGACTTACATCAACTGATGCTGAGTGAAATGAATAGAACCAGAAGATTGTTGTACACTTCAATGCTCTATGAAGATGTATTCTGATGGAAGTGGATATCTTCAACATAAAGAAGATCCAACTCACTTCCAGTTGATCAATGATGGACAGAAACAACTACACCCAGAGAAGGAACATTGGGAAGTGAATGTAAATCATTAGCACTACTGTCTATCTACCCAGGTTACTTATACCTTTGTAATCTAATACTTAACGTGCAACAAGAAAATGGGACTTACACACATATATTGTATCTAGGTTATGCTATAATACATGTAAAATGTTTGGGATTGCCTGTCATCTAGGGGAGGAAGTAGAAGGAGGGAGGGGATAATTTGGAAAAATGATTACAAGGGATAATGTTATAAAAAAAATTACTCATGCATATATACTGTCAAAATTTTATAATAAAGTGACTATGTGATCTTTTATAATAATAAAAAATAATAAAGTTTGATAGAATGTTCATGTAAATCCTGAATTTTTTTGGGGGGTGGTAATTGATTTTTTTAAATTTTATAATTATAATTTTTGACAATACATATGCATGAGTAATTTTTTACAACATTATCCCTTGTATTCATTTTTCCAAATTTTCCCCTCTCTCCCTCTACTCCCTTCCCTAGATGACAGGCTCTCCCATACGTATTAAATGTGTTACAGTATAACCTAGATACAATATATGTGTGTAAAACCAAATTTCTTGTTGCACCGTAATAATTGGATTCTGAAGGTATAAGTAACCTGAATAGAAATACAATAGTGAAAGCAGCTTACATTCAATTCCCAGTGCTCCTTCTCTGGGTGTAGCTTGTTCTGTTCATCATTGATCAATTGGAAATGGATTAGCTCTTCTCTATGTTGAAGATATCCACTTCTATCAGAATACATTCTCATACAGTATCGTTGTTGAAGTGTATAATGATCTCCTAGTTCTGCTCATTTCACTCAGCATCAATTGATGTAAGTATCTCCAAGCCTCTCTGTATTCATACTGTTGGTCATTTCTTATGGAACAATAATATTCCATAACATTCATATACCATAATTTACCCAATCATTCTCCAATTGATGGGCATCCATTCAATTTCCATTTTCTAGTCACTACAAAAAGAGCTGCCACAAACATTTTTGCATATACAGGTCACTTTCCCTTCTTTAGTATTTCTTTGGGATTTAAACCAAGTAGTAGCACTGCTGGATCAAAGGGTATGCACAGTTTGATAACTTTTTGGGCATAGTTCCAAATTGCTCTCCAGAATGGCTGAATTCTTTCACAACTCTACCAACAATGCATCAGTGTCCCAGTTTTCCCACATGTGGGGGGGGTAAGTAATTGATAGCTGTTCTATTTCTTTTTCTAAAATAGGATTAGTTAAATGATTTATTTCTTCTTCTGGTAACCTAGACAATCTATATTATTGCTCATATTCCTTCATTTCACTTAGATTCTCAAATTTATTGCCATATAGTTGGGCAAGATAACTCTTAATTATTGCTATAATTTCTTCTTCATTTTTTAGACTAACAATCTGATTTTCTTCTTTCCTTTTTCTAATCAAATTAATTAAAGGTTTATCCATCTTGGTTTTTTCATAAAACCAACTCAGTTTTATTTATTAATTCAATACTCTTCTTTCACATTTTTTAATTTCTTTTTTTTATTTTCAGAAATTCAAATTTGGTATTTAATTGAAGGTTTTTAATTTGTTCTTTTTCTACCTTTTTAGTTGTAAGCCCAATTATTGATCTTCTCTTTCTCTACTTTATGGAAGTAAGCATGTAGAGATATAAAATATAAAATATCCCCTAATAACTGCTTTGCCTGCATTCCACAAATTTTGGTATATTGTCTCTTTATTGTCATCCACTTAGATGAAGTTATTGATTATATCTATGATTTCTTGTTTTATTCATGCATTCTTTAGGATTAGATTATTTAATTTCCAACTAATTTTTTGTCTATTTTCCCTTGACCTTTTATTGCATGTGATTTTTATTGAATCATCATCTGAAAAATGTATTTATGATTCCTGCCTTTCTGTATTCTGATTTTGATTTTTTATGCCCTAATACATGGTCAATTTTTGGATAAGTTCCATGAAGCTAAGGAAAAAAAGTAAATTCCTTTCTATCTCCATTCAATTTTTTCCAAAGATCTATCAGACCTAACTTTTCTAACATTCTGTTTACTTGCTTAACTTCTTTCTTATTTATTTTGTGGTTCAATTTACCTAGTTCTGAGAGAGCAAGGTTGAGATCCCCCATCAGTATAGTTTTGCTGACTGTTACTTCTTACATCTCTCTTAACTTCCCCTCTAGGAATTTGTTTGCTATACTAGTTGGTGCATATGTTTAGTATTGATATTGCTTCATTATTTGCAGTACCCTTTAGCAAGATATAGTTTCCTTCCTTATCTCTTTTAATTAGATTTATTTTTGCTTTTACTTAATCTGAAATCAGGATTGCTATTCCACTTTTTTTTTTTTTACTTCACCTGAAGCATAATAAATTCTACTCCAGCCTTTTATCTTTACT
The DNA here is from genome assembly GCF_048593235.1 of Sminthopsis crassicaudata. Taxonomy (NCBI): domain Eukaryota; kingdom Metazoa; phylum Chordata; class Mammalia; order Dasyuromorphia; family Dasyuridae; genus Sminthopsis; species Sminthopsis crassicaudata. The sequence continues at coordinate 563,631,587 of NC_133618.1, forward strand.
CTCTATGTATCACTCTGTTTTATAGGAGAGTTCATCCCATTCATATTCACAGGTAAAATAACTAATTCTGTATTTCCTGCCATCTTATTTACCCTGTTATGCTTTTTTTCTTTCCTTTCCCCCTTCCCTACTCCCCAGTATTTTGCTTCTGATCACCATCTCCCCTTTTAAAATCCCTCCCCTTTCTTACACCTTTTCCCCACTACTTCTGTTTTCCCTTCTATTAACTTTCTCCTTTCTTTCCCTTTCCCCTCCCATTTTCCTATGAGACAAGTTTCTTTGTGAAATCAAATATGTCAGATATTCTCTCTTTGAGCCAAATCTGATGAAAGTACAATTCATACAATGTTTATCTCCCTCCCTTCTTTCCCTAAATTGTAATAGGATTTCTTTGCCTCTTTGTGAGATATAATTTCCCTTAGTTTACCTTATTTTCCTCTTTTTCCATTGCAATAATTTCTCAATCTCTAGTTTCTTTTTCATATTATCATAAAATTAAATCCTGCCTGCACTTTCTAAGTAGACCCATGACAGAAATATAGTTCTCAAAAGTTCTTTCTTTTTTACCTTTTTATGCTTCTGTTGAGTTGTGTTTGGAGATCAATTTTTTGTTCAGATTTAATATTTTCATCAGAAATAGGTGAAATTCACCTGTACTATTGAATGTTCCTCTTCTTTCCTGGAAAGATAATGTTCATTTTAGCAGGGTAGCTTATTCTTGGCTGCAGTCCAAGTTCCTTTCCTTTTTGGAATATTAGATTCTAGGCCCCTCCATCCTTTGAAATGGAAGCTGCTAGGTCCTGGGTAAACTCGATTGTAACCCCTTGGTAATTAAATTGTTTCTTTCTGGCTGATTGTAATATTTTTTACTTGGTGCCATAGTTCTGAAACAGGCAAAATATTCCTTGGAGTTTTAATTTTGGGGTCTTTTTTCCAGGAGTTGATTGGTGAATTCTTTCAATGGCTCTCTTATCTTCTGATTCTAAGACATCAAGGCAATTTTCCATTATGATTTCCTGTAAGGTAATGTCTAGATTCTTTTTTTCTTCTTTTTTTTCATCTTGGCTTTCAGGAAGCCCAATAATCCTAAAATTGTCTCTCCTAGATCTATTTTCATATCAGTTGCTTTTTTCGTAGGAGATATTTTATGTGTTCTTTTTTTTTCTTTTTTTTTCATTCTGTTTGACTTATTCTTGAAGTTTTATTGAGTCTTTCACTTCCATTTCTTCAATTCTGATTTTTAGTTTATTTTTTTTCAGTTACCTTTTTTAACTCCTTTTGCATTTGGCCAATTGGATTGTTTTGTTCTCTGTGTTTTTCCCCCAAATTTTTTCAACAAATTTCAATCTTTTTCATATCTATTTTGTAAGGAGTTATATGCTTTTTAAATTTCATCAAATCTATATGGTAGGGAGGTATATGCTTTTCCCATTTTATCAAATCTATTTTAAGGAGTTTTCTCCAGGTAATTTCTGTTTTTCCTTTTCCATACCCTCTTGCCAAGATCTTATTTCCTTTCCCCATTTTTCTTCTAACTCTCTTTTACCATCCTTTTTGATACCTTCGAAGAAGGTCTTGTGAAATGGCCATAAGCTCATAATTTCCTTGGAGTTGATTTGCTATTGGGAATCTCAGAGTTTGTGGTTTGTTCTCTCTCTCCATAAAAATTGTTTAAGGTCCAAGTTACTTTTGCTTTTTTGTTCATTTGTTAAGGGTTGAGATCTGCTCTTAAATCAAAGGAGTGACAGCTACTTTGCCTGGAGGTGGTGTTTCTTTCTGAGTTCGGATGCTGGGTAATCAATGGCAGGTGATGAGTTCTTCTGTTTTGTGTTGGTTTGAGTATCTTATACAGCAAATATATTGAACTACTGGTTTGTAATTAGGGTTTGTAAATGGACAGAGTAGCCTAAGAGCCTCACAGTAGATTCCCTGGTGTGATCACTGAATGTCATGACTTACCCCAGCTCCTTCCTCCAGGCTCCCTGAGGTACTGGGCTTGGCAGCTTCACTCTCTGCCCAATTGAAAGAGACCTTTTCTGAATTTCTTCTAATACATCTTCTTCTGGAAATTTGTTATATTCCAAATGTTTGTGGGTTCTGTCACTCCAACACCAGTTAATCTGCTGTTTATTTAAGGGAAGCTTGGAGTAAGTTAGATTGAAAGGTCTCTATTCTCCACCCTTTTGGCTCTGACCCTCCCCAAGGTTTATTTAAAGTGATGATTTTTAAACATTTACTGAGTGGTTGTTTTGGGCCAAGTACTGTGCTAAACTCCTCAGAATTATTATCTCATTTGATTTTCACAACAAATCTATGAGATAGGTCCTAGTATTACAATCTCTTTACAGTCTTACCCATTTCTATTTCTTCTACCCTTGACTGATTAATGAATGGGAGAATGCTTTGCTCTATTCTCAATGCTATGATATTGCCATTGTATTTCATCTCAGTTGCATTAACATTATCATTTAGCTCCAATCAGATTACCTCAAATTTATATCTCATATTTCTATATAATATTTTAATTATTTAAAATATTTCTACTTGAATGGGAAGCGAAAAAACATGTATTGCATGCTTACTCTCTGCTAAGTACTATGCTATGTATTCCAAATATGTTTGATGTTTGCAACAGTCCTATCTTGCTTTTGTTAACCTCACTTTAGAGTTTAAGGTATTGAGCCATATATTAAATGGCTTGCCCGTGGTCGGTCTCATGTCTAGTAATCTGAGACTGAATCTGAGCTCAATTTCCCTGACTACAGGCCTGGCACTCTATTTAATGTACCACCTAACTCTCTCATAAATGCATCTTCTAATTTCATTTTCATACCAGCCTGAGAGGTATTTGAGAGAAGTGGTTATTAACTTTAGTTATATCATTTTAAAAATGGACTTAGGACTTATTAATGATGACTAAGCTAGTAAGAGACCTAATATTTGAACTCAGGTTTTCTGACTCCAAGTACAATTTGCTTTTTCTTATACTATACATCCAGGAGCAAGTTGACTCAATTGATCATATTGAATGTATTGACCTTACTTGAATCTTTATATTCCTAGAATGATTTGAAACTGTTCTTAAAAAGTCAGGCTGGAAATCCAATTTTCATCACCAATTTCCTCCTTTGCCAATATGCCAGAATACATGAAAAGAATGAAATGAAGATAATATTATGGACTTATCTTAATAAATATGACTTAATACATTTCGCAAATTGAAGGCCTAGCTATTCTAGTCCCACTCCCGTATGTGTCATACATATCATATATCTTGATTGAAAGATAATTGGTAAAAAATAGCAGAAAAAAATTAGGTTTGAGGCTTTTGATGAAGGCATATAAAGCTTCAATATTTATTGGAATAAGTATAGATTTCAAATTATACTTTTTTTTTTTTTTTTAAAGAAATGAATGAAGTTGGGGGTGGAAGCAAGATGGCGTGAAGCCACATGGGATTTTTTTAAGCTCTTTCATTTCCTCACTACCAACTATTTTATTCAGCTTCAAAAATAGTGCTTGGCTGGTAAAACTCACAAAGACTGGAAGTACAACAACTTACCAGCTGAAGAGAAAATGGAATATCACCAGAAAAGGATTGACCTGAGATGGTGGGAGTAGAACCGTGCAGGGTAGGGATAGAATCGGGAATGGGGTGGCCATCTGTGGTAGGAAGGTTTACATAGAGCTCTCTGCCATAGCCTGACGGCTTTGCTTAGGTGGCAGAGTAGTGAACCAGTAGAGAAGTTGGAGCCTAGGGTAGTGGGTACACTGAGGGACACCAGAGTCTGAGAGGATCTGACTGCACCCCCCCAGGACTGGAAGTGACTCAGCACAGACTATAACACAGCTCTTCATAGCATTCAGCAGCTGGAGGCTCTTATTGGGGGGCAGTCACATAATGCAGGGGCACAGCCCGAAGCAGCCTCTCATTTGCACAGTGAGAGGCTCAGGCTGGAGTAGTGGAATTTCCCTAGCTCAACTACACTGCCCAGGCAGGGACACTTCTGGTGTGGTGAGGGATAGGGTGACTGCTAATACTCAAAGCTGGCATTTGTGGGAGGGCAGTGATACTTTTGCTGCTTAACCTCTAGCCCCAAGGTGGTCACTAACTCTCACAGTGGGGCTTCTGTCTGGGCACTTATACAGCCTTGCCCTTGATACCCTGGCCTACTCACTTATGTATGGAGCTCTTCCCAGAGCTCTCCCACAGTTCAGCTCTTCCTTGCAGTCCATTGAGAGGACAGTTAATGTCCATATACCCATCTTTGCTCAGCAGAGGAAGCTGGTAACCTCCTTGCCCTGAAGGCTTTAAAAAATGAATAAAAAATGAATAAAACAATTGATACCTACTATACAGAAAGACAGAGGATTTACAGCAGGTAGCCTCCAGACAATACCCCAAATAACGCTCTCCTAGAAGAGACTATTAAAAATCCCAAAAGAGAGAAGAAAAATGGAGAAAGGAAAGATAAGTTATGCAAGAGAGTAACAACCTCCTGAAATGGGAATTGGAAAAGGTGAACAACTTCCAGATATGTGAATTGCAAAAGGTAAAAAATTCACAGGAAGTGTAGGGAAACAGAATTAGGGAATTGTTATAGGTAAAGAAATCACAAGAAAGTAGGATCTGTGAATTAGAAAAGATGAAGAATTCCAAAGAAAATAGGATTTGTGAACTGGAAAAAGAAAATAACTCACTAAAAAACAAATTTAGTGAAATGGAAAAAAATCCATATAGCAAAACAACTAATTGGACATATACAAAAAGAAGTAAAAAAAAAAAGTTAATGAAGAAAATAACTCATTAAAGAAATATCAGAACTGAACAAATAGAAATGAATGATTCATTGAGACACCAAGAATCAGTCAAGCAAAACCAAAAAAAAATAAAATAAAATAAAGTAAAATAAAATAAAAATAAAATAAAATCTGGAGAAAAATGTCAAATATCTACTTAGCAAAATGACAGACCTGGAAAATTTATCTAGGAGAGATAATCTGAGGATTATTGGACTTCCCGAAATTTATGATGAAAAAAAGAGCCTAGATACTATTTTACAGGAAATCATCAAAGAGAACTGCTCAGAGGTAATAGAACCAGAAGCTCAAAGGAACATTGTGACCAAATTTCAGAACTATCAGATTAAGGAAAAACTATTACAAGCAGCCAGGAAAAAAACAATTCAAATACCAAGTTGCCACAATAAGGGTCACTCAAGATCTGGCTGCCTCTACATTAAAGGATTGAAGGGCATGGAATATTTGGAAAGGCAAAAGAACTTGAAATGCAGCCAAGAATAAGCTATCCAGCTAAGTTTAGCATTTTCTTCCATGGAAGAAGATGGACATTTAATGAAACAGATGAATTCCATATGTTTCTAAGGAAAAAAACAGATCTAAACCAAAAATTATATCTCCAAATATAAAAATCAAGAGAAGCAGAAAAAAGTAAAAGGAATTCTTGAGAACTGTAATTCTGTGGATATACACTAAGAATATATGTATAATTTGATTTTACTGATATAACAAAAAAAAAGAAAGTAGAAATGGAAAGGAAATAGTATCATAGAAAGGGAAAAAAGGAGATAAAGAGGGAAACTACATCCCACAAAGGGGCAAAGAAAACCTATCATATCTGAGGGAATTTAGAGAGGGGAAGGAACATTGTGTGAACCATACTCTCATCAGAATTGGCTGAAAGCGAAAATAATTGACATATTGGTTTTACAGAAAAATCTCACTTCATTAAAAAGGGGGAGAGGAAGAGGAAAAAGGAAAAGAGTAATAAGGAAAGAGAACAAGAAAGGGAAAGGGATTTAAAGGGAGAAGGGAGGGATACTAAAAAGGGAGGGCTGCATGACACAAGTGGGACTCAAAAGTTTAATACTGGGGAAGGGGTTCAGGGGGGCAAGGGAAAAAAGAATAATCTGGGGATAATATGATGTCAGGAAATACAGAATTACTAATTTTAACTGTAAATGTGAATGGGATGAACTCTCCCATTAAGCAGAGATGGATAGCAGACTGGAATAAAAGTCAGAACCCTACAATATGTTGTTTACAGGAAACATTTAAAACAGGTAGATACATAGAGAGTAAAGGTAAAAGGTTGGAGCAGAATATATTCCAATAATATTCCATAATATTCATATACCATAATTTCCCCAACCATTCTCCAATTGATGGCCATACATTCATTTTCCAGTTTCTAGCCACTACAAAAAGGACTGCCACAAACATTTTGGCACATACAGGTCCCTTTCCCTTCTTTAGTATTTCCTTGGGATATAAGCCCAGTAGTAGCACTGCTGGATCAAAGGGTATGCACAGTTTGACAACTTTTTGGGCATAATTCCAGATTGCTCTCCAGAATGGTTGGATTCTTTCACAACTCCACCAACAATGCATCAGTGTACCAGTTTTCCCACATCCCCTCCAACATACATCATTATTTGTTCCTGTCATCTTTGCCAATCTGACAGGTGTGTAGTAGTATCTCAGAGTTGTTTTAATTTGTATTTCTCTGATCAACAGTGATTTGGAAGACTTTCATATGAGTGGAAATAGTTTCAATTTCATCATCTGAAAATTGTCTGTTCATATCCTTTGACCAATTATCAATTGGAGAATGGCTTGACTTCTTATAAATTAGAGGCAATTCTCTGTATATAGCAGAACCTTTAACTGTAAAAATATTTTCCCAAATTGTTACCTCCATTCTAATCTTGTTTGCATTAGTTTTGTTTGTACAAAAGCTTTTTAATTTGATGTAATCAAAATTTTCTATTTTGTGATCAATAATGATCTCTAGTTCTCCTTTGGTTATAAAATCCTTCCTCGTCCACAGGTCTGAGAGGTAGACTATACTCTGTTCCTCTACACTATTTATGATCTCATTCTTTATGCCTAAATCATGGACCCATTTTGATCTTATCTTGGTATATGGTGTTAAGTGTGGGTCGATATCTAATTTCTGCCATACTAATTTCTAGTTTTCCCAACAGTTTTTTTTCAAATAATGAATTCTTATCCCCAAAGTGTTTGTGTTTGTCAAACACTAGATTGCAATTTTTATTCACTATCTTGTCCTGTGAACCTAACCTATTCCACTAGTCAACTAGTCTATTTCTTAGCCAATAACATATGGTTTTGGTGACTGTTGCTTTATAATATAGTTCTAGATCAGGTACAGCTAGACCACCTTCATTTATTTTTTTTCATTATTTCCCTTGAAATTCTCGACCTTTTCTTGTTCCATATGAATTCTGTTGTTATTTTTTGTAGGTCATTAAAATGGTTTCTTGGGAGTCTGATTGGTATAGCACGAAATAAATAGATTAGTTTAGGGAGGATTGTCATCTTAATTATATTCGCTCGGCCTATCCAAGAGCAATCAATGTCTTTCCAATTATTTAAATCTGACTTCATTTTTGTGGCAAGTGTTTCATAATTTTGCTCATATAATTCCTGACTTTCCTTTGGTAGATATATTCCCAAATATTTTATACTATAGACAGTTATTTTGAATGGAATTTCTCTTTGTATCTCTTGCTCTTGGATCGTGTTGATAATGTATAAAAATGCTGAGGATTTATGTGGATTTATTTTGTATCCTGCAACTTTACTAAAGTTCTGAAATATTTCTAATAGCTTTTTAGAAGAGTCTTTGAGATTCTCTAAGTATACCATCATATCATCTGCAAAGAGTGTTAGTTTGATTTCCTCATTTCCTACTCTAATTCCTTGAATCTCTTTCTCGGCTCTTATTTCAGAGGCTAGCATTTCTAGTACAATATTGAATAGTATTGGTGATAGTGGGCAACTTTGTTTCACTCCTGCTCTTACTGGGAAAGGTTCCAGTCTATCGCCATTATATATGATGTTTACTGATGGTTTTAAATATATGGTCCTGATTATTTTGAGTAATACTCCATTTATTCCTATACTCTCAAGTGTTTTTAGTAGGTGCGTTTTATCAAATGCTTTTTCTGCACCTATTGAGATGATCATATGGTTTTTGTTAATTTGGTTATTGATATAATCAATTATGCTAATGGTTTTCCTAATATTGAACCAGCCCTGCATTCCTGGTAAAAATCCCACGTGGTCATAGTGTATTATCCTGGGGATGATTTTCTGTAGTCTTTTTGCTAATATTTTATTTAAGATTTTAGCATCAATATTCATTAGGGAGATTGTTCTATAATTTTCTTTCTCTGTTTTCAGCCTACCTGGTTTAGGTATCAGTACCATCTCTGTGTCATAAAAGGAATTTGACAGGACTCCTTCAATCCCTATTTTTTTCAAATACTTTATATAGCATTAGAGTTAGTTGTTCTTTAAATGTTTGGTAGAATTCACATGTAAATCCTTCTGGTCCTAGGAATTTTTTCTTAGGGATTTGGTTAATAGCTTGTTCTATTTCTTTTTTTGAAATGGGACCATTTAAACTATTTACTTCTTCCTCTGTTAATCTGGGCAAGCTATATTTTTGAAGGTTTTCTTCCATTTCATTTAAGTTATCGAATTTATTGGCATAAAGTTGGACAAAGTAATTCCTAACTATTCTAATTTCCTCTTTATTAGTGGTGAGTTCTCCCTTTTCATTTATAAAATCTAACAATTTGATTTTCCTCTTTCCTTTTTTTTTAATCATGTATACTAAGCGTTTGTCTATTTTGTTGGTTTTTTTCATAGAACTAACTCTTAGTTTTATTAATTAATTTTATATATATATATTTACTTTCCATTTTATTAATCTCACCTTTTATTTTTAGAATTTCAAGTTTCGTGTTTGTCTGGGGGTTTTTAATTTGTTCTTTTCCTATCATTTTTAGTTGTGAGCCCAATTTGTTGACCTTCTCTTTCTCTATTTTATGCAAGTAGGCATCTAGAGATATAAAACTTCCCCTTATTACTGCTTTGGCTGTATCCCATACATTTTGGTATGATGTCTCATTATTGTAATTTTCTTGGGTGAAGTTATTAATTATGTCTATGGTTTGCTATTTCCCTCAATCATTCTTTAGTATGAGATTATTTAGTTTCCAATTATTTTTGGTCTATTTTCCCCTGGCTTTTTATTGAATGTAATTTTCATTGCATTGTGGTCTGAAAAGGATGCATTTACCATTTCTGCCTCACTGCATTTGATTTTGAGGTTTTTATGTCCTAATATATTGTCAATTTTTGTATAGGTTCCATGAACTGCTGAGAAGAAAGTGTATACCTTTGTGTATCCATTTAGCTTTCTCCAAAGTATTATCATATCAAACTTTTCTAATATTCTATTTATCTCTTTGACTTCTTTCTTATTTATTTTGTGGTTTGATTTATATGATTCTGATAGTGCAAAGCTGAGATCTCACACTATTATAGTTTTGCTGTCTATTTCTTCTTGCAGCTCTCTTAATTTCTCTTCTCTTAATTGCAGCACTTGGTGCGCATATGTTTAATATTAATACTGCTTCATTATCTATGCTATCCTTTAGCAAGATATAATGTCCTTCCTTATTTCTTTTAATTAGATCAATTTTTGCTTTTTCTTGATCTGAGATGAAGATGGCTACCCCTGTTTTTTTTGGCTTTACTTGAAGCATAGTAGAATCTGCTCCAACCTTTTACCTTTATTCTGCATGTGTCACCCTGTTTCAGGTGTGTTCTTGTAAACAACATATTGTAGGATTCTGGCTTTTAATCCAGTCTGCTACCTGCTTCCTCTTTATGGGGAAGTTTATGTCATTCATATTTATGGTTAAAATGACTAATTCTATATTGCTTGCCATCCTATTAATCCCTCCTTGTGCTTTTCTTCTTTCCTTCCCCCTTAACCCCCTACCCAGTATTAAACTTGTGAGCACCACTTGCTTTTCATAGACCTCCCTATTTAGTATCCCTCCTCCACCCTAAAGTTCCTCCCCCTATTTTACCCCTTTTCCTAACAATTTCTGTATTCCCTTCCCTTTAGCTTACTCTTTCCCTTTTCATTTTTTGCCTCCTACTTTTCAATGAAGTACAAGGTGTTTTACCATAAATCGAATATGTCTATTGATAAACATTATGTCCCTCCTTTCTTTCTCTCAGATATAATAGGTTACCTTTGCCTCTTCATGAGATGTAGTACCACCTCTTTACCTTTTTTATGATATAATGGTGCTGAGTCATTCTGGGTGGGGGTGGGGGTGGCCAGGTCCTAAGAGATGCTAGCTTTTTGGGGTTTTATTCTTTACCTCCTGTGTTTACACCTTCTCTGCTGATCCTGGCTTGCTGCCATGATGGAATATCTACACTGGGGTAAAGGTCATTCCACTGAAACAGCAGAGATTGCACCCCTCCCCCCTCTGGTCTAAGCAGTGTGAGCTGCCTTCCTTGCTCTCCCTACTTGCCCTCAGCCTGCGCCCAGGCTATTCGTCCCCTCCCCCAAGCAAAAATAGACCTTTTCTGTAGAATTTCAAGGATGTCTTCTGTTGGTAATTATTTGTGGAGTTTTTCTGGTCAAGCATTAATTCCGAGGTTTGTCATGAAACAAATTCTGAGAGCAAACTTGGAGCTTAAGCAGCTGTGCACCTCCTCAATGCCATCTTGGCCAGAAGTTCCAAGGGTAATTTTTCAATATTGACACTTGCAAAAACTTCTGTTTCATCTTATTCCTTCCTTCCCTCCATCTTCTCCCCTAGATGGCAGGTAGTCCTATACATGTTAAATATGCTAAAGTATATGTTAAATACAATATATGTATACATATTTATACAGTTATCTTTTTGCACAAGGAAGATCAGATTCAGAAAGAAGGTAAAAATAACCTGAGGAAAAAAACAAAAATGCAAGCAAACAAAAACATTAAAAATGGAAATGTTATGCTGTGGTCCATACTCATTGTTCTTTTGCTGGATGTAGCTGGTTCTGTACATTACAGATCAATCTGAACTAATTTGCATCCTCACATTGTTGAAGAGAGCCATGTGTATCAGAATTTATCATAATATAATATTGTTGTTGAATGATCTCCTTAATGAACTCCTAGTTCTGCTCATTTCACTTAGAATCAGTTATTGTATGTCTCTCCAAGCCTTTTTGGATTCATCCTGCTGGTTATTTCTTGTAGAACAATAACATTGCATGACATTCATATACCACAATTTAGTCAGCCATTCTCCAATTGGTGGGCATCCCTTCAATCTCCAGTTTCTAGCCACTATGTAAAGGGCTGCCACAAATATCAAAGGGTATGCACAGTTTGATAACTTTTTGAGAGTAGTTCCAAAGTACTCTCCAGGATCATTATATACTTTAACATCGATACTGTATGAAGATGTATTCTGATTGAAGTGGATATCTTCAAGACAGAGAAGATCTAATTCAGTTCCAGTTGATCAATGATGGACAGAATCAGCTACACCCAAAGAAGGAACACTGGGAATTGAGCAGAAACTTTTCGCATTATTGTCTTTCTTCTCGGTTTACTTTTACCTTCTGAACACAATTCTTACTGTGCCACAAGAAATTTGGTTTTGCCACAAATATTGTATCTAGGATATAGTATAACACATTTAACGTGTATGGGATTGCCTGTCAACTAGGGGAGGGTGTAGAGGGAGGGAGGGGAAAATTCAGAACAGAAGTGATTACAAGAGATAAAGTTGTAAAAAAAATTACCCATGCATATGTACTGTCAAAAAATTGTAATTATAAAATTAAACAAAACAAAACAAAACAAAAAACAAAACAAACAAACAAACAAAAACAAAACAAATCACTCTCAAGAATGGTTGGATCCATTCACAATTCCACCAACAATGCATCAGTGTCCCAGTGTTCCCACATGCCCTCCAGTATTCATTATTATTCCTGTCATTTTATTCAATATGATAGGTGTGTAGTGGTATCTCAGAGTTATTTTAATTTGCATTTCTCTAATCAATAATGATTTGGAACACCTTTTTATATTACTAGATATAGTTTCAATTTATTCATCTGAAAATTATCTGTTCATAACTTTTGACCATTTATCAATTGGAGAATTGTTTGATTTCTTATAAATTAGAATTAATTCTCTATACATTTTGGAGATGAAACTTTGATCAGAACCTTTTGCTGTAAAAATGTTTTCCTGCTTTATTGCTTCCCTTCTAGTTCTGTTCATATTAGTTTTATTTGTCCAAAAGCTTTTTAACTTAATATAATCAAAAATTTCTAGGCCACCTTCATTTGATTTTTTTTTCATTAATTCCCTTAAAATTCTTGACCTTTTGGGGCGACAGAGCCAAGATGGCGGAGAAGACAAACACGTCATTATAAGCTCTTCTTCTACACTCACTATTAATTACCAAATTCAGCCTCAGAAATAATGGTAAAAATCTATGAATACTGCGAATACAACAAATTACCAGCCAAAGATAATCTGGAAGATTGCCAGAAAAAGTTTGTCCTGATTGGTGGGAGCAGGCCAGTGCAGGCAGGGATGCAGAACACAAAGGCTAGCACACTGAGCAAACTGGGGTCGGGGTGTTCTCCTCAGGTGGAAAATTTTCAGGAAGAACTCTAACACAGGTTGGCTGCTCTGCTTTCATTGCAAAGCAATAGACCAGCAGAGAAGTTATACAAATGCCAAAGGTAGAGTGTTAAAAAAAAAAAAAAAAAAAGCCAGAATTTAACAGGATCTGGCTACACCCATCTAGCACCAGAAGTGACTCAGCACAGACCACAGTACAACCAAGCAGCCCCATTCTGCAGCTGCAAGGCTTTTGCCCGGGGCAGTCACACTTCTGTACACCCTGGGGGCTCTACCCAGGGCAGCCATACATCTGCACAGCAGGAAGGGCTCTTCCAGGGGCTCTTGCCAGGGCAATTCCAGAGCTCAGCTTCTCTTTGCAGCTCATTTGCAGGACAGCTACTGTCCATATACCTATCCCTGCTCTGCAGAAGAAGCTGGTAATCTCTGCACCCTGAAGGCAGACCCTAAGGGCTTTTTTAAAAGAAATGAGTAAAACAGCCATATGTACTCTAACCATTGATAGCTTCTATACAGAAAGAGAGCAGGTTGAAAACCCTGAGAAGACTAATATCAGATAGTCTCCAGACAAAACCACAAGAGGGGATGTAACCTGGTCCCCATGACACAAGATTCTCTGAGAAGAAATTATAAAAGATCTTCTTAAAAGAGAGCTAGAAGAAAAATGGGGAAAGGAAAGAGAAGCTCTGCAAGAGAATACAGAAAAGGCATATAATACACTAAAAGAAAAAATTTGATAAAATTGAAAAAGAAAACAACTTACAGAAATGTGAAATGGAAAAGATAAAGAACTCCCAGGAAAGTAGGATTTGAGAATTGAAAAAAGAAAATAACTGAGTAAAAAAAAAAAAAAAAAGTTAGTGAAATGCAAAAAATTCTATAGAGCAAAATAACTCATTTAAAAACTAAATATACAAAAAAATAAAAAAGCTAATGAAGAAAATAACTCATTAAGAAATAGAACTGAAGAAATAGAAATGAATGATTCATTGAGACATCAAGAATAAGTCAAGCAAAACCAAACTACAACCCACAAAGAGGCAAAGGAAACCTATCTACTTGAGGGAATTTAGGGAGGGAGAGAAACATTGTGTGAATCTTACTTGAATCTCAAGATTATGCTGAAAGAGAAAATAATTGACATGTTTGGTCTACAGAGAAATTTCTCTGACCTCATTAAAAAGTGCTAGAGGAATAGAAAAAAGGGATAGAGTAATAAGGAAAAAGTATTGGAAAGGAGAATAGACTCAAAAGAGGTGGGAGGGATTCTTAAGAGAGAGAGCAGCGTGAGGCAAGTGGTGACCATAAGTTTAATACTGGGGAGGGGGGTAAGAAGGGTAAAAAAAAGAAAAAGGAGGGTGGGAAAATGGCAAATGTCAGGTAAGATGTGGGGGAAAAAAAGGAGTCATGACTCATTCTTCATAGAGATTGGTAGATTCAATTATCTTGTAAAGTAATTTGTAATTATGCTCAAAGAACTCTAAAATCAGTATCCATTTTGTTCTACCAATACTACTACTAGGTCTGTATCCCAAAAGATATTTTAAAAAGAAAGAAAAGGACCTATGTGTACAAATATATTTATAGAAACTTTTTTTTCTGATTTCGAAGAATTGTAAATTGAGGGGATGCCCATCAATTGGGGAATGACTGAAAAAATTGTGGCAGAAAAACATGGAAAAATTTTCATGAGCTGGCGCAAAATGAAATGTACACTATACAAAATAATAGAAACATTGTAAGATAATTACCTGTGAATAATATAATCATTCTCAGAAATAAAATTATATAAGACAACTCTGAAGGATTTCTTATTAATAATGTCATCCATACCCACAGAAAGAATTGCTGATGTCTGTCATAGCATTATTTAAAGTTCTTTTTTTTGGAACTTTTCTTTGTTTTCTTTCACAAAATGACTATTATGGAAAGGTTTTGCATTACCACACATTTATAACCTATATCAAATTGCTTGCATTTTTAGTGGGGTGTGTAGAGAGGGAAGGAGAAAATCTGGAACTCACAGTTTTAAAAACAAATATTTAAAAATTGTTTTGCAGTTAATTGAGAAAAACACTAAATTAAAGACCTTATACGAGCAAGATGGCGGAGAAGAAACACGCGACTCTGTGAACGTCCTCACTCCCTCACAACCAATTAGATAAATCAGCCTCACAAATAGCCCTGGACTGATAGATACCACAAGGACTGGAAGCATGACTTACCAGCTGAAGAGAATCTGGAGTTTCAACAGAAAAGGTCAGTTCCCAGGGGAGGAAGAAGAGAGGCCAGCACAGACGGCTGGATGCTAGCATACTGCGCCGATCGAGCTGGGAAGGGCTCTGGGATCAGAGAAGCCACTGAGATAAAGGAATCTGGCACAGGCCGTTAGCTCTTCTCTGCTTATAATATAGCAGTTCAGAAGAGAAAGCTAAAATACTTTAAAAAAACTCAGATAGATTAGATTTTCCAGGACCCTGGGGGTGACTCAGCAGATCTCGGCACCAGAGGGTGTGGCCTCAGCTACCACCTGAGAATAGTTAAGAGATTGACAAGTGGGTGGATACGGCCCAAGGCAACACACATTGCCTAGCTTAGCTGGAGGGAGTAGAACTCAGATCCGGAAGTACCAGAGAAGCGGAACCTTTGCACTAGGGACCACGGTTTCTGGCAGACACTTCCAGTTTGAGCACAGGGGCTTTTCACGTCACCTGCTGCAGACATCCACACCCCAACGGGACTCATAGGCTAGGCTTTGTGCCGTATTTACTGTTCAATCTCAACCTCAGGGAAGCCGCTAAAGCACAGCGCCCTCAGGGCACAGCAGTGCTAGTCACCTCTGAGGCACTTCCAGGGAGGGGGTGGGGAACTCTCTCCCAGAGGTCTATCTTAGCTCAGGCCCAAGAGGCGCTGCATCCATCCGGTCTGGGAGGAAGCTGGTAAAGAAGTAAATAATTTCCTACCCCAGGGACAGACTCCAAAAGATTTTTTAAATATGAACAAAAAAGCCAGAAAAACCATAGACTCCTTCTACACAGAGAAAGAGCGGGTATCCAACCCCGAGGAAGTTAACAGCAGAGAGACAGCAGATAACAACCTAAAGGGGAACAATTCCTGCCCCCCATCACATAACTCTCTCCTAGATGAGACTATTAAAAAGTTAAGAGAGTTTGAAGAAAAATGGGGAAAGGAAAGGGAAGCTATGATAGAGAATAACAACGTCCTGAAATTGGAGTTGGAAAAAATAAAGATTTCACAGGAGATGCAGGGAAAAAAAATTTATGAATTAGAAAAGGTTAAAAAATCACAGGAAAGTAGGATTTCTGAATTGGAAAAGGACTGGCACTAATATCTGTCTGCCCAGGTTACATGTACCTTCGGAATCTAATGCTTATTGTGCAACAAGAAAATGGTATTTACACACATGTATTGTATCTAGGTTATATTGTAACACAAGTAAAATGTATGGGATTGCCTGTCATCAGGGGGAGGGAGTAGAGGGAGGGGGGGATAATTTGGAAAAATGAATACAAGGGATAATATTATAAAAAATATATAATACAAAATTATTAAAATAAAAAAAATTTTTAATTTCAATTTTCAGTTGCAAATTTTCTCCCTTCCTACATACGTACACCATCTATTGAAATAGGAGGAAATGGGAATTTTTTTTTTGTCCTCAGGGAGCTTATTTATGACTTGTTCAATTTCTTTTTCAAAGATATGATCATTTGTGTATTCCATTTCTTTTTCTTTTATCCAGGACAGTTTATATTTTTAAAATTATTCATCCATTTATTTTATATTGTCAACCTTATCAGCATATAACTAAACAAATTAGCTCATAATAATTGCTTTAATTCCATATTTATTCTTGCTACATTCGCTCTTTATTTTTGAGATTGGTAATTTAGTTTTCTCTCTCTCTGTGTCTTTTTAAAATTAAGTCAATGGTTTATCTGTTTTATTTTTTCTCCTTTTTTGCTTTGTGAGTGAGGTTTTTATGCTCTGATATAGTCAATTTTTGTTGAGGTATCATATAAAAATCAAAAAAGTTATATCCTTTCTTTCCCCATGCAATATTCTTTAGAGGTCTATTATATGTGATTTTTCTAAAATTCTATTCATGACCTTAATTTCTGTCTAATTCATATTATTCATAGTTTTGTTTATATCTGAAAGAAATTAATTGTGACTTGCAACTGATATAATTTTATTGTCCTCCCCCTTCTATTAATCCTTTAAGTTCTCCCTTAAGAATGTGGATGCATTTTGCATATGCACGAATATATTAAGTGCACATGTACTCAGTGCTGACATTTTGCCAAAGGTTATCTATGGTACCTTTTTAAAAAATGTAGCTTCTCTATGTATATCTTTAAACAAGGTCTATTTTTTGTTTTTTTCTTTCTCTGAGATGCTGATTGCTCTACCTCCATTTTTTTTTTACTCCATACACCACTCTATTCCAATGATTTTTTTTTTTCTCAAGCACATCTAATCATTTCAATTATCTTCTCAGTAAACTTCAATGGCTACGTATAATATATAAGCTCATATATTTGACATTTAAAGTACTTTACAGCCTAGTTATTTTCTATTATCTTTGAAATATACTATATATAAATATCCTTATTATAATCTATAATACAATCAATCTATCTTCTTACTGTTCCTTATACAAAATACTTTAATCCTCATCTCAGTGCCTTTGTCAAGCTTCCTCTCATGCTTGAAATATGCTCCCTCATCATCACTACCTCTTAGGATCTCTTGCTTCCTTTAAAATTATGCCAAATTAGCAACTTTTACATGAATCCTTTACTGATTTTTCTAATTACTACTGTGCTTCCTTCATAACTTTCTTCTATTCATTTTCAATATATCCTGAGTGGTGTGCGTGTGAATGAGTTTATGTGTATTTATTTTTTCCTATGTAATAATGTCAGATCCTTGAGGGCAGAGGGATTTGTAATATATATATATATATATTATTTTGGATTTTGTCTGAAACATAATATATCCTTATTTAATTATTTTAATTGATTAATAGATTGCTTATAAGATTTTACAAAAGACCTCAGTCCACATACTTAAGGAGTTAGACTGAATGAAAGTGACTTATGACTCTACAATAAAATAACTTCATTCATTTTTCCAGACCTCTATTACAAAATGAAATGTTTATCTAGATAATATTTTAAGTTCCTTTAGAGCTCCAAATCTCTGATTTTCTTACTTTTCATGTAGAATATAGATTTTTCTGCTAGTTCTTAAATATTTCAAGACCATCATCATTGAATTCAAGGTTTTAAGGCCTCTATCTCTTTGCTTGATCCCAGTGTACCTCTTCTTCCCTCATATGACTATAATAAAGCCTTTTAAAAACATATTTACATCATATTAAGTCATCTAATTGCACTAATCATTTCTTTTCCAATTAATTTTGCAACTCTTTCAGTTTTGATTTTTGGAAATTTTTACATTTTATATTCTATTTATTTATATTCTATTGAACCATCAATTAATCCATCTGTAGCGCCTGGTTTGGGTCAATGCCTATTTGATGTTTATAGTTTTGTGATTATAGAGAATTATCAGAAGACATTTTATTTTAGTCGCAAATTATTTTGGGCCAATCTCCTTGACCTTTGAAGTCTTTTAGCTTTATGCTGTGAGGCTACAAGAAGAAAGGAAATTTAATATATTTCTGTTTAGTTGAGCCCAAAGACTGTCAGATTTCCTTAAATTAGGTTGATTGTATTAAGCCATTAGAATAAATTGCTGTGCAAATATTACTCTTGTGAATTATGTAATTGACATAATACTTCATGTACACATTGAGTATATTGTTTTTAAATATGTCAATCTTATACTGGTATAAAATATGCCAATAGTAGTTCTTAAGTGTAGCCTTACCAGGTATATTCACAAGTAAATTCACATTTAAGGCTTTACTAGTTAAAGCTAATCCATCTGCTTCCTGAAAATACCTTAATAAATAATGAAAATATAATGTTTTTATTGTTCAAAGTGAAATTGCTTTATGCTGCAATAATTGTTTATAGTTTGAAAGGACTTCAAACACTGAATAACCTCACTAATATTTGTAAAATTCTAGGGATAAACTTATATGTGGTAGGAGAAAGTAGAGACAGAAAGGGAAGAAATGATTTTGTCAAAAATGATCATGATTTGTGAAAATATTTGACATAAGAGAAAGACAGAAGCAAAAATATAGACATAGACACACAGAGAGAGATACAAAAAAACAGAAGGATTCAGAGAGACAGAATAAAGACAGAGACAAACAGAAAAACAAAGGGAGATAGTAAGAATTGGAAGAGGGGTGGTGGGGGAAGAAAAAAGAAAGCAATAGAATGAATAAGGAACCATTTTAAAATGAAAAAGTAATAAAGTCTCTGCCATTTTGAGTTATTTAAATGACTATAAAGGAGAGCTGTCTTCAAAGAAGATAATTTTTTTTTAGATGTGCTTGTTCAAGGTTGTAAATTTGAGACACAGAGACAAATTATTACTATTTTTTAGCATCAGCAGACATAACAATATGTAACTCTAGCTATGCAATTATATTTATGATAGAGAAGACTACAGACCAATTATGACTATATGCATACATATGTGTGTATGAAATGTGCATATGCATATATACACATATAAACATACATATATATGTATTTGTGTGTGTATGAGTGTGTGTGTGTTTGTGTAGAGAGACAGAAACAAAGAGAGACAGACATGGAGGGAGAAAGAAACATCAAGTTGCTAGAAATAATTACTCCTAGAAAAATCCCAATCCTAACCCTTTAAGAAAGACCATATCTGGCAGGGCAGAGCTTAGATAATGGAGAGTAGACATGTCTCCATCTGACTTCCTCCCCAAACCAAAAGCAGATTAAGCCTCTGAAATGGTTTGGAGGTGATAGAACCCCCAAGTATTTGGAGTACAACACATTTCCAGAATAGGACACTTTGGGAGAATTTCAGAACATGTCTGTATCAATCAGGCAGGAGGAAAGTCTGCCGGGCCGAGATTATAGGATCTGGGATGTGGAGCTAGAGCACTATGGTGACTATATCAGGGAATCTACTGTGAGGCTCTGAGGTTACTCTGTCCTGGCTGCAAGCAGGTGGTTTAAAAGATTTGCTATAAGACACCAAAACAACAAATACAAAAGTCAAATTGTAAGCCACTGAGTCTGGGAAGAAGTTGGGAGCTGGATGCAATTTCTTAGCACCAGAAATCAATCAGCAGAACTGCTCCAGGGCAAATTAAATTAATCATGTCTCCTCTTTGCCTTAAGAAAAGACCTCAATCCTTTAAAAAGTTATCAAAAAATCAAAAAGAACTCTGACCATAAATAGCTTTTATGGAGAGAGAGGACAGAGCTCAAAACCCTAACCCTCAATACACAACTTTAGCAAAGTTGCAGGATATAAAATAAATCCACATAAACCATCAACATTTTTATGCAACCAACAAAGTTCAGGAGCATGAGACAAAAAGAAATTCCATTCAAAATAACTGTTGATAGTATAAGATATTTGGGAATCTATCTGCTAAGGGAAAGTCAGGAACTATATGAACACAACTACAAAACACTTTCCATACAAATAAAGTCAGATCTAATCAGATGGAAAAATATCAAGTGCTCATGGGTAGGCAAAGCAAATATAATAAAAATGACAATACTACCTAAATTAGCTTACTTATTTAGTGCAATACCAATGAAAATCCCAAAACAATATTTCTTAGATGTTGAAAAAATAATAACAAAGTTCATCTGGAAGGAAAAAAAAGGTCAAGAATTTCAAGGGAATTAATGGGGAAAAAAGGCCAATAAAGATATCCTAGTTGTGAAAATCCTAAAACTATGTTATAAAGGAGTTGTCATCAAAACCATTTGATACTGGCTAGGAAGAGTAGTCAATCAGTGGAATAGGTTAGGATCACAGTACAAAATAGGCAATAACTATACCAATTTGGTGTTTGACAAAAACAAAGATCTCAACTTTGAGAAAATAATTCATGATTTGACAAAAACTATTGGGAAAATTAGAAAGTTGTATGGCAGAAACAGGGCATTGACCCACACCTGACACCATAGCAAGAAAAGGTCAAAATAGGTTCATAATTTACACAAAATGAGTAATAGTATAAGTAAATTAGAAGAATACTGTATTGTTTACCTCTCAAATCTGTGGAGAAGGAAGGAACTTGTGTCCAAAGAAGAGCTAGAACTAATAATTGAACACCAATATATAATTTTGATTATATTAAGTTAAAAAGGTTTTGCATAAACAAAACTAATGCAGACAAGATTAAAAAGGAAGCAATGAATTGGGAAAACATTTTTACATTAAAGGGTTCTGATAAAGGCCTCATTTCTAAAATATATAAATTTCAAATTTATAATAATATAAGCCATTTTCCAATTGATCAGAGGATATGAACACAAAATTTTCAGATGAAGAAACTGAAACTATTGCTATCATATGAAAAGGTGCTCTAAATCACTATTCATCAGAGAAATGCAAGTTAAGACAACTCTGAGATACCACTTCACTTCTCTCAATTGGCTAAAATGACAAGAAAAGATAATGATGAATGTAGGTGGGGATGTGGGAAAACTGGGACACTAATAAATTATTGGTAGAACAACCATTTCTGGAGAGCAATTTAGAACTATGTTTAAAAAGTGCATATCCTTTTATCCAGCACTGTTTTACTGGGTCTAAATCCCAAAGAGATCTTAAAGGAGGGAAAGGAACCCACATGTGCAAAAATGTTTGTGGCAACCCTTTTTGTATTGGCAAGAAACTGAAGACTGAGTGGATGCCCATTAGTTGGAAAATGGCTGAAAAAGTTATGATATATGAATATTATGAAATATTATTGTTTAATAAGAAACTATAAGGAGGATGATTTTAGAGAGGTCTGGAGAGATTTACATGAACTGATGCTAAGTGAAATGAGCAGAATTAGGAGATCATTGTAGATGGCAATATCAATATTATGCAAAGATCAATTCTAATGAACATGACTCTTTCCAACCATGAGATGACTGATGCCAGTTACAATGATCTTGTGATGAATAGAGGCATCTACATCCATAGAGTGGACTGTAGGAACTGAATGTGGATCACAACATAACATTCTCATTCTTTTTGTTATTCTATTATGTGTGGAGCAATTCTTTTTGTAGTGGCAAGACACTGAAAACTGAGTGGATATCCATCACTTGCAGAAGTGATGAATAAGTTATGGAATATTGTAAGGGCCCTTTAAATGGGCGGACACAGTGCATCGGGAGATTGAGGCCCAGAAGTAATTTCTGTGGATATTAGGACTGCCCTTGGGCGGGATCCTGGCCATATTGAGATAGTTTCGTAATGGGTGACTCTCTCACTGATTGGCTGTGTGTGTGACCTCACAGGCCCTATGTAAGCCCACTGCAGGCAGCAACCGCCCTCTTTAACCTCGTGCTGTTCACCCTGGCTCCTAGCCTGGGTGGCCAAGCCAAGATGGGTAGCCGAAAGAGGTAAGGATTTTGGTAGTGAACACATGGGTCTTCTGACCAGGTGTTCACTCGGGAACCAACAAGTCAGGGCATCAGTTAGGGCATTATGTGAGTAGGTATAATAAAGGCTTTTAAGATTACACATGATTGTTCTTGAGTGCGCTACCGGTTATTAAGCTATAGATTCAAGAGATTGTGGCCAGAGACCTTAGAAGGCCTCAGAGGAGGCGAGCCGGGTAGAGCTCACACTGCAAAGGTCAGTGGTCAAAGGTACTCTGGTGGGTCTAGGACAGACTAGTAATTGTAACTGCCAGGAGAGCACGTTACAAATGGCGCCCAAAGTCACATAAGCTATTTGGAGAGTAGAAGAAGGGGGGAAAAAAGTATTGGTCAACTATGCTTTTTTTTTGTCTTTAATATTATTTCAATAATATTATAAATAATGTCTTTAAATATTAAATATTAATATTGTCTTTAAATATTATTTAAATCATGTTGTCAATAAAAAAATTGCAAATTAAAAAAAAAAAAAAAAAAAAAAAAAAAGCCACGGGTAACCCTAGAGAACTTCTAAATTTAGTTCTCTATACCATTAATTTTTTAATTTTTGACAAAGATGCACTGTGTCCGCCCATTTAAAGGGCCCTTACAATTCCCTAAATTACTTCTGGGCCTCAATCTCCCGATGCACTGTGTCCGCCCATTTAAAGGGCCCTTACAGAATATGAATGTTATGAAATTTTATTGTTTTATAAGAAATTATCAGCAGGATGATTTTTGAGAGCTCTGGTGAATGAAATGAGCAGAATCAGGAGATCATTGTACACATAAACAACAATATTATATGATGATCAATTCTGATGGACATAACTCTTCTCTACAATGAGATGAATCAGACCAATTCCAATTATCTTGTGATAAAGAAAGCTATCTGGACTCAGAAAAAGGAGTGTGAGGTAAGAACTGAATATGATAACAACAAAATATTTGTATTTCTTTTGTTTTTGCTTGCTTTAATTTAATTTTATTTCTCATTTTTTCCTTTTGAATCTGATTCTTCTTGTGCAGCAAGATAATTATATAACTATGTATGCCTATATTGTATTCACATACATATTTTACCATGTTTAACATATATTGGCTTACTTGCCATCCTCCCATGGGGTGGGAGGTAAGAGGGAAAATTAGAAAAAAAAATTTTGCAAGGGTCAATGGTGAAAAACTATCTTTGCATATGTTTTGAAAATAAAAAGCTTCAATTAAAAAAAAAAGAAAAAAAAAAGAAAGGCCATATCTCTTTCAGATGATTGTTTATTCAGTTTTTTAGAGGTATCTGCTTCTATTACCTTCTGTATTGGCCTATTTTAACATGTAACAATTTTTATTCTTAATTATCATTTAATATGAGATATGTCAGCTTAAATATAAGAAGAAAGTCACGTTATTAAGGTGTGACTACACTATACCCTAAATTAATATATCTATATTAATCATGAAAATTAGTTATTTGCACTTGTAGATCACTGGACAATTGGGAATATCATCCTAATAAACATATACACAGCTTCCTTCCCCAGCATAAGAAATATACTTAGCAAATACATAGCAGTAATATGTATTCTGACAATTTAGAAAAGATTTTAGATTAAAAACATGAAAAAGAAGAGTTCCACACCTAGAAAATTTCAACATTAATATAGAAATCTTGATATTCATAAATCCATCAAGCATGTAAAATGAGTGGAATTTGAATATAATTTTCCCAAATCCCAAAGTTTGAAAAAATTAGCTATATATCCAGAATTTATAAGAGGTTGAAATGGACTTTTTGTATATGTGACAAATCTGTCTGTGCAATATGAGATTTGTTACTAGCTAGAATAATGTGTTTATCTATCTATCTATCTATCTGTGGAATTCATCACTAGTTAGAAGATTGTGCGTTTAAGTACACACAAATACGGCTAGATTAAAATTTTATATTTTTGCACAAATTTACTTATATCAGTATGTTAGAATTAGATTTGACCATTCCCAAGCACAAATAAGTTGCTAATCTGTATTAATGGATTGATTTCCCATGTCTTGATGTCACAATATCAGTGAAATTGAAAATCTGCTTTACTCTACTCAATACTTCTCACTCTTCCAAAAATTCAGAAGAGATTTTGCTAAGTGATAAGGTTACAAAGGTACAAAATCAACAACTTTAAGAAGTAGGAAAGAAACTAGTAGCCATAAACCAGTTCAGTGTATACCTCAATGGGAGAAATTCTTATCCTATTTCCTCACATATACATTCTACAATATCCCTGTATTGTGTATTTATTCAATCTTTCCTGGGCAATCTATTTTAAGAAATAATCCACTCTCTGTTGAGGCCTTTCAGTTAACTTCAAAATAGCTCTAATTATTCATATGTTTCTTCATACTTTGAAGATAACCCTGCAATTTCCATCAAATTTCCTACTTCTTCCCACTGGGGCCAAGCAGGAAAAGATTCACCTTGTACAAGGAAGCCTTTTAAAGAATAAAAATAATGATAATAAAACCAATGACATTTATACCAAACACTTTAAAATTTCTAACACTTTACAAATATCTCATTTGTTCTTTCTGGCAATCCTGAGAGACTGATGCTATGTCAGCTCTCATGTCCTTATTTCTAGAAAAGAAAATCTATAATTCTTTCAACCACTCCTCAAAAGGAATCATTACTAGTTCCCCAACTATAGAATTGCCTTCCTCTAGATCTGCATCAACTTATTAATATCCTTCCCAAAATTTATTATCCAAAATTGAACTTCTGATATCATCTGAACAAGATATAGTGCAGGAGACTATAAACATTCTCAAACTGGACACCATGCCTCTAAATGCAGACAAAAAATTATTCTCATCCTATTGGCTGCTATATGATAATCCTCTAAGCCTTTCTGATATTTGTCATATAAAATACAACTTAGCCATCTCTTCACTATCCTGTACATTTGCAGTCATTTCTTTTGAGATGTAGATTCTTACTCACTCCTAAATGACCTTTTAGATCACTTCTTCCCTAATTATAGACTTCTGATATATTTGTTTTCTGACTGTCATTCAATGTGTTTGTCCCTATTCCCCCTTTTCATATCATCTGTAAATTTGATATGTTTGTCATATAAATTTTTACTTTTCCTCTTTTTATGTCTTTCCTCAAGTTGTTGATTACAATTTTGAAAAACACAGGATCAAGAATAGATTCCTAAGATATTTTACCTAACACATAGTATTTGTTCCCAAGGAAGTTATGTACTGAGGGTCATATGAAATGAATACAAATAACTTAAAAATAATAAAAAGTACCAAATTTATAGCCATGGCAACTGAATTTAAACTTTAGGACCTCTACATTGCATTGCATTTGCTTTTCTGGGTCTATATCCTAATCTTTATCTTCCCAGATTTTTTCCTACCCATCCCCCCACTTCCTCCCCTAGATGAAAGTAATCCAATATGTTAAAAATGTGTGAATCTTCTACATATATTTCTACAATTATCAGATTGCACAAGAAAAATCAGATAAAATGAGTAAAAGGAAAAAACAGTAAGAATGGGTAAAAAAGAAAAGAAAAAGGAAAACAAAATGCAAGCAAATAACAACAAAATGGTAAAAACACTATGTTGTGATCCACACTTAGTCCCCACAGCCTTTTCTCTGGGTTCAGATGGTTCTCTTCATCACAAAACCATTGAAACTGGCCTGAATCTTTTTCCCAATCTTTAAAATAAGGGTATTGAACCAATTCACCCTTTTAGTTACTTTCCAATTCTGGAGCAATAGTCTGTGATCTTAAGTATAATATGAAACAGGATATGATCGGAACAAAGAGAAATTCAGATAAGTAATCTAGACAAATGAGAATTAGAAAGAAAACTTGTCTCAGTGGAAATTGGTATTTGAATTGAACTTTTAAGGAAGAAGACACTGTAAAGTAGGAAAAGCCTTCTAGGTATAAGGAATAGACTTTTTGAGTAACACATTTTGACTGTGCTTTCAAGATTTAGTTTTCCTTTGTTTTCTTCCAGCCCAGCATTTCCAATTCCCAGGTTTTTATGATGTCATGCACTATAGATGAAAGAAGACAAATAAAGTCTATTATTTTATTTTACTTTTCTATATTTTGAATGGAAAAATAAACTTATTTGAGGCCAAATAAGGACACTGTCTTTTTCCCCATTCCATACCAAACTTGTGCTTTATTTTGAAGTGAGCTTAAGGAAGACAGTAGAAAGCATGCATGGCACCTGTCCCAAATTGTGGAGAAATTTATTTCTACAGTTCAACCTCACTACCTGTCTAACTCTGTTCTTAAATCTTTATGTTTTCTTAGGCTAACTCTTATGGTTGATCAACAAACAGCAGGGAAACAAGGAAATTCACTATCTCAGAATCTGATATATTAGATATTTAACAGGCATATATGTTGCCTTACAACTTGCAATCCAAAATTTCAGGTTTTGGAATAGCCTCACCCTTTAGGTAAACCTTTCTCCCAGTCTTCCTCATTAGTCCACTGGTAGCTGTTTTAGCCTACCAGCAACTAGGTTACCTTTAGGCCAGAGGAATTCACACCTTTAGAGACTGGGTGGTGAGGACACATATCTTGCAGATAAAGTATGTAAGAATATTTTAGACTGATTTTCTTAACTTTACACAGATTGATTTAATATTTCATGATCTATGATCAGCCAATTTCCTCTTTTACTATTATCTGTCAAGGAGGAATACATCATCATTGTAGTATATTAAAAAACAGAAATATTATTTGGTTTTTTTCTTATACATAAATGTATCCTAGTTACAAGGTGCCCTTTATATAATGTAACAAAATGCCAGGAGCACACTGATAAGAGGCTTTCTACTTTTTTCTCTGGTCACTTTTTCATCTTTCCCCTCTTTATTTCATTCTGCCCTGCCATTCTATTATCCCCATACCTAAAAAGATTCTTTCAGTTAATTACATATCTAAATCTCAGGCCATTCATTTAGAAATTAGCTACTCTATCGTGTTTCCAATATCTAAATATTCTCATATCACTGGAGCTTAAAATATGTTATCATCCTTTTCTGTGCTCCTTTTTCCAGAGCATTTACTTAGATTTTTGATCATGAATGACTTGCTCTACTCTACTATCAAACACAGAAAGTCTCTTACTCTTTGCCCAGACCTTGAGCCTTCACTTCCCACTATCAGTGTCCCTTTAGTTCTTATATATCTAGCTTATTTTAATGCATTGCTTTCTCTCTCTGATCCTGGTCCTTCTTATATGCCTGATCATACCTTGTTGGCATATTAGTTTCATTAACTTTGAATCACTGGCCCTGCCCCTTGGCAGAGCTAGGTGGCATAATAGAGAGTGTGCTGGAATTGGAGTATGTAAGACTTCCATCCAATTCAGAGCTCAGGCAGTTATTTGTTGTATAATCCTGGAGAAGATACTTAAAATTTGTGTCCTTAGTTTTCTCAACTGTAAAGTAGCCAGAGTGGTTTTATATAATGAGTGTAGTTTGTAAAGTTGGGAGACCTGATTTCTGCTCCTGGATTGCTAACTCACTAACTGTGTGACTTTGGAGAAGATTTTTAAGCTCTCTGGGTCCAATTTTTTTACCTATAAAACGGGCAGGTAAATTCTCCCTAAATTCTACATCTATGATCCAAGGTATTAGACCTTCAGAGTTACTTTCACTACCATTTGCTAGTTCATTCTAACATTTATTTTCAATTTTGGAGATTTTCTGCTTGTTTTCTAATTACTTAAGAAATGTAATGCATTCATATCTGAAATACAGGTTGAAACAGTTTTGCTCAAAACCACCCATGACTTAACTCAATATCTTTCCTGTATATCTAAGTTTATTACCTTTATGGAAAACACAATAAGGAATAAAGATCTCTCTGAAGTTCCCAGTGTGTTATTTTATCATCTTTTCTAATAAAATACTTTTCAAACTATTTCTCTTCAGAGACTTAAGTTTCTTCACATCTCTGGCCTCCCTCTCCTGTGCCCCCAAGTTATTCACTTATTAGAGTTGTATAGAGATCACATTTACATTTCCAGGTCTAATTATATTCTCAGTATAAATATTAGCATGAACATTGCATATCTAAAATTCAATTACATGTCAATTACTCTGGCCCTAGCTAGACTGGGCTTATGTTCAATTCACATATGATTTATGTGGAGGAATTTAAAGGGGTAAACAAATCTATTCTAAACAGCTCATTTTTTCTCTGTTTTGATCAGACAAGATAATGTATGGAAAGTATTTTGAGTTATTTAGATATTTTATTAATTAGCATATTGTTTCTGCTACTGCAGTTAAAACAATACCAGCAATATTAACTACTATTACTACTATTACTATAACTTTTACATAATATAGTGGCAAGTAGACTAGATTTGGAGTCAGTTTAAACTTGGGTTGGAATTATATCATTTATATCAGTTATGTGATCTTGGACAAAGGACTCAGCCTTTAAGATGGAGTTCCTCACCATAAAATAATGATATTAATTTTAATTATTACATCTCATAGATATGTTATCAAGATCACATAGATGAGGGAACAGAGTCAAGATGGAAAGAGTAAACAGGATTTTGACTGAGTTCTACTTAGCTTCCCTCAGAAAAATACCAGATGAAGCCTCTGAACCGGTTTTGGAGTGACAGAACACACAATTATTTGGAGTCTAACAAAATTCTAGCAGAAGTATCTAGGAAGAACTTCAGAAAAAGATCTATTTCAATTGGGTAGGCAAGGGAGGCAGTTTATGGCAGATGCAGCACAAGGACAAAGGTCAGTGTGGCATCTCCACAATGGGGGAATTTTCTGGGAATCTCTGAGTCATAATATATTAGTGTTGGTTATTCTTTCCTGGTTTAGAAGCCAGGGGAAACAACAACTAGCTGTGAGACATCTAACCCTACTACAAAGGCACATAGTGAGCCCCAGGATGTCAGAAAACCTCAGGACATGGTCAGCACACCCAGGCCAGGAAGGAAGTGAGTCACACTGGCTGCAGCACAGTATGAAACCAGTCACCAGTAAATGAAACTTGGACAGTCTCCCCTTTGCAATAATAGCAGATTTCAGCATTTACAAGTGAGCAAAAAAGCAAAAAGAACTCTGAGCATAAATAGCTTCTATGAAGAACAGACATCAAACCCAGAGTTCACTAAAGGCCAAGCATCTTTAGATGAAGCCCTAAAGGGTGATATGAGTTGATCTCCATCTCAGAAGTCTCTATTAGAAGGATCTTAAAAGAGAATTAGAAAAAAAATTGGGAAAGTAAATGAGAGCTTTGCAACAGAGTTTGGAGAAAGGAAAAACAGAAATTATCTGAAAAAAAAAACTCCTTTAAAATTAATTTAGAGACAAACTTCCAGGGGTGGAGCCAAGATCACAGAGATGACACATGTTTCTCTCTGACCATCTCTACAACCCTCACAATAATTACAAAATCCAGCCTCTGAATTAGGCTGTGGCCCTGCAGAATGCAATCCACAAATATTGGGAGTGCAAGAAATTATCAGCAGAAGATAATTTCAAAGATTGGCAGAAAAAGGTCTGTTTCAATTGGAAATGGAAGGGAGGCAGTCAGCACAAACAAATGATCACAAATGCCAGGGCATACAGTGCAGTGCCCCGAGGCAGTGCAGTCTCAATGTGGCAGTGAAAACTCCACAGGGCAGAGAATTTATGGAAGAGAACAGAACAGAAAAGATCTGCATCAATCAGACACGGGAGGGAGGCAGCCTTGCACAAACAGCTGACCATAAATTTCAGCACAGACAGTGTAGAGTTGATGCTGCTACTGCTGACTCTGAGGAGCAGTGCAGCCTCTGTGTGGCAGAGAATCTATGGAGAGGAATCTACAAGAATCCTGAGCAGTGTTGGCCACTCAGCCCTGGTAGCAAGCCAGGAGATCAACAGAGAAGTTATAAAATATCCAACACAAACACAAAAGATCAATAGTGAACCCCAAAATGCCAGGTTCTCACAGGACCTGGCCATACCCACCCAGCAACAGGAGTGAATCAGCACTGACCTAGAAAAACTGTGGCCACTTGGAAAATCTCCCCTGCCTTAAAGGCAGATCTTAACTTTTAATTTTAAAAAATGAGTAAAAAAGTAAAGGGGACTCTTAACAATAGACACCTTTTATGGTGAAAGAGAAGAAATTTAAAACCCTGAGGAGACTAAAAGCAGATTGTCTGCAGATAAAGCCCCAAAGAGTGATATAAACTGATCTCTATCACACAAGGTTTTCCTGGAAGAAATTTAAAAGGATCTTAAAAGAGAAGTAGGAGAAAAATGGGAAAAAGTAATGAAAAATTTGCAAGTGGCAACAGAAACTATCTAAAGAAAATTCATTACAAAATAGACTTAGGGAAATGGAAAAAGCATGTAACTCATTAAAATATAAATTTGATAAATTTGAAAAAGAAAGTAACTCCCAGGAAAAATGAATTTGTGAAACAGAAAAAGAAGATAACTCCTTAAAAACAGAATTTATGACATGGAAAAAATTCCATAGAACAAAACAACTCATTTAAAATTCAATTGGAAAAATACAAAAAGAAGTTTAAAAAAAGTAAAATAAGAAAATAATTCACTAAAATTTAGAATTGGACAAATGAAATGAATGACTCTTTGAGAAAGCAAGAATTAATCAAGCAAAACCAAAGGGGGAAAAAAAAAAGAAAAGAAAATAAAGAAAAAATAGGGAAAAAAGTAAAATACCTAATTGAAAAAACAACTGACTTAGAAAATAGATCTAGGAGACACAATCTAAGGATTATTGGATTCCCTGAAATATATAATGGAAAAAAAAAAAAAACAGCCTAGACACTATCTTTAAGGAAATGATTCAAGAAATCATCAAAGAGAACTACCCAAATATCATATAAACAGAAGGTTAAATGACCATTGAAAGAATTCACCAAATGTCTACTAACAGAGACACTAAAATTAAAACCCCAAGAAATATCAGGGCTAAATTTGAGAACTATTGAACCAAGGAAAAAAATTACAAGCAGTCAGGGGGGGAAAAAAGCAATTTAAATACCAAGGATTCACAATAAGGATTACTCAGGATCTAGCAGCTTCCACTTTAAAGGATCAAAGGGCCTGGAATCTAATATTCTGAAAGGCAAAGGAACTTTGAATTCAGCCAAGAATAAATTATCCTGCTAAACTGAGCATTTTCTTTCAGGGAAGAAGATGGACATTCACTGAAACTGGCGAATTCCATTTATTTTTGAAGAAAAGACCAGAGCTAAACAAAAAAAAAAAAAAAATGTGACCTCCAAATGTAGAACTCAAAAGAAGCACAAAAGGTAAAAAGGAAAAAAAAAATCTTGATAACTGTATTTCTGTTTTGGGTATACAGTGAAAATACATGTATAATCTGATAAAAAGAAATTAGAGATGGAAAGGGGATTGTAACAGAAAAAAGGGGAAAGTGGAGGTAAAATGAAGGAAATTACATCTTAGGAAGAGGCAAATAAAATATATTATATTTGAGGGGAAAAAAGAAGGGTGACAAATATTGTGTGACTCTTAATCTCATCAGATGTGGCCCAAAGAAAGAATATTAGATATATTTGGTTTCACTGAGAAACTTCTCTCATTTTATAGAAAAGTGGGAGGGGAAAGTGTGAAAGGGAAGAAGTAAGCCAAATGGAAGGGAAAAGAGAAATAGTAGGGGAAAAGTATAAGAAAGGTGGAGGGTCTCTAAAGGGAAAAGACTGCTTAAGGCAAGTAGTGATCATAAGTAAAATGCTAGAGAGGAGGGAAAAGGGAAAAGAAAAAAGTAAAGTGTATTTTCAGATTAATAAGATGGCAGGAAATACAGAATTAGTAGTTTTAACCATAAATGTGAATGAGATGAACTCTTCCATTATACATAAGTGGATAGCAGACAGAATTAAAAGTCAGAATCCTACAATATGTTGTTTACAAGAAACACATTTGAAACAGAGCAATAGATACAAAGTAAAGGTAAAAGACTGGAGCAGAATGTATTATGCATCAGGTGAATTAAAAAAAAAAAAGCAGGGGAAGCCATCTTGATCTCAGATCAAGCAAAAGCAAAAACTGATCTAATTGAAAGAGATAAGGAAGTCTACTATATCTTGCTAAAGGATGGCATAGATAATAAATCAATATCAATATTAAATATATATGCACTAAATGGTGTAGCATCTAAATTCCTAAAAGAGGAGTTAAGAGAGTTGCAAGAAGAAATAGACAGCAAAACTAAAATAGTGGGAGATCTCAAATTTGCAGTCTCAGAAATAGATAAATTAAACCACAAAATAATTAAGAAAGAAGTTAAAGAGGTAAATAGAATACTAGAAAAACTCAATATCATAGATCTTTGGATAAAATTGAATGGAGACAGAAATTGAACAAGCTATCAATCAATTCACTAAGAAAAAATCTGTAGGACTAGATTGATTTCCATGAGAATTCTATCAAACATTTAAAGAACAATTAACTCCAGTACAATGTAAACTATTTGAAAAAAAAATAAGGAAGGAAAGATTCCTACTAAATTCCTTTTATGACATAAGCATGATACTGATACCTAAACCAAGTAGGATGAAAACAGAAAGAAAATTATAGGCCAATCTCTCTAATGAACATAAATGCAAAATTATTAAATAAAATATTAGCAAAAACATTACAGAAAATCGTCTTCAGGATAATACACCACGATTAAGTAGGATTAATACCAGGAATGCTCACTGGGTCAATATTAGAAAATCTATGAGCATAATTGAAAATATTAATAACCAAATTAACAAAAAACATGTCATCATCTAAATAGATGCAGAAAAAACACTTGATAAAATCCAACATCAATTACTATTAAAAATACTAGAAGGTATAGGAATAAATGGGCTTTTTCTTAAAATAGTCAGGAGCATCTATTTAAATCATCAGCAAGCATCATATGTAATGGAGTAAACTAGAACCATTCTCAATAAGAATGGGGGGGGACAACTTTGCCAACTATCACCATTGATGTTCAGTCTTATATTAAGAATGCTAGCCTTTGCAATAAGAGAAGAAAAAGAGATTGAATATATTAGAGTAGGTAAAAAAATAATTATTACTCTTTGCAGATGATATGATGGTATACTGAGAGAGCCCCAGAGAATCAACTAAAAAGCAATTAGAAATAATCTGCACCTTTAGAAAAGTTGCAGGATACAAAATTAATCCACACAAATCATCAACATTATTATACATCACTAAAAAAATCCAATAGCAATAGATAAAAAGAGAAACCCCATTTAAAATAACTGTTGATAAAATATTTGGGAATTTGTCTGCCAAGGGAAAGTCAGGAAATATATAAGCAAAACTGCAAAATGCTTCCCACACGAATAAAATCAGATCTAAGCAATTGGAAAAATATCAAGTGTTCATGGATAGGTCGAACAAATATAATAAAGATGACAATATTCCCTAAACTAATCTATTTATTTAGTGCTATACCAATCAAATTCTTAAGAAGTTATCTTACTGAACTAGAAAAAATAACAACAAAATTCATATGGAAGAACAAAAGGTTGAGAATTTCAAGGGAAGTAATGAAAAAAAAAAAAAAAATCAAATGAAGGTGGCCTAGCTGTACCAGATCGAGAAC
Source organism: Sminthopsis crassicaudata (assembly GCF_048593235.1). Classification (NCBI taxonomy): domain Eukaryota; kingdom Metazoa; phylum Chordata; class Mammalia; order Dasyuromorphia; family Dasyuridae; genus Sminthopsis; species Sminthopsis crassicaudata. The sequence continues at coordinate 563,665,348 of NC_133618.1, forward strand.
TATATTATAAAGAGGCGAATTTTCTGGAAAATGCTGGAACTCTATCTTCCCAGAAATCAGCAGGAGTCAGGACCACTAAATGTCTTTATTCTAGCTCTTTTCCGTCGCCTCCAATGCCAGGTCACGAGTGCAAGTGAGCGTGAGTTCCACCACCCACGTTTCTCTTACTCCTCCCACACAAGTCACTTCCCCCTCTTTGTCCCACCAATCAAGTCAGCACAGACCAGCTGGGGAGGGTCAACCTTCAAACAAGTTAATAGGGAACCGTCCAATTGGCAATTAGTCTCACATGCTTCATTATCCAAGTGCATTGCTCAGTTCTAGCCCTTTACATCTCCCACTTTCTTTTGTTTTAGACTACAGGAGGTCGCGCCATCCCTGACTTTTCAGGGAGATGAGAACCCCAAAAAGGAGGTGATCACGCCCCCCTGACTTCTCAGGAGGGGAGATGAAAGCACTAAAAAGGAGATAATCATGCCCTCCCTGACATCTCAGGAAGGGAGATGAAAAGCACCAAAGAGAAGTGGGGATTTGCTAGCGGGTTTCTGGATTGAAGGGCCTTATTAGAGACAAGTATGCACAAACCCATCAACATGGGAGTTATTACACAAGCACATAGCAATAACGCAGAGGCTATTAGTGGTGACTCCCCCCACAGTCAGTGCAGAACGAGATCATAAATAAATTAGAGGAACATAGGATAGGTTACCTCTCAGATTTGTGGAGGAGGAAGGCATTTGTGACCAAGGGAGAAATAGAGATCTTTATTGATCACAAAATAGAAAATGTTAATTACATCAAATTAAAAAGCTTTTGTACAAACAAAGCTAATGCAAACAAGATTAGAAGGGAAGTAACAAATTGGGAAAACATTTTTATAGTTAAAGGTTCTGATAAAGGGCCTCATCTCCAAAATATACAGAGAATTGACTCTAATTTATAAGAAATCAAGCCATTCTCCAATTGATAAATGGTCAAAGGGTATGAACAGACAATTTTCAGATGATGAAATTGAAACTATTTCCACTCATATGAAAGAGTGTTCCAAATCACTGTGGATCAGAAAAATACAAATTAAGATAACTCTGAGATACCACTCCACACCTGTCAGATTGGCTAAGATGACAGGAACAAATAATGATGAATGTTGAAGGGGATGTGGGAAAACTGGGACACTAATACATTGTTAGTGGAGTTGTGAAAGAATCCAATCATTCTGGAGAGCAATTTGGAACTATGCACAAAAAATTATCAAACTAGGCATACCCTTTGATCCAGCAGTGCTACTACTGGGTTTATATCCTAAGGAAATACTAAAGAAGGGAAAGGGATCTGTTTGTGCCAAAATGTTTGTGGCATCCCTTTTTGTAGTGGCTAGAAACTGGAAAATGAACAGATGCCCATGAATTGGAGAACGGTTGGGTGAATTATGATATATGAATGTTATGGAATATTATTGTTCTGTAAGAAATGACCAGCAGGATGAATACAGAGAGGCTTGGAGAGACTTACATGAACTGATGCTGAGTGAAACGAGCAGAACTAGGAGATCATTATACACTTCAACAATGATACTGTATTCTGATGGAAGTTGATATCTTCAACATAGAGAAGAGCTAATCCAATTCCAATTGATCAATGATGGACAGAATCAGTTACACCCAGAAAAGAAACACTGGGAAATGAGTGTAAATTGTTAGCAGTTTTTGTTTTTCTCCCCAGGTTATTTTTACCTTCTGAATCCAATTTTTACTTTGCAACAACAACAACAAAATTTGATTCTGCACATATATATTGTACCTAGGATATACTATAACATATTTAATATGTATGGGAATGCCTGCCATCTAGGGGAGGGGGTGGAGGGAAAGAGTGGAAAAATTCGGAACAGAAGGGAGTACAAGGGATAATGTTGTAAAAAAAATTACTTATGCATATGTAATGTCAAAAAATGTTATATTTATAAAACTAATAAAAATATTTTTTTAAAAAAGAGAATAATCAGACTCCCTGAAAAATGTGAGGAAAAAAAGAGCCTGGACACTATTATCAACGAGAACTGCCAAGACATTTTAGAAACAGAGGGTAAAATAGACATTGAAAAAATTCATTGATCAACTACTGAAAGGGACCTGAAAATCAAAACACCAAGAAATATAATGGCCAAGTTCAAGAACCATCAGACAAAGGAAAAAAATATTGGAAGTGGCTAGAAAAAATCAATTCAGATATGGAGGAGTCACAATAAGGATAACCCAGGATCTATCAACGTCCACATTAAAGGAACTCAGGGCCTGGAATATGATATTCCGAAAAGCTAAGGAATTTGTTTTGCAGCCAAGAATAACTTACCCAGCAAAAATGAGCGTTTTTCTTAGAAAAGAAGATGGACATTTAATGAAATAAATGAATTCCATCCATTCTTAATGAAAAAAACAGATCTACACAAAAAGGTTGATCTTCAAATACAGAACTCAAGAGATTTCTAAAAAGGTAAAAAAAAATCTTGAGAACTATATTTCTACCATAAAGATATGAAAAGAGCACATGTATAATTTGTCCTAGAAACTAGAGGTGGAAAGGAAATTATATCATAAAAAAGTGTAAAATGGTGGTACTACATCTCATGAAGAGGCAAAGGTAACCTATTATATCTGAGAGAAAGAAAGGAAGGGGATGAACATAGTGTGTATCAATATTCATATTCGATTTATGGTGAAACTTCTTCCACTTCATTGAAAAGTGGGAGGGAAGGAGTAAGCAAAAGGGAAGGCAATACAGAATTTGTTAAAAAAAAAAAAAGGGGGGGGGAGTAAAATAGGAAGAGGAACTTTAAGGTAGGGGAGGGATATTAAAAAGGGAGGGCTGTGAAAAGCAAGTGGTGTTCACAAGTTTAATACTGGATGGGGGGGGTGAGAGGGAAGGAAAGCAGAAAAGCATAAGCAGGGGTTAACAGGATGGTAAGCAATATGGAATTAGTCATTTTAACCATAAATGTGAATGGGGTAAACTCCCCCTTTATAAAGAGGAAGCAGTTAGCAGACTGGATTAAAAGCCAGAATCCTACTATAAGTTGTTTACAGGAAACACACCTGAAACAGGGTGATACACTCAGAATAGAGGTGAAAGGGTGGAGCAGAATCTATTATGCTTCAGGTAAAGCCAAAAAAGCAGGGGTAGCCATCCTCATCTCATATCAAGCAAAAACAAAAATTGATCTAATTAAAAGAGATAAAGAAGGGCATTATATCCTGCTAAAGGGTAGCATAGATAATGAAGCAGTATCAATATTAAACATATATGCACCAAGTGGTGCAGCATCTAAATTCTTAAAAGAGAAATTAAGAGACCTGCAAGAAGAAATAGACAGCAAAACTAAAATAGTGGGAGATCTAAAACTTGCACTCTCAGATTTAGATAAATCAAACCACAAAATAAATAAGAAAGAAGTCAAAGGCGTAAATAGAATACAATAAAAGTTTGATATTATAGATCTTTGGTGAAAGCTAAATGGATACAGAAAGGAATACACTTTCTTCTCAGCAGTTCAGGGAAGCTATACAAAAATTGATCATATACTAGGACATAAAAATCTCAAAATCAAATGCAGTAAGGCAGAAATAGTAAATGCATCCTTTTCAAACCACAATGCAATCAAAATTACATTTAACAAAAAGCCAGAGGAAAATAGACCAAAAAATAATTGGAAACTAAATAATCTCATACTAAAGAATGATTTGCTAAAACAGAAAATCAGAGACATAATTAATAACTTCATCCTAGAAAATGACAATAATGAGACATCATACCAAAATGTGTGGGATACACCCAAAGCAGTAATAAGGAGAGTTTTATATCTCTAGAGGCATACTTGCATAAAATAGAGAAAGAGAGGGCCAACGAATTGGGCTTACAACTGAAAATGCTAGAAAAGGAACAAATTAAAAACCCCCAGACAAACAAGAAAAGGTGAGATTAATAAAATGGAAAGTTAAAAAAAATATATTGAATTAATTAATAAAACTAAGAGTTGGTTCTATGAAAAACACAACAAAATAGACAAACCCTTAGTATACATGATTAAAAAAATGAAAGAGGAAAATCAAATTGTTAGTCTTAAAAATGAAAAGGGAGAACTCACAAATAATAAAGAGGAAATTAGAACAATAGTTAGGAGCTGCTTTGCCCAACTTCATGCCAATAAATTCGATAACTTAAATGAAATGGAAGAATACCTTCAAAAATATTGCTTGCCCAGATTAAGAGAATATTTCAATGTATTGTTCAGAAGTTAATTATTGCAACAGGGAAAAAAATGACAAAACAAAAAATTCAACTAAATTGTCAGTCCTTCAATAGACAGCAAAGAACTTAAGACTTTTGCTGTAATTAACTCTTCAAAAACAATTTAGACAAGTTTCCATTGTTGTTATAGCACTGTAGGTATTCATCTAGAAGCCTGCAAGAAGATGATGCTTCTCTCTCATTATCAAGAGCAGAAAAAAAAAAGTTAAAACATTTTCTAAGACTCATCTGAAACTGAACTCAAATTCAATTCAGTAACTTCATGGGAATAGAGTTAATGTGGCTGAGGCGCTCCTATGAGAGGATCAAGAGTATAAGTTCCACCATTTCTAAGAATGGAAGAAACATTGAACTGACTATGCAGTTCCCTGAAGCTCTCTCTCTCTCTCTTTTATCACTGAAAACATGAAATTTTTATGGAGCATATACATATACATTATTTAATTTCTTTCCCCAACAAGTTAGTACACTTTTTAATAGGTATTAACTCTCTGGATTCTGAGAACACTTTGAAATAAACAAGACAGCTATTATCAATATCATTCACAAATTAGGAATCTAAGATCTAGAAAGAGGAAATGATTTTCCCTGGTAATGCAGTAACTAAAAAAAAATTAGCCTAAAAAAGAGTTTCTTGCTTCTTGTACACTGCTTTGTTTTTGCTGTATTCCAGTAACCTGTACTGAATGATCACTCAGGCATCACTTAATGTAACTGACTTCTTTTTCCCTTTGTGCTGTATTTGAGATGTTGATGTTTTGACCTAAGAATGAAAACAAAACAAAACAAAAAACCCTCAAAAGTCAAATGTTTACCAGATTGGAACTCTTGTTTTTCTGAGAAGCAGCATCTGGGAAATAGGAGTGGGGTAGAAGGGAGGATAAAACTGAGGAAATGAAATTAGGGGCCCAGCAAGCCACAGAAGAAAATGCTTGGAAAACAAAACAAACTGCTTCCTTTTCAGTTGAATTTTATCCATCAGCTTTGACATAAGTGCCATATTTTAGCTGTAAAAATATAATTAGAGCAGTGAATCAGAAAGTTGCTGTCTATTGCAGAGGATAGTGTGTTCTCAGCCATTGAGGGACGATGTGATATCCATGCAGAATGACTCAGCCTTCCATCCTCAGGAAACTAAGTGAGAAGTGTTGTTGCTAGCTGAAAAAAAGGGCAGCATCATTCAGAACCTTTTCTTTCTTTCTTCCTCCATCCAGAAAACTTGGCAACAGCACCCTAGTGTGCTAAACTGATGAGGATTCATTTCATTCTCTCCTATATGCTTCCTGCTTTTAGTATTCAGAATGTGCTTAGGGGGTTTCTTCCCACCTGTTGCACAGGGGAAACTGAATATCCTTTAACCAGTTAAGCAACAAAAAAATAGGGCTGATAATAACAAATCCTTCCATAAAAAAACATCTATTGTTATAGAGTTTTCTTCTGAGGAACAGTGAAGTGGTATGGCCTTATGATTTCAGTAGGCAGATGTTAGGTTCTTACTAAGTGCTAATGAGATAATGAGATATTAGGTTCTTACTAAGTGTTAAGTCAATACTTAACAATTCTCTAGTTCTGGTCTTTACTAGGAGTTTAACCCCTTTGAACTCCTGGGGAGGAGCTTGCATGCTTAGGAGGAGCAAGTTCATTGGTTGAAGTATTTTTTCCCAGAAGTCCTTGCGTTATCCCATGCCCATTCTCTGGGAGGATAAAAGAGGGTGGCACTCGAGAGATGGAGTTTTTGTCTAGGCCAGACTTGAGGCAGCTCTCTGGAGGAAGAAGAAGTCACTACTCTGGTCCAGAGTTGGCCTCAACTGTCTGAAGACAAGGGCTCTCTACAGGAAGAAGAATCTGTCTGAGAGATTTGAGTTGACACAGCAGATCTCCTCCCAGAGAGCAATCAATCGGCAGTTTCTGGAGACAACAGAACTTTACAAATTGGTGCCCAAAGTGATTCAAGGACTTTTGCTTATCCTGACAAGGACTTATTCTGAGGCCTTCAGAGGAGCTAGACCGGACCATCACAATTTGGCCCCCGGAACAGGGACAGACACGATCCTGATTCCAGTGGAAAAATCTCTGATTCAGATTCCAGTGGAAAAGACTTTCTGACGCAGAAGTAACCATGAGTAACAAGGGAACTTTGTTAAATATTAAGTGAGCATTTTAATAGACAAATAAGGACAAATAAGCAAACCAGCAATCTCTTATAGCTGAAATGGGGAATATTTTAGCTAAAGACAATCCCTCGACCTCAGCTGACTCAGCCCTAGCCCCAGCAGCAGCCTCAGCTCCACCCCCAATCATGAGTGGTACCATAGAGAGTATAATTAAAATAATTGAGGAGCAGAGTTTACTTGTAACCTGGGTACAGATTGCTAAACTCTTGGCTGCATTAAGATGCAAGTCCCCTTGGTTCTTAGAGGAAGAAAAAATAAATGTAGATAACTGGAAGCTAGTGGGACTTGAAAGAATTTCATGCAAAAAATGGGCCTCGTTCAATTTCTGCAGAGGTATTTTATATCTACAGCATAGTTCAATTAGCCTTAAACTATCAAGCAAATTGTAGGAGAAGGAAAAGTTTTTAAAATGAACAGAGGAGGAAGTGTGAGGAAAAAAAGGAAAGATCAAGATCTTGCCCAAGAACAAAGGGATTTAAATGAGGAATTAGGGTGTGATGACTTTGATTGTCTTGAAGAAGCTTCAACCCCACCTAGAGAGCAGATTATTGACAGGCCCACATCAACTCCACCTTCAGAAGGAGAAGGGGAAGAGGCAGAAACACAAACAAAATTCCCTGTTAAGCAGCCTATGACAAGATTAGAGAAACTATTGGTTAAAGCTAAGAGAGAAGGACAGGATATAAGTGATTTTATACATGCATATCCTGTGATTGAAGATATTGACTCTGTAGGTCAAAAAAGGAAAAGATATGCACCTTTAGATTTGAATAAAATTAAAGATTTGAAAAAAGGTTATACCCTTTATGGGGCTACATCAACTTATGTTAAAATGTTACTAGATGGTTTGTCTTATGAAGTCCTAACCCCAAATAATTGGCAATCCATAGCAAGGACATGTCTAGAACCTGGACAAAATTTATTATGGCTTGAGGAGTTTCATGAATTATGTAAAATCCAAGTCAGATGCAATTTGGAAATAGGAGTTAACACAAAATTCACTTTTGAACAACTAGCTGGTGAAGGTCACTATGGAGAGAATTCAGAACAGGTTAAATATCCCATGACAGTGTATGAGCAAATTGCTAAGGCTGCAATAAAAGCTTGGGGTGTCCTCCCTGGACAGAAAGATCGGGGGGGGGGGGGCTTTCACTAAAATAGAGCAAGGTCCCAATGAACCTTTTGCAGATTTAGAGGGACATTTGCAAACTGCTGTCAAAAGAACTATTGGAGAAAATGCAGCTACAGAAATAATGACCAGACATCTGGCTAAGGAAAATGCCAATGAGATTTGCAAAAGAATTATATGGGGATTAGACAAAGATGCTCCTTTAGAGGAGACCATAAGACGATGTGCCACAATAGGGAAAATGCTTTTTATACTCAGACTATGATGAACATGGAACAACAGGGTCCCTCTTGGCAAGGGACTTCTAGAGAAATTTGTCGATGTTTCCAAGGTGGAAAAATTGGACATCTAAGGGCTCAGTGTAAATATGGAGATAGAGTGAGAAGACAGGGTGAAAGAAGATCTAAAACTCCATGTCTAAAATGCAACAGAGGACTCCATTGGGCATCAGAGTGTAGAATAATTCAGGGAAACAGGATGAGAGGTCCAGGGCCCCAAGTAAAAAAGACTTGGGGCATGATGGCAGCTAATGTGAAACCCAAAGAGCCTTTAGAAGGTTAGGACTCTGATTTGATCAACCAGCAGAAAAGCAATCACATGGCAGAAAGGGATTACCTGATCAGTCAGCCAAAAGGCAATCAGATTGCAAAAATGGATTACATTTGGGGAGAATACAGGCCTTTTAAACCAACAGGGCTGTGTCCAATGCAAACAACTCCAATGTAATTGCCAGATGATGAGAAGAGATTTAGAAAGTGGTAAATAGAAGGAAATTAGATAGGTTAACTGCCTGGGAGAAAGGGTTTGCTTGTATTTTAATAGACAGAAGGAAACAGATGAAGAAGGAAACAGATAGGTGGCAACAAGCAGCTGGAGAGAGACAGAAAAAGAGAAAGACCTCAAAACAAAGGAGAAAATATAAGAAACATCTGACACTGAAAGAGCATGGCTAATAAGAAGACTGTTAAAGAACTTTAAAACCAGCATTAGATTTCCTACCACAAGATGAGACTAATGGACAATGGACTTATGGACATGTATAAATTCTCAATTTATGATTATTTGATCATGTTATTTGTTACATACTTCTAGCATGTATTATGTTACTATGTTACTATGTGTTTATGTAATCTATGTAATTATGTGTAATGCCTCCCATATTGATGAATTTATGTTTCAAGTTCAGGACCACCCTATATTCTAAATCAAAAGAAAGGAGGAGAAATTGTTAAGTCCTGACTTAGCACTTAGTAAGAACCTAATATTTCATTATCTCATTAGCATTTAGTAACAGAACATCCCAAAAATGAAAATAATTCTTAGAAAATTAGAATCAGGCACAGGGAAGCCAGTGAAGTTTTTAGAGACCATGAAATTACAAACAAGGTTATAAAGAATGAGAAAGTAGAACAGAATCGGAAATATCTTCTGAAAAAAAAAAAAAAAAAAAACAATAAATCTGGAGAACAAATCAAAAAGAGAAAATATAAGAATAATTGAACTGATTGAAAGTTGTGACCAAAAAAAGAACCTTGACATAAAAATGAAGGAAACAACCCAATAAAATTGTCCTGAAGTGACAGAACATGAGGGGAAAATAGAAATAGAAAAAAAAAAAAAATCCACTGATCATCACCTCAATGAGATCTTTTGTGGAAAACACACAGGGATATTATTGCCAAATTTTGAAGGCCCCAGATCAAAGAAAAAAAATTGCAAGAAATAAGAAAAAAAACAATTCTTTCCAACAACAACAACAGCAAAATTCGGTTCTGCACATATATATATTGTACCTAGGATATACTATAACATATTTCATATGTATGGGAATGCCTGCCATCTAGGGGAGGGGGTGGAGGGAAGGAGGGGAAAAATTTGGAACAGAAGGGAGTACAAGGGATAATGTTGTAAAAAATTACCCATGAATATGTACTGTCAAAAATGTTATAATTATAAAATTTTAAAAAAAGTTGTTTTAATTTGAAAAACAAAACAAAACAAAACAAAAACAAACAAACAAACAAACAAAATTCAAATTCCCTTGAGCTAAAGTTAGAATTTTTAGAATTTCACAGAACCTATCAGCAGCTACAATAAAATACCACAGTGTTAAGGACCATGCCTAAATAAAGGGGCAGGTCAATTCTCTGAGAACCTCCACAGCTGTGAATTATAACAACTTAAGGAGTTGCAAAGCAGCCTTAACTGACACAAGTGTTGTTTGTGGACTGGGAATGTAATACATTGGAGACAGAAGGAAGAGGAGAGAGGTCTAAGAATGTAACTGCCTCTCAGTCTTCTTATATCATCATCATCATCATCCTCTCACATAAAGAAATCCATTCTACAGGTCTGAGTTACACTTCTAGCAGCCACTTGCAGATGGCTTCCATATCACAATTATGGTGCCCCACATTGGGCACCATAATGTAATGTCCTTCTGGAGGTCCCTGTTCAGGTGGCAAAATTTAGTGCCAGACTAGCTTTCTGGAGGATCTTGGGATCAGCCCTGGTCTTAGTGGAGGTTTGAAGTAGGCAGAAGAGCCACCAGGATCGTCAAAGATGGAGTATCTAATTTCCAATCCTCTCAGCTCTTAAATATCTCAGTATGATTATATAATTACAGCATACTAAGTACATGCCAACTAGAGTGATTACATCATTATATCACACTAATATGTGTGAACTAGAGAACCATTATCTTATCAACCACACTGAGTATGTGCTAACTATAAACACCCTGCTGTAAGTATACCTTGCTTTTAAATAGAACACAGGTGGTCACGCCCTCCTTGATTTCTCAGGAAGGATTAAAAGACCAAAGGGAGATGGAGAGCCAAACCAGATATTGTCAGCAGGTTTCCTCTGGGATAAAGGGTCTTATACTTTACCCAGAATTCCCCTACTATCTGAGGCCCTTTACATCACAGTCCTAGAATCATAATTATAGACAAGCAAAAGTACTAGGTCTGCAGACAAAAATATCATATCAGCAAAATTATACATAATATTGAATGAGAAAAAAATGGACATTCAAAAAACTTGAAGATTTTCAGGAATTTTTATGAACCAAACCTGAACTTCTTAGAAAAATTAACATATAAGAGCTAATATCAAATATAAGTTCTAAGGAACTCGCAAGAACAAATGGTTAATATTTTTGTTTTTTACATGGAAAATGTACACTTCTTGTTTAACATTCATGTTAACAATAAGGTAGCTCAAAAGAAAGATTGGCAGAGTTAAGGGAAAATAGTAATTATATTATACAAATCAATGCAGAGAAAGAAGAGACACAGAGGCATTAAAATATATATATATATATATGTGTGTGTGTGTGTGTGTGTGTGTGTGTGTGTGTGTGTGTGTTTGTTTGTGTAAAATCATGAAGCACACTCCAAAATATATAAATAAATAAGGAGAAAAGGATAGGCAGATAGTGGAGTAAAGGGGTGAGAAGAAGACAAGGGAGGGATCCATGTAGGGGGGAAGCTAAGTAATACCAAGGCAAGTTTAGGAGCAGAATTAAAGAAAAGTCAGCAGAGATAGGAAAGATATGTGTGTATGTATGATTTGTCTGTGTGTGTAAGTTTATGTATGTAATTATATATGTACATATGTACACATACATATATATTTTTTTTCTTAACTAGAGCTTGATTGGCAGTTGGGGGAGAATGAAAGGGAGCAAAGTAAATAAGGTACACAGCAGAGAAGCAAAAAACAATTTACAAGAAAGGAAAAAATGGATGTTCAAGAATATAATTTCTTCTACTAATACATATACTTTACTGAATTGGTAATTTGTTGTTATATATTTTGAGTTCTCCCTGATGTTCTGCTAGGCATATAGCAATGTTCTCTTTTGTTGTGTTTCATTTCATTTTGTACTCTTTTTTTTCTTATTCAGTTTGATTTTTTTAAATAAAAAAGTAGAATGTTTTAAAAAGTGAAATTCCTTCTAATTCCTTTGGTCATTTAGTATTTTTCTGTTTTATGGAAGGAATTAAATGGCAACATTGAGGTTGGCCAGTCCTCTTCAGGGAAAATTATTTAGTTCCTCTTAAATCTAAATTGTTTTAATCCATCAATTAATCAACATATTTATTAAATCACAAAAACAATTGTTTGAAGACAGAAAAAAATAGAAAGTAAAGATAGTTGAATATACCATATTTCAACTGTTATAGTGGCATTACAAAACCTAAATTATTGTTTGTGCTCTCTAGGACCTTATAATCAAGAAGGCGGCATGGACAGAGACAGCCAGGCAGAGATATTGAGCATAATTTAACCAACCATGATCTTTTTTGTAAACCATTTTCATTTTACAAAAGACAAGAGGAAAATACAATACATGTAATACAAGGATCTTCTTTATGATTTCCAGCGAAATCAGAAAAGGGAACACACATATCCAATAATAGAGCATAAAAAGCACTGAACAGTGAAATGGCAAATTTGAATTCAAGTCAAAGTTTATCATTTACTAGCTGTATGAGGATGGGCAAGGTAATTAAACTCAGTCCCATTTTCTCATATGTAAAATGATGATAATATTTATACTAACCGTGAATCATTTTGATTAATTGATTTTGTAAATGTTAAAATAATTGGAAATGTGTGAGCATCCATTATTTTTATTCTGAGTTTTCTTTTAGACTCCATTTTCTATCAGTTTCATTTTTTTTTCTGAAGAGAGATATAGCTTCTCCCTTAGTCTTTGAAGTATTTTTAATAAAACCCATTTCCCATGACTTGCTGACTTCCTATTCTTCCCTACTGGCCTCCCCTGAAAAATATAAACAAAAATGTAATCTTGGTCATAACACAGTAACCTAGTTCTACCTTCTTTCAACTCATTCCCATTTCTTACTACTCTCTAGTTTTTTGGTTTATTGGAGTGACTGCCCCAGCTTTCATCCTCTGAGGGGTATTATGAGAAACATCTAATGATTGGCAGTTTATATTTACAAAGGGTTTGGCAAAAGAAGACTGTTAGAAAACAAATTATTTCCACCCTCACATAATTAGGAGAATTCTGGTCTTCTCTTTTTCCCTTTTTAACACTTTAGAAGTGGTTGCCATTAAAAATAAAGGGGATGTCCAGCAATAGAACTTCATGTACCTGATTCAGAAAAGAATGGGATCTGAATAGATTTTTCTAAATAAAACATCCTCTTAAGTGTCACTTTATTTTAACTTTTTTTTTTCAAAAAAATCAGTTCAAAATATATTGTGCATTTCCCTGTTTGTTAGCTAGAGAATAATGAACATTAGTTCTAAATGAAATGAATGATTTAGGTTTAACTGTCAGAATTCAGGACAATAATCAGCAGCTCCACCTATAAAGGACTGAAACTCTAAGTTGATGCACTGAGATCAGAAAACAGAACACTTAAGGTTAATTACCAATTGGACTCTATTAGCATATGTTTGGAAAATGGCCCTTCCTGCTATTTTGTGCTGGTTCAATCTTTTGGTGTATACAGAGAATTGTGGGAAGGATTAGGAGGTAGAGTAAGACAAGACAGAGTCACTTTGGATGGTAGAGAAAGAGAAGAGAGGTCGTGCAGATCCTGGGTCCATCCAATTTCATTTCTATCCCTAAGACCAAGAATAAAGACCAAGGACTTTTGCTTATCCTGACTCTAGCTGATTCTAAGGTATCCAGGGTGCTAACTCAGTCTTCACATCCACCCTAACTATTTTCAATATTGATAAGTGAATTGTAGTGTGATATGCATAAATCTAACATTAACTGGTGGGTGCAGAATAAGAATAAGAATAATAGGTAATATTTAAGTAGTGCCTAATATATTCCTGTAAAATAAGCACTATGCTAAGCACTTTAGCAATATCATTTCCTTTTATCCTCACAACAACCTCAGGAGTCAGGTCCTATTATTATACTCAATATATAGTTGAGAAAATTGAGGTACATAGAGATGAAGTGACCTACCCATGGTCACACAGATAGTCTCAGGTCAGATTTAAATTAAGATCCCCAGACTCCAAGTTCAGCATTTTATCCACTGTATGAACTGTCTGTTTAATGGATAATAAGAGCATGAAAGACATTAACCAAAATATAAGATTTGGAAAAATTGCCACTGATGGGGAACCAAGAAACAGATATCCTTTCCCTGCTAACTGGATGAAATTGTGGATCTGTCTTGCAAAGGAGTTGAAATTAAAAAAAAAAAAAAAAAAAAAAAAAAGCTGCCCATAAGTGTTTCCAATTATTTCCTTTTCTTATGTGTGGGTGTGGGTGTGTGAGTGACATTATTGTTAAAAGGTATGATGTTTTATCTTTCCACTCTTCCTTAGATAAACTTCTAGGGGAAAAGATATATAAACTCTTTACTATCATTTCACCCCCTTCCATTCATTTTTCAGTCTGGCTTCTGACCTCGATACTTACCTGAAATTTCTTTCTACAAAGTTGCTAACAATCTCTTAATTGCTAAACAAGATGGTCTTTTCAAGTCCCTATACATCCTAACAATTCTGTAGCATCTGACAGTGCCTATCATCTTATCATCTAGAATTGTGCTTTCTCAATTATTGCCCATTTTTAACCTCATTTCTAATACTTTTTTTTTAAATGTTACAAACTTTCCCTTGGTGACTTCATCAGTTCACATGAGTTTAAATAATCTCTCTTTGGAAGACTCCCAGATCTGATATATACTTTAGGTTTCTCCACTGAGCTCCAATCTAGTTCAAACCAATTACCAAAGTTGTATCAAAGTCAACTTGTTTAAAATGCAACTCATTATCTTTTAATCAACCATATCCCACTTTTCATGTAGAGATGGTTTCAATTACTTCATCTGAAAACGGTCTGTTCATAACCTTACCTCATATTTCATATATAGATATAGATATAGATATAGATATAGATATAGATATAGATAGATATATATAGATATATATCCCATATATCCATAACATTCATATACCAAAATTTATTCAGCCATTCTCCAAGTGATGGGTCTACAATTAGTTTCCAGTTTTTTTGGCACTAGAAGAAGGGCTGCCATAAACATTTTTGCATATGTGGGTCCCTTTCACTCCTTTAAGATCTGGGTTAAATGTTTGACAGCTTTTTGAGCATAGTTTCAAATTGCTTTCCAGAATGGTTTGATCTGTTCACAGTTCCATCAACAATGTATCAGTGTCCCAATTTTCCCATATCCCCTCCAACATTCATCATTATCTTTTTCTGTCATGTTAGCCAATCTGAGATATGTGTAGCACTATCACAGAGTTGTCTTAATTTGCATTTTCCTAAACAATAGTGACTTAGAGCCCCTTTTCATATGATTAGAGATGGTTTCAATTTCTTCATCTGAAAATGATCTGTTCATGTCCTTTGTTCATATCAATTGGAAAACGGCCTGAATTCTCATAAATTTGGGTTAATTCTGTATGTTTTTAAAATGAGGACTTTATCAGAACTGTTGTATGTAAAAATAGTTTGCTAGTTTATTGCTTCCCTTCTAATCTTGTCAAAATTAGTTTTGTTTGAATGGTTCTAGTTTATTCTCATTGCATATGAAGCTTCCTGATGGTTTTAAATCGATGCTACCAATTATTTTAAGGGAAAATCCATTTATTCCTATACTCTCTAGTATTTTTAATAGAAATGGGTGTTGAATTTTATCAAATGTTAGTTTGGTAATTAATATAGTCAATTATGCTAATAGTTTTCCAAATATTGAACCAGCCATGCATTCCTGGCATCAATCCAATTTGGTCATGGTGTATTATTCTGAAGATGATTTTCTGTAATCTTTATGTTAATATTTTCTTTAAGATTTTTTCATCAATATTCATTAGGGAAATTGGTGTACAAATTTCTTTATCTATTTTGATCCCACCTTGTTTAGCTATCAGCACCATATCTGTGTCATAAAAGGAATTTGGCAGGAGTACTTTTTTCCTTATTTTTTTCAAATATTTTGTGTAATATTGGAGTTAATCTTTAAATGTTTGGGAGAATTCACATGTAAATCTATCTGGCCCTGGAGATTTTTTAGTAGGGAGCTTGAAGAGGGGACACTGCTACTCTGAAGATCCTTGGAGAAAATCTTCAACCCTGCCTCAAATGAGGGGCACTGCCCCCCAATTTTTTTTTTAATGAATTTAAGTTTTAACTGTTTGAGGGAGAAATTATGTGGGTTAAGATTCCTTTCTGATTTTCAACCCCCATGAATTCCAATGGGAGATATCTGGGCTCTCCCAGTCCCCATGGGATCTGAGACAACTTGGGCTGTCCCAGCTCCCATTCTAATTATCTGCTTAGGGTTCCCAATCCGCACCCCAAGTACGACCAGTTCCTTACCTAAAAACCCATTGAATTATATTCAAATTCTAACCCTGGCTGAAACCCAGCTAGGAGCCAACCTGGGACTCCACCCATGAGTCCCTTCAAGATTACCAAAAGCCCCCCATTATAAAAAGGGGAAACTGGAGTCCACTTTTTGCAGAAGTCCTAAGCATGGCATCCTTACGCTGGCCATGTCAAGGGTTTCTGCCCACTAGTGCCAGCCCTGGCCCTTGTGTCTTTCTATCTTTTAACCTTACTTCCAAACCTCACAATATACCTCTTTTATCAATCTAGGTTTTGGGGTCTGTAAATTCCTTTACAGGGGACTCTTGAGCTGCTATTAGACCTCATTTAACTTTGTATCTTTGTGCCAAATCCAAAAGGGTTGCAGGGGAGCTCTATTTGACTCCCTGTATCCCGAATCTGCCACTAGACCTCAATTAAACCCTAATTTCATTTAGATACTCCTTATCTAATTCTCATCAAGTTGATTAATAGCTTGTTCAGTTCTTTTTTCTAAAACAGTACTATTTAAGCAATTTACTCGCTCCTCTGTTAATCTGGGCAAGGTATATTTTTTTAGCTATTCCTCCATTTCACTTAAGTTATCAAATTTAATGTCATAAAGTTGGGCAAAATAACTCCTAATTATTGCTCTAATTTCCTCTTTATTGGTGGAAAGTTCTAATTTTCAATTTTTGAGACTAACAATTTGATTCTTTTTTCTAATCAAATCAACTAAGATTTGCTTATTTCATTGTTTTTTTTCCTCATAAAACCAATTCTTAGTTTTATTTACTAATTCAATATTTTTTAATTTTCAATTTTATTAATATCTCCTTTTATTTTTAGAATTTCAAATTAGGTATGGGGAGTAATTTTTTTCTAGTTTTTTTTTTTTTTTTTTAAATTTGCAAGCCCAATTCATTGATCTTCTATTTCTTTTTTGTGTGCAAGTACACACTTGAAGATAATAAAATTTTCCCTTATTACAACTTTGGTTGAATCCCACAAATTTTGGTATGTTGCTTCATTATTGACATTCTCTTGGATGAAATTATTTTGTCTATGATTTGCTGTTTCACCCATTCATTCTTTAAGATAAGCCTATTTAGTTTCCAATTGATTTTTGGTCTGTTTTCCCCTGGCCCTTTATTGAATATAATTTTTATTGCATTCTAATCTGAAAAAAAATTCATTTACTATTTCTGCCTTTCAGCATTTGATATTGAGGTCTTTATGCCCTAATATATGGTCAGTTTTCATATAGTTTCCATGAATTGTAGAGGAAAAAAAAAAGTGTGCTCCTTTCTCTCTCCATTCAATTTTCTCCAAAGGTCTATCATACCTAGCTTTTCTAGTATTCTATTTACCTTTGTAATGTCTTTCTTATTTATTTTGTTATTCATTTTATCTAGTTCTGAGAACGCAAGGTTGAGAAATCCCACTATTTTAATTTTGCCATTTATTTCATCTTGCAGCTCTCTTAACTTCTCCTTTTGGAATTTAGATGCTATATTACATACTGCATTTATGTTTAATATTGATATTTCTTCATTATCTATGGCAAGATATAGTTTCTTTTATCTCTTTTAATTGGATTTATTTTTATTTTTAGTTAATCTGAGATCATGATGTTTATCCCTGCCTTTTTTTCTTTTACTTCTCTGAAGCATAATACATTCTGCTCCAGGTTTTATCTTTACTCTGTATGTATCACTCTGCTTAAAATGTGTTTCTTCTAAACACCATATTGTAGGGTTCTAGCTTTTAATCTAGTCTGCTATCAGCTTCCTTTTTTAATGGGAGAATTCACCTTATTTACATTCACAGTTAAAACAGCTAATTCTGTATTTCCTGAGATCTTATTTACTCCAAATTATGCTTTACTCTTTCCTTTCCCCTTTTCCTTCCTCCCCATTGTTTGCTAATGAGCTCCACTTGCCTCAAGGAGCCTTTCCCCATTATAGCCCCTCCTCCTTTCTTAAATATTTTCCCTACGATTTCTCTTTTTCCTTCAATTAGCCTCCTCTTTTTCTGTTCCTTTTCCACTGAAACTTCTCTATAAGGTGATAAAAGTTTCTCAGTGATAGCAAATATGTCTAATCTCTCTTTGAGCCAAATCTGATGAGAATAAGATTCACATGACGTTAATCTTCCTTCCTTCTTTCCCTCAATTTTAATAGATTTTCTTTGCCTCTTTGTGAGATGTAATTTCCCTCATTTTACCTCCACTTTCTCCTTTTTTTAGTACAATCCCCTTCCTACTTCTAGTTTTTTTTAATAACAGTAAAATTAAATTTTACATGCACTCTCTATGTATACCCATATCAAAGAGATAATTCTCAAGTTCTTTTCTTTTTACCTTTTTATGTTTCTCTTGAGTTCTATATTGGAGGTCAAATTTTTTGTTTAGCTCTGGTCTTTTAATTAGAAAGAAATTGAATTCACCTGTTTCATTGTATGGCCATCTTTTTTCCTGAAAGAAAATGTTCATTTTAGTGGTGTAGTTTATTTTTGGCTGCATTCCAAGTTCCTTTGCCTTTTAGAATATCAGTTTCCAGTCCCCTGAATCTTTTAAGGTGGAAGGTGCTAGGTCCTAAGTAATCCTTATTGTGTCTCCTTGGTATTTAACTTTTTTTTTTTTTTTTTTTCTCTGGCTACTTTCAAGATTTTCTTCCTTGTGATGGGGGTTGAGGTCCCTTTAAGATTCCTTTCTAATCCTGGTCTCTTTGACCAAATCCTGGTCAAAGGCACCCTTTGAATATCTGGGCCCAGCCCCACTATCAGGTCAGCTTCCCCCAGTCCTCACCTGATTTGAGCTAACTGAAAAGCCCGCCGAGAACTTAGGGGTACTGCCCATCATCTTCTAGGTATAAAAAGAGCCAAACCGGAGCCCTCTTTGCAGGAGCCCTCCCAGCCAACACATGGTATCCTACCCACCATGTAAGGTTCCTGCTTGCCCAGTGGCCACCTTCGGCCCAGGCGACTTTCTAACTAAGCTTTACTTCCAAATTTGTACAATAAACCTTTTATTTATCAATCTAGGTTTTTGGGCCTGTAAATTCATTTACAGGGAGCACTGTGCCTTACGGGATTATCTTACTATCTATGCACCGAGAAATGGGGTTTCCCCTTTCCTTTCCCTCATTAGTTGGTGGCCCTCATGGGGACCCCAAAAATTGTTACCCCGAAAACTAACCTTAACCTTTTCAGGTCTCTCAGAACCAATTTTCGTCCTTAGTAGTTCGAGCAGCTTCCAAGGAGAATATCTGTGTTCCTACCCTCGTCTCACTCTATCGCTAAAACAGGCAGCACCCAGACCAGGTTTGGGGTATAAGCAAAAGTCTCTGGTGGAGTCTACTTCCTTTTCTGGAAAAAGCCCTTCTTTTGTCTCACTGTCTCTTAAGGCCTCTTCTTCTAGAATCAAAAGACCTTTTCTAAGGCATTTCTAATCCCTTTATCTCACCAGAAAAGCCTGCCCTCAGCCTGCAACTCAGACACATGGGAGAGTGTCTCTTCACCCCTTCCCCCACCACATGGCCAACCCTCTCAGGTCCCAGGCCAGCAGTCTCCTTGATCTCTTCTGGAGGAGAAATCTGTGTTTGAGCCCTCTCACACTCCACCGTAGTGGTCAGGCTGTAGCCACAAGAAGACGGTCAATAGATTGGAGCGAACTTGGAGATGTTTCTCTACCCAACTGTGTGAGCCTTCCCCTTCACCACCTGAGAAGCAATGGGTAAGATAGCATCTCTCCCTTCCCCCAACCTCACTCTTTTCCAACTACTCCCATGTGGCTTAACCTGCTATTTAAATGTTCCCATCCTGTCCCCTTCTTGGGGTACAGTGTGGAGATTTGGGGCCTCTTTTCAAGATCTCTAGAAACGCCCCTCCCATAGCTCTTACCTGGCTCTTAAAGGAACCAAAGCTTCCAGTCCTCTCAGAGAACTAGCTTGTCCCATACATTTTAAAATGGGGACTCGGTTTCCTGATTTAGTCATCCTGCGCACTGGATCATGCTCTCTAGGCTGGATATAGGATTTTCTAAGCCTCAGGGCATACTTACCTGCTCTCTAAAGCCTAGACAGAGAATTTAAACTGCTCACGTTTTACTCTGTCTCAGAAGCTCCTAGCGCACTCTCTATTTCTCTCGATTGGCATCCTATCCCTCATATTGCCAATAATTAAGGGCTTCTTTTTGGAAGTGCAGCTTTGGCCACGCTGTCATTTCAGAAAGGACATCTTTTTAATTTTGGCTGGGGAACAAATTCCGAATCCAGGCAAATTAATTGTTAAGAGAGTGAGAATAGTTTCTTTTGATTTCTCTTTTTCTTCCTCCATCCTGACTGCAGGCAGGCAGGGGTGAATTAAAGTGATTGAAACTATTTAAACACTTCTTAACTATTTTTAATTTGGCACCTCGATAGAATCTTTCTCTATTCTGACAGTTGTTTTACTGCCTCAGTTTCCTTATACTGTATCTCTTGCCTCAATTTCTCTGGCTTCAGTCCAGGAAAGCCAGGGATATAGAAAGAATAGATTCTCCCTCAAGCTGCCTTTTAGAGAATGGCTAAATTAACACCTGAATTCTACATAGAGTTCCAATCTCTCTCTACTCTCCCAACTCCCAACTTTCTTTTCAGAAGTTGAGTATCTCCTATTAGGGTCTGACTTTTCTAAATACTCCAAATGCCCCACACCCTGCTTACTAAAAGATGGGTGGGGATAGGGTCTTTTGTCTTCAACTCAACCATCAAGTACCTCGTAGCCTGAGGTAAATGCTAGCTGCCTTCCCCTCCCCCTGTCTCTTCTAACAGAGTAGGGAGGGGCCATGTAGGATTTCTCCACCCACCTTCCACCAAAAAGGTTCTGAGTGAGATAGGCTTTCAAATTAATCCATGTATTTTTTTAAGACATTAAAACTGGAGGACTACTGTTTGACTATTGTTCTATATGAGAAAAACTTTTAAGTATTGCTGTATAAACCTGTTTAACTATTGCTATTTCAGGAAATTTATTAGTCTGTTATGTATAATCTGATAATTTTTGTAAACAGGGGAGGAAGGAAACTGAGATTTCAGCTAGTCAGGAAATTGGGAAAAACTGATGTCTTATTTCAGTTCAGGCCAAATTGGAAACTATTTTACTCTTTGCTTAAAAATTTGCTAGACTATGATTTACCAAGTTATGTTTTAACTTTGAAATCCCTTATTCAGTCTTTGGGATCATTCTTTAGAAACAACCAAAAATCAGACACCTGTCCAAGGACTGGCAGTCTCTTTGATCTGTTTCTCCCCTCCTGTTACCCCAGTTCCTTAATTATTTCAGCATTTCGATATCAAGATTCTAATGGTTTGGGGTGGCCTGTCTTGGTCTAATTACATAATTTACTCAGAAATCTGTCCTCCCTAGAGAGAGAGAGAGAATGAAGCTCTCAAACTCCATTTTTTGTCTCTCATGGAGCACCTGACTTGGGGTGCCCTCTTAGGGCAGCAGGACTGCCTTGAGCACTGCTACACAGCAGAGGCTGAGTTAAATGCACAAATGACCACAGACCTAAAGACTCTCTATCTCTGTCTGAGATGTCCCCCAACTGCAGAGATTTGAATAGGGAGACTTGTGTCTCTCTGAATAAGGAGTGCTGTTCTATGCTAATAATTCTAGGGTTATCGGGGAGAAACTGGTCCTTGCCACAAGTCCTTGCATTTTCTAGTTTTAGTCTGGTTTATTTGTTTTATTGTCCTGACTCAGTTTCCCTAATTATCCTGACTCAGTTCTGCCTCAGGTTCCCTGCCTCTTAGTTCTGCAAAACCTCCCCCTGCTTCTTTATCAGAATATTTGATAAGATCTTATGTTTCAGAATAGCAGAATGTCTCTCCCATCCCAAGCTATGGGAATCTCTTATCAAGATGCTGTCTCCACTGATTATGTCATCTCTCTAGAGACCTACTCCAATATTTCTCTTGCCTATATTTCAGTCTTCCTGATTTATTGTTCATGAGGTAACATAAACCCCCACTCTCTAACAGCGAGGTGGGACAGCTCAATTTCCCAGGATGTAACTGATGCTGTCTGGAGCTCTGCATTCAAGCCAAGCAGCTCATTGAAACGTCATGGCACAGCTCTGGAAAAAGAAAAGTGTTTGTCATATCTCTCTCTCTCTTAGGGACACCTAAAGGGAATGAAAGCTATAGAGTTGGGGTCTGGTTACTTAAACTCCACTGAACAGATTAACTAATCTATCTCCACCCACCTTGACAGGGCTTCCCTGCTGTTAGGAAACACTCAGCAAAGCTTCTGAGTCCTTTGAAGCCAAAAGGTTGGGAAAGAGCAATATTCAAATTTAGCCTGGATTTCTGTGAATGCCATTGATACTTCAGTAGGATTTATTTCTAAAAGTTTAACTGCTTATAACTCATTGGGACAAATTCATTATTGTTGTCAACATAAGGTTATGATGAATATTTATTTAGAATTTATGTTCTTGCAATTTTCCCTCATGTAACTGATTTTAAGATCAGAGCAATAGTCAATAGAAATTGTTAATGCAATTCAATTATGTCATACCTTGCTGTTTCTAGCCTGATTATATGTAATCATTGCATCCTAAATACTAAGTAAGTATTTAGCCTGATCATCTGTCTGCTACTGGACAACTAATAGAGATCTGTAAGAACAAAACTGATCTCTAACACTGTAGTTGGTTTCCCTTTATCTCGTTAACCTGAGACTCTCAGTTCTCTTCTCAGGGCAACTCCTGCCTCCAGACACTCAGAAAGAAGCAAAGATGCCCTTTTAATGCAAATCTCTTCTAGTCTTAAGCCTTAGAAGACCCCAGTCTCTGCCCAGAATTTGAGCAGGAGAAGATGCCTTCTCACCACCACAGAACACCACAAGGGTTGAACTAACCCTGGAGCATCCTGCTCCCTGGTAGGAATTTGAGGTCTGGCCCTGTTTCCCTTTTTATCTCAGGACAGCTCAAACCCGGGTAGGCTATGCTGATACTTTTCACCCTTACGCCATAAAGAGTGGGGAAACTAGGAAGGAAAAGTTTCAGGATCTTTGCTTATTGAATTACTAATTCTCTTCAAGAAAAACATCAGTTTTTTCCAACATTTCCAAGAGCTTAAAATGCATTCTTATCTTGATCTGCAGCTCTGACAACTGGGGATACATACCCATCCCTAGACCCTGCCTTACAAAAGAGCAGTGGTTCATTAAATCTACTAGATATCAAGGCCTCTTGCCTCCCCTGACTTCTGAGTCCACACCCGTTAATCTTAACCACAGGAGTAATTAGCTTTCCTGGAAATTAACGGTGAAAGAGCTAGGCTACAAATAATCTTTTCTCTCAGCATTTTCTCCTATTTCTCTTTGATAATTAGGTGGGCCATCAGACAAGCAGCCCACAGAAGGGACCTGATGCATTTCTTGCTAAAGGCCCCATTCTCCTGAATGTCACCATCTCCACCCTGGAAGACACCCCACTTTCAATCTGTTCCTGAGATCTGTTTTCTCTAGGCTTCACACTTTGGATTTTCAGCTGGCCTTTCAGCCTGGAGAACATTGACTGGGGACAACTTGACTGGGGACAACTGACCGGGACACCCCCTCGATGCCCTGCTGCCATCCCCCACACCTCACACCTCACCTCCTGGCATGGAACCCCAAATCTCTATGACCCTTGTCAGCTCGAAGCAGTTAAGAGGAGATCAATGCCCCTTTTCTCACATGCATCTGGAAACAATGGTTTGAAGGGGGAACAAAACGAGGGGACCCCACTACTCTGAAGATCTTTGGAGAAAATCTTCAACCTTGCCTTAAATGAAGGACACTGCCCCAAATTTTATTTTTTCTTAAATGAATTTAAGTCTCAACTGTTTAAGGGGGGAACTAATGGGGGTTGAGGTCTCTTTAAGATTCCTTTCTAATTGCCCAACCCATGGCTGACCTTGATTCACAAATCCTAGTCAAAGGCACCCTTTGAATATTTGGGCCCAGCCCCATTATCAGCTCAGCTTCCCCCAGGCTTCACCTGATCTGAGCTACCTGAAAAGCCCACCAAGAACTTAGGGATACCATGCCCATCATCTTCTAGGTATAAAAAGGGCCAAGCCGGAATCCTCTTTCCAGGAGCCCTCCCAGCCAACACATGGAATCCTACACACCATGTAAGGGTTCCTGCCCACCCAATGGCCACCTTCGGACCTGGCACCGAGAAATGGGGTTCCCCCTCTCCTTTCCCTCATTACTTGGTCTGATAATTCTGAAATTTAGCCACAATATTTCTTGGAGTTTTCCTTTTTGGGGCCCTTTCATAAGATGTTAAGTGAATTCTTTCAATGGCTATTTTACTTTATGATTTAAAACATTGGCCAGTTCTTTCAGATGATTTTGTATAAGATAAAGGTTTTGTTTTTTGTTTTTTTGTTTTTTTTTAATACTTTTCAGGAAGCCTGATAATCCTTAGATTGTCTCTCCTAGATCTATTTTCCAGGTTAATTGTTTTCAGAAGTAAAAAAAAAAAAAAAAAAAAAATGTATTTTACACTTTTTCTTCTTCTTCTTTTTTTTTTTTTTTGGTTGTGCTTGACTGATTCCTGATGTCTCATTGAGTCATTTATTTTTATTGGTTCAGTTATGAATTTTAATGCACTATTTACTTCATTTAGCTTTTTTAGTTCTTTTTGTATTTGACCAATTTAATTTTTATATGAGTTGTTTTGTTCTGTTTTTTTTTCCCCTCATTTTAATGACCTCAGAGTTTGAAATCTTTTCTTCTCTTTCACCATAAAAATCATGGTCATACCAAAGAAGAACTAGAGATCATTATTGATCACAAAATATAAAATTTTGATTATATCAAATTGAAAAGCTTTTGTACAAACAAAAGTAATGCAGACAAGATTAGAAGGGAAACAATAAACTGGGAAAATGCTTTTACAGTCAAAGGTGGCCTCATTTCCAAAATTAAATCTAATTTATAAGAAATACATCAAGCCTTTCTCCAATGGATAAATGATTAAAAGATATGAACAATTTTCAGATGAAGAAATTGTAACTATTTCTAACCATATGAAAAGATGCTCCAAGTTATTATTAATCAGAGAAATGCAAATTAAAACAACTCTGAGATACCACTATTATTAGCTAGGATGACAGGAAAAAAATGATACTGAATGTTGGAGGGGATGTGGGAAAGCTGGGACCCTGATACATTGTTGGTGGAATCGTGAATATATCCAGCCATTCTGGAGAGTGATTTGGAACTGTGCTCAAAAAGTTATCAAACAGTGCATATTCTTTGATCCAGCAGTGTTACTACTGGGATTATATTCCAAAGAGATCTTAAAGAAGGGAAAGGGACCTTTTACATACATAATGTTTGTGGCAGCTGTCTTTATAGTGTCCAGAAACTGGAAATTGAGTGGATGCCTATCAATTGGAGAAGGGCTGAATAAATTGTTGTATATGATTGTTATGGAATATTATTCTTCTGTAAGAAATGATCAGCAGGATGATTTCATAAAGGCCTGGAGAGATTTACATGAACTGATGCTGAGTGAAATGAGCAGGACCAGGAGATCATTATATACTTCAACAACAATACTATATGATGATCAATTCTGATGGACGTGGCTTTCTTCAACAATGAGATGAACCAAATCAGTTCCAATAGTGCAGTAATGAATAGAACTAGCTACACCCAGTGAAAGAACGCTGGGAAATGAGTGTGAACCACTACATAGTATTTCCAATCCCTCTATTTTTGTCCACCTGTATTTTTTATTTCCTTCACAGGTTAAGTGTACATTATTTCAAAGTCTGATTCTTCTTGTGCAGCAAAATAACTGTATGCATATGTATACATATATTTTATTTAACATATATTTTAACATATTTAACATGTATTGATCTACCTGCCATCTGGGGGAGGGGGTTGGGGAAAGAGGGGAAAAATTGGAATAAAAGGTTTTGCAATTGTCCAAAAAAATAAAGAAAAGAAAAGAAAAACTCTGGTCATAGGTTTTTATACTTTGTTGCTCATTATTTTTAAAAGTTGAGATCTGCTTTTTAGGCAAGGGAGATTGTCTAAGCTTCCTCTACAAACAGTGGCAACAGCTGCACTGAATTAGTGCTGACTCACTCCAGGTGCTGGTTGGGACTGGCTAAATCCTGTGAGATTCTAGCGTTTTGGGGATTCAATATTTACCTTTTGAATTTTATAACTTCTTCATTAATCTACTGGTTTGCAACCAAGAATAATAGCCAACACTGCTGTAGATTCCTCCCTATAGATTCTTGGGTACACATTGTTCACACTGCCATGGAACTGTGCACTTGTCTGCACGTGTCTGTGCTAGGTCTGCTTATGCTTGACCCAAATCTTTCCATTATCAATTGAAACAAACTTTTCTGGAAACTTCAAAATTACCTTATGCTGGTAATTTGTTACATACCCAATATTTTTGGGTTCTGTCAGTCCAGAACTAATTCACAGATAGGATTTGCTAATCAATCTGAGTATTGTGAGAAGAGCTCAAAAAAAGGCATTTGTCCTTTCTGTCATCTTGGCTCCACTCCCCAACTTGATGATTTTTTGAAAAATGTTCTCTAGACTCTTTTTTCATTGTAATTTTCAGGTAATTCCATAATTCTTTGATTGTCTTCCCTAGATGTATTTTCCAGGTCAGCTGTTTTCTGTTTAGGCATTTTACATTTTCTTCTATTTTTTATTTTTTTATTTTTTTGGGTTTTGTTTGACTGATTCTTGATGCCTCAATGAGTCACTTGCTTCTATTTGTTCAAGTCCAATTTTTAGTGAATTATTATTCTTTTTCAATTAGCTTTTTAATCTCATTTTGCATTTGGAAAATTGAACTTTTAAATGAGTTGGTTTGTTCATTGGATTTCTTTTCTATTTAGAAATTGTGTTTTTTCATCGAGTTACTTTTTTTCCAATATGCCAAAATTATTCTTTAAGGAGTTATCTTCTTCAGAAAATGTCTTTGTTTCTT
This sequence comes from Sminthopsis crassicaudata, assembly GCF_048593235.1. Classification (NCBI taxonomy): domain Eukaryota; kingdom Metazoa; phylum Chordata; class Mammalia; order Dasyuromorphia; family Dasyuridae; genus Sminthopsis; species Sminthopsis crassicaudata. The sequence goes on from NC_133618.1 coordinate 563,692,308, forward strand.
TTCCAGTGCTCTTACTTCCTTTTTACATTTTCTTGTAACTTTCTTTTATGATAGTTTTTGAATTCTTCCAAAAGAGCCTTGTTATATGGAGACTAAGTCATATCACTCTTTGTGATTTCATCTGGATATATTTTGCCTTTAGTATCCTCAAAATTTCAGGTCTGTTCTTCACTGTTTCCATAAAAACTATAAATGAGCTTTTTTTTGGCTCATTTTTATAAGTTGAGGTCTGCTCTTAGGGCAAAGGGGAGATAGTTCCAAGCTTCCTCTAAAGGTGACAGCAGCTTCATGCTGCCCTGGTGCTGGTGCTGTCAACTTTCTCCCATGCTGGATGGGCATGGCCAAGCCCTTTATCATACTGGAGTTCAGGGCTTCACAATTTGCCTCCTGTACTTGTGCTTGAAGTTTCATGGCTAGTCTGTTGATCCACTGGCTTCTGAGTCAGGACAGAGTAGCAAATGCTGTTTGTCTACGAACCTTCCACTAGATTCCCCCATTCCACAAAAATATCTATTCCTTGGCTGTGCCTGCACTTGCCTGCAAACCCCATTGCCCACATTGCCAAAGTGAGACAGACCTTTCCTGAAGTTCTTCCATATCTTCTGCTATAAATTTTTTACACTCCAAATATTTGTAGATTCTGTCATTCTAAACCCATTCTAAACCAGATATGATGTGCTGTTGATCTGAGGTAAGTTAGGAAGAACTCAGACAGAGACCTATCTATTCTCTACCATATTGGCTCTGCCTCCAATTGCTTATCTTTTCAATGATGGTGTGTGACAAGAGAGAGAAGGAGAGAATTTGGAACTTAAGATTTTAAAATTTTATTTTAAAAATTGTTTGTAAAGGTAACTGGGTAAAAGTAAAATGCTAAATAAATAAAAACAAAATAAATGCTTACTCCCTCCAAAGAAACAAAGCAGAATTATAATAGCTCAAAAGAAATATCAGATGTACAAGCTTCAAAACCTTTTCACTTCCAATGTCCATCTGCAGTATTTTTGATAAAGCCTTCTGAAGTTGTAATTGTCTGATCAGTCACAGTTGGAGACGTTGTATCTTAATCCTGAAATAGTGATATCATTTTAATCCTCTTTGAGTGTGAAGGAAAACCAGCCAATAACTCCTTAGAGAAATATAGAACTTAAATAGCTGGAAGAATGTCAGTATAACTAAATAATATGTCACTATAATAAAAAAGCAATACTACAAATGTGCATTTACAGTTTTAATACTATACCTGTTAGGTTCTTAGTAAGTGCTAATGAGATAATGAGATATTAGGTTCTTACTAAGTGCTAAGTCAGTACTTGACAATTCTCTAGTTCCAGCCTTTCCTGGGGAAGAGCTTGCATGCTTAGGAGGAGCAAGCTCATTGGTTGAAGTAATTCTTCCCAGAAGCCCTTGCAATTATCCCACGCCCATTCTCTGGGAGGATAAAGAGGTCAGCACTCCAGAGATAGAGAGTCTCTGCTCTAGACCAGGCTTGAGGCAGCTCTCTGCAGGAAGGGAAGTCACTTCTCTGGAAGAGAGTTAATGGCAACTGTCTGGAGACAACGGGTTCTCTACAGGAAGAAGAATCTGTCCAAGAGATTTGAGTTGACACAGCAGATCTCCTCCCAGAGCGCGATCGGCAGCTTCTGGAGACAACAGCACATTACATATACCAACTAAACTATCAGAGGAATAACAAAATTCATTTGGAACACCAAAAAATCTAAAACATCAGGGAACTGTTGTAAGGTAGAAATTATAGAAGACTAGCATCTGTTAAAGCCATTTAGTAGGTGCTTAATAAATACTTGTTAATTGATTAATGTCACTTAAAATGAAATAGTAATCATCAAGAAAAAACTAACAATGTCTAAACTAACAAAGAGCATGTACCTATGTCAAATAAACAAAGGAAATAAGAAACACTGTAGATGCAAACATGACAAGATTTGGCAAATGATTAGATAGGCTGAGTAGGGTGGAGTGAGAAGTCAAGGACTGATACCAAATGATTATAAGAATATTAAGTGTCCTTTATAGCTATAGGGAATAAATTATTTCTGAGGTCCCTTCCAACACTGTCATTTTAGAAGAGTGACCAATCACCAAATCAAAAGCCAAATATGGAACATACAATTATGAAAAAAAATTTCATCAATACAATATCTAAGCAGTATTTGTATATATCCTTAGACAGCTCAATCATATTTTATGTACTTGGTCTTAGACAGTAAACTTCTAAAGACAGGGGTAATAGCTTGTGTATGATTTTATCTCCTTCATTCTTTTATTCATTTGTATAGAAATTATCAATTGTATTTATTTCAATAGAAATCCACTATAAATAAAATTTCTATTTATGGTTCATTTGCATAGACATTTTCTCTTTCTTCTACTACCTCTCTCAATCTTCTGAAGTCATAACTGATCATATCATGAATCACCATACTGAAGTATTTCAAAATATTTTTTTTCCTGGTCATTATCATGACTATCATAGAAATATTTTTTTCCTTAGTTGTTTCTTCAGCTTACTTTTTTTTAATTCAAGGTTCCTTTTAAAGGCTTTTACAGTTACTAACAAAATAAATATGCAATTTCAAATATGACTTAATTTTTTTATTTAGTTTTTGCTAGTGACTTAAAGGGCATAAGCAAACAAATGGACCTGAGTTGCAAGACTGTTGTGGCAATAGTTGCTGCCTAAACCAAGGGTTCTTTTCATACTAATGCCTTGGACTAAGTCATAAGGTTCCAGACTTAAAACTCCTAACTTCTACAGTATTGTATAGAATATAAGATCAAAGAAAATTTTTCTAGCTTCAGTAAATCATAGGAAAGAATTAGGTAGAAGAAGAAAACTTTACACTGAGTCACAGATGCCTTATCATGTTGCCAGAGTAGTTAAAGTTTTGAGTATTCCCTCGTAAGTTAGACTCAGAGGACATTGGTTAGAACATTAGCTTTTCTATTTACTCCTTGAGATCAGTTATTTAACTTCTCTGGATATCAATTTCCACTTCTATAAAATGATAAGATTGGACTAGATTAAGGATTCTTAAAAAATAGTGTACAGACCCTCAATGAGTTCCTGGATAAATTTCAAACTCTTTGAACATGGATTGAAAACAGAAATTATGTCTTTATTTTTGCTAACTGCTAACTGAAATTTATAATTTTCTCAATTATAAATGTAGGCAAACTATCTCATAGATTAGGAAATTGAGAAGGAGGAAATTTAACTGACTGTCAGCATCACAAAGATAGTAAATGACAGAGTAAGTATTTCAACCTAAGTCTTGTTCCAAACCCAGCACAGCTCTCATTATGGGTGTTTGCAAACTATCCAGTATTCTCAGTGATCTAAATATGATGCTGTGAAAGCAGCCATCAATCACCCTTCCTATTCTGTACTTACCCAGATTTTGTGTTAAGACTCTTTGCATGGCTTACTTCTAATCACACACACACACACACACACACACACACACACACACACACACATCTCAACATACAAGCACGCACACACGTGCACCCTTGTGGCAGATTCCCCCTTCATTCAGATGACTGCAAAACCTCTGAATTAACATGGGTCAATATATGAAATGAAGGAACCATGAATGGCTCTTGCAGGGAAAAAACAATTCAGTTTTCGAGTGATAGAGCTGCCAAAATATGCCACACCTGACGTCAGCCCCTTCATTTATCCTGTTTCAACTTTTCTTTCTGGGTCATGACTTAGATCAAGTCACATTCTCTAAAAGATGAACTAGGATATAATCTTTTATGTATCATTCCAATGATTATATTTTTTAAAGTTTTTTATTTTTATTTTTAAAACATATGCACAGATAATTTTTCAACAGTGTTCCTTGCATAGCATTGTGTTTCAGATTTTCCCCTTCTTCCTCTCCCCTAGATGGCAAGCAATCCAATATGTGTTACACATGTTAAAATATATATTAAATCCAATACATGTAAACATATTCATACAATTCCCTTCCTGCACAAGAAAAATCAGATCAAAAAGGAAAGAAAATGAGTAAAAAAACAAAGTGCAAATGAATAACAACAAAAAGAGTGAGGATGTTCTGTTCTGATACACATTCAGTTCCCACAATTCTCTCTCTGGGTGTACCTGGCTCTTTTCATCACAAGATCAGTGGAACTGGCCTCAATCATCTTGTTGGAAAGAGTCATGTCCATAAGAATTGTTCATTGTATAACCTTGTTGTTGCTGTGTACAATGATCTCCTAGTTCTGTTCATTTCACTTAGCATCAGTTCATTGAAGTCTCTCCAGACTTCTCTGAAATCATCCTACTTATTATTTCTTATAAAATAATAATATTCTATAGCATTCATATGCCATAACTTATTCAATCATTCTCTATTTGATGGACATCCACTCAGTTTCCAGTTGTTAGCCACTAGAAAAAGGGCTGCCATGAATATTTTTGCACATGTAAGTCCCTTTCCCATCTTTAATATTTCTTTGGGATGTAAGCCCAGTAAAAGCACTGCTGGATCAAAGGGTATGCACAGTTTGATAACTTTTATTTTATTTTTTTTTCATGAGGCAATTGGGGTTAAGTGACTTGCCCAGGTCACACAGCTAGGAAGTGTCTGTGGTTAGATTTGAATTCAGGTCCTCCTGACTTCCGTTTGATAACTTTTTGAGAATAGTTCCAAATTACTATCCAGAATGGCTGGATCTGTTCACAATTCCAGCAACAATATATCAGTGTTCCAGTTTTCTCACATCCCCTACAACATTCATCATTATGTTTTCCTGTCATCTTAGCCAATCTGAGAGGTGTATAGTGGTATCAGAGTTGTTTTAATTTGCAATTCTCTGATCAATGGTCATTTAGAGCACATTTTCATATGATTAGAAATAATTTAAATTTCTTCATCTGAAAATTGTGTGTTCATATCCTTTGACCATTTATCAACTGGAGAATGGCTTGAATTCTCAAAAATTTGAGTCAATTCTCTATATATTTTAGCCATGAGGCCTTTATAGGAACCCTTAAATGTAAACATGTTTTCCCAAGTTATTGCTTCTCTTCTAATCTTGTCTCCATTAGTTTTGTTTGTATAAAACCTTTTTAATATAATATAATAAAAATTATCTATTTGGTTTTCAATTATGAATTTCAGTTTTTTCCTTCTCCAAGGGTCTGAGAGATAAACTATCTTATGTTCTTCTATTTTACTTATAATATCACTTTTTATGTCTAAATCATGAAACCAGTTTGACCTTATCTTGGTATGTGGTGTTAGATATATGGTATTAGGTCAATGCCTAGTGTTTTCCATATTAATATTTAATTTTCCCAGCATATTTTTGTCAAACTGTGAGATCTTATCCCAAAAGCTAGAGTTTGGGGGTTTGTCCAAAACTAAATTGCTGGATTTTATCCTATGATCCTAACCTATTCCACTGATCAACTACTCTTAACCAGCATTTCTTAGGCAGTATCAAATGCATTTGATGACTGCTGCTTTATAATGTATTTTACATCTGTTACAGCTAGGCCACCTTCATTGGCAATTTTTTTGGTCAGTAATTACTTTACCATTATTAACCTTTTGTTGTTCCAGATGAACTTTTTTATTATTTTTTCTAGGTTTTATATATATATATATATATATAATATTTATATAACTGTCAAAGTTATTTTGAATGGAATTTATTTTTGTATATCTTGCTGCTGGGCTTTGTTGTTAATATATATATATATATGTGTGTATATATATATATATATATATATATATATATATATATATATATATATATGTATATATATATATACACACATATATATATACATGTGTATATATATATGTATATATATATAATTGCTGATAATTTACTTTGATTTATTTTGTATCCTGCAACTTTACTAAAGTTGTGGATTGTTTCTAGTAATTTTTAGTTGATTCTCTAGTGTTCTCTAAGCATACCATCATGTCATCTGCAAAGATTTATAATTTGATTCCCTCATTACCTATTCTAATTCATTTAATCTTTTTTTTTCTTTTCTTATTTCCAAAACTAGCATTTATAATACAATATTGAATAGTGGGTGATAGTGGGCAGCCTTGTTTACTCCTGATCTTACTGGGAATGGTTCTAGTTTGCCCCCACTACATATGAAGTTTACAAATGGTTTTAAATAGATTCTACTGATCATTTTAAGGAAAAGCCCATTTATTCCTGTACTCTCTAGTGTTTTAATAGGAATAGGTGTAGCATTTTATCAAATGCTTTTTCTGCATCCATTGCTATAAACATATGATTTTTTTTAATAGAGTCAATTATGCTAATAGTTTTCCTATATTGAACCATCCTAGCATTCCTAGTATAACTCCACTTTGTCATAGTGTATTATGCTGGGATGATTTTCTGTAATCTTATTGCTAATATTTTCTTTAAGATTTCTGCATCAACATTTATTAGGGAAATTTGTAATTTTATTTCTCTGTAACACTCTACCTGTTTTAGCTATCAGCAACATATCTGTGTCATAAAAGGAATTTGGTATGCTTCCTTTCCCTATTTTTTTCAAATAGTTGATATAGTATAGGAATTAATTGCCATTAGAATTGTTTGTTAGAATTCCCCTGTAAATCCACCTGGCTCAGGAATTATTTTCTAGCTTGTTATAATTTTTTTTTGTTATTTTTTTCTAAAATGGGACTATTTAAATAATTTATTTCCTCTTCTGTTAACATGGACAATCTATATTTTCATTGATATTCACTTCAATTATCAAATTTATTGGCATATAGTTGGGCAAAATAACTCCTAATTATTGCCTAATTTCCTCTTCATTGGCGGAAAGTTCTTCCTTTTGATTTTTAAGACTAACAATTTGATTTTTCTCTTTCCTTTTTCTAATCAAATTGACTTAAAGTTTATCGATTTTATTGGTTTTGTCATTAAACCAACTTAATTGTATTTATTAATTCAATAGGTTATTTATTTTCAATTTTATTAATCTGTCTTTTTATTTTTAGAATTTCAAATTTTGTACTTGATTGGGGTTTTTTTTTATTTGTTCTAGTTTTTTAGCTTTTTTAGTTGCAAGCCCAGTTCATTGATTTTCTCTTTCTATATTTTATGCAAGTAAGCATATAGAGATATAAAATTTTCCCTTGTTATCACTTTGGCTGCATCCCACAAATTTTGGTATGTTGTCTCATTATTGTCATTCTATTAGATCAAATTATTGTGTTTATGATTTGCTTTTTTACCCATTCATACTTTAGAATTAGATTGTTTAATTTACAATTCACTTTTGGTCTATTTTCTCCTGGCCTTATATTAAATGTGATTTTTATTGTTTTCTGATCTGAAAAAAAATGCATTTACTATTGTTGCCTTTCTGCATGTGATATTGAAGCTTTATGTCCTAATATATGGTCAAATCTTGTATAGGTTCCATGAACCACTGGGAAAAAAAAGAATATTCCTTTCTGTCTCCATTCAATTTTCTCCAAAATTCTATCATACCTAACTTTTCTAATATTCTGTTTACTTCATTAACTTTTTTCTTATTTATTTCATGGTTTTATTTATCAGGCTCTGAAAGGGCAAGGTTGAGATCCCCCACTAGTGTAGTTTTGTTGTCTATTTCTTCTTATATCTCTCTTTTCTTGTCCTATAGGAATTAGCATGCTATACCATTAGGTGCTTATATGTTTAATATTGATGTTGCTTCATTATCTATGATACCCTGGAATAAAATATAGTTTTCTTCCTTATCTCTTTTAATTAGATCTATCTTTGTTTTTACTTGATCTCAGATCTGGACTGCTACACTTTTTAACTATACCAAAGCTGAATAGATTCTGCTCCAGCTATTTATATTTACTCTGCATGCATCCCTCTACTTTAAATGTATTTCTTATATACAACATATTGTAGGATTCTGGCTTTTAATCCAGTCTGCTATCTTCTTCCATTCTGGGAGAGTTCATTCCATCAACATTCACAGTTAAAATAACTATTTCTGTTCTTTCTGCTATCTTATATACCCTAAGTTATGTTTTATCTTTCCTTTCCCCTTTCCATCCTCCCCAGTATTTTGTTTCTGATCACCACCTCCATCAAACAGCCTTTTCTCCCTTTTTTTACATCTTTCACCTAATACTTCTGTTTACCCTTCAGTTAGTCTTTCCCTTTCTTTTCCCCTTTCCTCTCCTACTTCCCTGTAAGGTGAGACAAGTTTCTCTGTGAAACCAAATATATCTGTTATTATTTCTTTTTTTCCAGATCTAACGAGATTAAGATTCACACAATGTTCATTCCCTTCCCTTTTTTTCCCCTTCCATTATAATAGATCTTCTTTGATTCTATGTGAGATTTAATTTTCCTTATTTTACCTCATGTTTCCTCTTTTTTTTTTCCAGTTTAATCCTTTTTTCACGTCTAATTTCTTTTTCATATCATGATAAAATCAAATTATACCCACACTTTATAAGTATACCCATAACAGAAATATGGTTCTCAAGTCAGTTGTTTTCCTAGGAGGCATTTCATTTTTTTTTCTATATTTTTCATTTTGGGGGGGTTTTGTTTGACTAATTCTTGAAGTCTTATTGAGTTATTCACTTCCATTTGTTCAATTCCCATTTTTTAGTAAATTATTTTCTTCAGTTGCCATTTTTTAACTCCTTTTGCATTTGGCCAATTGAATGGTTTTGTTCATTGCATTTTTTCCATTTCACAAATTCAATTTTTCATATATATTATTCATATATTTTTCATATCTCTTTTCTAAGGAGTTCTATGCTTTTTCCATTTCTTCAAATCTATTTTGTAGGGAATTATATGCTTTTTGCCTTCTTGCAAAGATCTCATTTATTTTCCCCATTTTTCTTCTAAGTCTCTTATAAGATCCTTTGAAATCTTCCAGGAAAGCCTTGTGAAATGGGCACCAGCTCATATCTCCTTTTGAGGCTTTATCTGGAGTTGATTTGCCTTTAAGAATTTCAGGATTTGAGGTCTGTTCTTTTCTCTCTCCATAAAAGCTGTTTATGTAGAGATTCCTTTTTTTAAAATACTGTTGGGAAAACTGGAAATTAATATGACAGAAATTAGATATGGACCCACACTTAACACCATATACCAAGATAAGATCAAGATGGGTCCATGATTTAGGCATAAAGAATGAGATCATAAATAGATTAGAGAAACATAGGATAGTTTACCTCTCAGACTTGTGGAGTAGTAAGGAATTTATGACCAAAGGAGAACTAGAGATCATTATTGATCATAAAATAGAATATTTTAATTACATCAAATGAAAAAGCTTTTGAACAAACAAAACTAATGCAAACAATATTAGAAGGGAAGTAACAAATTGGGAAAATATTTTTACTGTTAAAGGTTCTGATAAAGGCCTCATTTCCAAAATACATAGAGAACTGGCTCTAATTTATAAGAAAACAAACCATTCTCCAATTGATAAATGGTCAAAGGATATGAACAGACAATTTTCAGATGATGAAATTGAAACTATTTCCACTCATATGAAAGAGTGTTCCAAATCACTACTGATCAGAGAAATGCAAATTAAGACAACTGTAAGATACCAGTACACACCTGTCAGATTGGCTAAAATGACAGGAAAAATAATGATGAATGTTGGAGGGGATGTGGGAAAACTGGGACACTGATGCATTGTTGGTGGAGTTGTGAAAGAATCCAACCATTCGGGAGAGCAATTTGGAACTATGCCCAAAAAATTATCAAACTGTGTATACCCTTTGATCCAGCAGTGCTACTACTGGGCTTATATCCCAAATAAATACTAAAGAAGGGAAAGGGACCTGTATGAGACAAAATGTTTGTGGCAGCTATTTTTGTAGTGGCTAGAAACTGGAAAATGAATGGATGCCCATCAATTGGAGAATGGTTGGGTAAATTATGGTATATGAATGTTATGGAATATTATTGTTCTATAAGAAATGACCAATAGGATTAATACAGAGAGGCTTGGAAAAACTTACATGAACTGATGCTGAGTGAAATGAGCAGAACCAGGAGATCACTATACACTTCAACAACGATACTGTATGAAGATATCTTCTGATTGAAGTGGATATCTTCAACATAGAGAAGATCTAATTCAGTTCCAGTTGATCAACAATGGACAGAAATAGCTACACCCAGACAAGGAACACTGGGAATTGAGTGTAAACTGTTTGCACTATTGTATTTCTATCCAGGTTACTTATACCTTTGGAATCCAATTCTTCTCATGCAACAAGAAATTTGGTTTTACACACATATATTGTATCTTGGATATACTGTAAAATATTTAACATGTATGGGATTGCCTGTCATCTAGCGGAGGGAGTAGAGGGAGGGAGGGAGGGGGAAATTTGGAAAAGTGAATACAAGGGATAATGTTGTAAAAAAAAAATTTACCCATGCATATGCACTGTCAAAAAATATGTAATTATAAAATTTATTTAAAAAAAAAATTCTTTTTTTTCCTTTGTTTTTTGCTCATTTTTAAAGGCTTGAGCTTTGCTCTTAATGAAAAGGAGCCACAAGTTGCTTTAGTTTACCCTGGGGCAGTTTTGCTGATTGACTTTTGGTGCTCAGTAATTACGGCTAGGTCCCATATTTTTCAAGGGTTCAGTGGTTCACATTTTGCCTTTTGTAGCAAATCTGCTATATCACCCACATATAAAGGACACAGTCACCTTATAGCAGATTCTCAGGTATGTGGAAGCTGCAATGCTCTGATTCCCCACTCCAGGTCCTTGCCCCAGGTTTGAAACACACTTGTTCTAAAATTATTCCATGGTATCTTCTTCTGGAAATGTGGTGTACTCCAAAGTTTTGTGGGTTCTGTGACTCCAAAGCCAGTTTAGAGCCTTAATCCATGATTTGTTTGAGAGAACATTAGAGAAGGTCACAGAAAGTTGTGATTGCTCTCCACCATCTTGGCTCTGCTCCCTCCCAATGATTATCAGTATGGGCAGATATTATATGCTCTCAAGCTTGTCATTGAGAAATTTGGTTCTATCAAGTTGTATCAAACTGAGAACCATCCATCTCAATTATTTAGGAAGTCACATGCCTGGTGGCAATGATATAGACCAGATGACTTATCAAGGTGGGTCAGTCTTAAGAATCCTTAAAGTAGCTGGAAAGATATGTTGTACAATGTTCTCAAAAAGAACATTGAGAAGTGATTATTTCCTTATCTTGTGAATGTACACTTCCCTTACATACTTCAGCCAAAGCCACTAATTTCTATTTCTAGGAATTTCTTCCTTGATGTAATTTGTATTTTCTTTAAAAAAAATGTGGCTCTAATGAGAAGTAATATTTTGGGTTATTAATAGTCCTTCAGACTTATGTGTTTTATTAGACTAGATTGGTGCAAGTTAAGTGAGAAAGGGAGGTAATATATAAATTTATTATTAAAATGTAAATGAATTATTTGTATTATATTGTATATAATATATACATATTATACATACATTATGTGTATATATACATATATTCTATGTTATATATACATGTAAACAATATAATTATATTGTATATAATACAAGACATTGTATTAAATATATTATTATAATCTGGAACCACTTGAGTAAGAAATACAAAAATCACAGAACCTCAAATTGCAAGGGAATTCAGAAATCAAATATCCCAAAATATGGGACCATAAAGATGGAATGAAGTAAATCCAAACTTTGACATTAATTGTGAAGCTGAAAGGTGTTTTTATTACTCATATTTCTACTTCACAATTTTTGTAAAAGCTTAGGATTTCATGGTGTATCACAATAATGGAGAAATAAACATTATTTCTTTAGTTAGTAATGGTTTATTATACAAGCCATCCTTTTCTACATAAATGGATTTCTCAGCATGTTTCTACTGTAGAAGTACAGTTGATTACTAAAGCAGCTGCAGATTATAATAATAAATATTATTTTTATACTTCTGATGGATGTTCATTTATTAAATCCTTACCTTAAGATTTTTTTGACTGGCTTTTTAAAATAAAAGCAGTTTCTATATCTTGACATATGTGGGTCAACCATATTGTATAGAAAAGAGTTTTTAAAGATTTTTAAATTTAGAAAAACTGGCCAGCATTTATTACATAATTAAGTGACAGTAATATTGAAAATTTCCCTACAAGTTTGGAAAATCTGGAGGTAATGCATAACTTGAAATGTCTTCATCTTAGAACATTACACAAAGAATGGCTTTATGCACAAGTACAGAAAAGTGGCAGTCTGATGTTACAGTATAATAATATACCATGCTACATTTTCTTTCTGACATTAAAGTAAATCATATTACAAACTACAGATTATATGGAGAATCTAAAAACTGATTAAAGTTTTATGCATCAAAAATTCTGATTATCTTTACTTAGAGAAATGTGTTATCAATATTCTCAGCCTAATCATTCAGGAAAAAAATCTTTTTTGCAATATTTTTATTGAATTTTGGATAATTTCTGAAAGTAAATTCAAGCTGTGACAAAAAATTGTTTATGCCAGTCATAATCATATGAATACGATTTGCAAGTGGGTTCTACGATGATGTTCTAAATGGTGACCCAATCTGCTAGAGAGCCAGTTATTATAAAGTCACGTTCTAGCACAAAGGCTGTCTTTTTTATATGGAGAATGAAATGTTTGAAAATTCTGGCTGCCATTACATGCTACTCATAATTCAAGTATGCAAATGGTTCTTCAATTAAATAGAAGACATAGGTTTACCCAGACAAAACTAATTGTAACTCACCACCAGATAATGTCTATTCCTCTGGATCTATGATGTTTTAAATGTGCAAAGACTTCATTACATCAGTGATAAATAGTGGATCTCATATCTTCTTATGTAGATATTGGTATACACTTTCTATTGATTTTGGAATGATTTTATATGACTTTAAACTGACATTTACCATTAATACCTCCTTTCTTTCAGGTTTAAGCATCTTGATGCATGTGGTTTTGCCAGTACTATTTTCTCCTAGAATCATCATAATTTTAAAGTCTGGGAATTCTTTGGCAATGATTAAATTCAAATTCTCCCATCTTTTCTTAATTTCTGGATATTTAGGCATGCACATCTTTTTCACTTTTCTTCATTTACTATCTCAGGCACTTTAAAAGCCAGTGATGCATTTCTGAATCATAAGTTTCTATAGGAATGTAACCATCTAAGAAAATATGCTAAAAGGTGTAGTGACAACACCATAAGCATTTTGCACTCCATATAAAGGCAGAGCAAAAATCTAAAACACTTATGTCAAGCTCCAAAACAATGATATGTCTACCAAGATTTATTAGTGGTTATATAGTGATGATAGCCTTTAGCTGCTGCTTAATATCTAGGTAGGTAGCAGGTTCATAAAAGGTAGCGATATGCTAGCTTGTGTCTTTGTTTCATCCTTCTGTCCAAAATAGAACCCACAGTGTCCTTTGCAAATATGGGAATCTGATCTATATATTAAAGCTTGATAATCATTTTTAGCTAATTCTTTAGAATATTGGTGAAATACTTTTGCAACTTAGATCCTCAAAAATAAATCAAGATTTTTTGTCAATCTGGTATGTTTTCATACTTTCCACTATTTAGTTCTTGCTTTCTTCGTGAAATTGTCAAAGCAGTTGATTCCCAAATGTTATTGGTTCCAATTAATTCTCAAATTCCACCTGAACAAGTGATAGGCAACCTGTGAAATTGGCAGAATACTGATATTTTGTTTCATGTAACAAAATATAAATATTGTGCCAATTAGATAAGTTGACAATTGGCAATGTGCAAAAAGAGCATTTCTTAATACAAAGACCATAGCCAGTGCATAGTGTTTCAGAAATCCATGATCTGTGGTGTAACTTCTATGCATAGTCTTCCCATTTGTACTACTGGGCAATTATTTTTGCACTCCTAATGGCATTTCTTTAGCTTACATTTGTCATGACTGACAGTAGCAGTTCTTGTTAATTTTTCTGCCATATATATCAATGCCCATTTACAATATTGATTTACAATATCATAAGAAATTTGACTTTGTAAGCAAGAAAAGCAGGATCCCAGGTGTTCTGGAGATAAGCTCCCACTCTTGATTTGGGGAGAGTAACCATAAGTACATAGTACTTTAAGGTTTGCAAAGCACTTGGCAAATACTATCTTGCTTTGTTCTCATAGGAACCTTGAAAAGTAAGTCCTATTACTATACCTATGTTACAGATGTGGAAACACATGTAGATAGAGATTAAGTGACTTGCCCAGAATTACATAGCTAATAAGTTCTGAGGAAGGATCAGAACTCAAGTATTCCATTCCAACAGTATACATTGATCAATTTAGCTTCCAGAAGAATTTACATCAGAATTGTGCTATGTTTTAAGGTACTATATCAAATCAATCCATTCAAGTGTCAGTAAATATGAATCATATTGGAGAAAAATCAGAATAAAAGGGAAAAACCATAGGAGAGAGGAAAAAAACAAAGTGAACATAGCATGTGCTGATTTACATTCAGCTTCCTTAGCTCTTTTTTCTAGAAGCAGATGGCATTTTCTGAACAAAGTCTATTGAGATTACTTTGTATTACTGAACTACTGAGAAAAATCAAGTCTTTCATTTTGCACATTGTTACTGTTATTATGTATAATGTGTTCCTGGTTCTGCTTGTTTCACTTATCATTAGTTCATGTAAATTTTTCTAAAATCATCTTGTTCCTAATTTTTTATAAAATCATAGCATTCTATTACTTTCATATACCATAACTTCTTTATTCATTCCCCAATTAATTGGCATCTACACATTTTCCCATTCTTTTTTACCACAAAAATAATAGGTACAAAACATTTTTGCACATATCAGTCCTTTCCCCTCCTTTATGATTTTTTGGCATACAGACCCAGGAATGGCAATGCTGGATCAAAGAGTATGCACAGCTATATAGCCCTTTGGGCATAGTTCCAAATTACTCTCCAAAATGGTTGGGAGATCCAGAACCTTAAAGAAGGAAATGATTCTTTGAAGCTTGTATTTGTGCAAATGGAAGCCAGTGAAGTTATGATACCAAGAAATAATAACACAAAAATTTTAAAAATGAAAAAATAGAGGAGAAACTGAGCCATATAAGTAAAATAATAAATCTGTAAAATAGATAAAGAATGGAAAACATGAGAATAATTGATCTATATGACAGATATGACTAGAAAACAAACGAACAAAAAACCATTTTGACACAATGATGCAATAAAACAGTCCTGAAGTGATGGAAGAAAAGAGGAATGTAGAAAGATGAAAAAAAAATCTATCAATCACCATCCTGAAGAGATTTTAAAATGCAAATATTTAAGAATTTCATGGCTAAATTTCAAAATCTTCAGATCAAAGATAAAATTTTACAAGCAACAATACCAAAATAATTCAAATATGATTGAGCTACAATTAGAATTGCACAGGATCTTTGAGTGACTACAATAAAGGACCACAGGTCTTGGAAATGCTATATTAACAATCAAAGAAATAGGATTATGGCAAAAAAATATTAAAAAATTAAGTATGATACTGAACAAAAATATATACATTCAATTAATTATCAAATTTTCAGGATTTTGCCTCAAACAAATCTGTTCAGTAAAGCATTTAATATAAGATTCAATATCAAACAGTAATTCCAAAGGATTCAATAAAGACAAACTGTTTATGTTTTACATGTGAAAATGTAAACCATATGTCTAAGATTGACATTCATAATTGTGTAGTCCAAAAGAAAGACTGGGGTAGTGACTTTAAAAAGAAAAAAAAAATCTAGGAAAAGATAAAAAGCTATTTATGTCATATGAACTAGCTGCAAGAGCAAGATATGATGCAGAAGAAGTAGATGGGGAGGAGGCCTGATAGTTTAGAAGTCCTACTCACATTTGGAATTGTTATACTAAAAAGGAAGGGTATATAATACTATTGAAAATGGATAAAGATGGACGTGGTCATCTTCAACAATGAGATGAACCAAATCAGTTACAATAGAGCAGTAATGAATTGAACCAGCTTCACCCCATGAAAAAACTTTGGGAGATGACTATGAACCACTACATAGTATTCCCAATCTCTCTATTTTTGTCCTCCTGCATTTTTGATTTCCTTCACAGGCTAATTGTACACTATTTCAAGTCCAATCTTTTTGTACAGCAAAATAACTGTTTGGATATGTATACATTTTTGTATTTACTTTATACTTTAACATATTGAATATGTATTGGTCAATCTGCCATCTGGGGGAGGGGGTGGGAGGAAGGAGGGGAAAAATTGGAAAAACAATTGTTAATGCTATGAAATTACACATGCATATATCTATAATTAAAAAAAAGAAAATGGATAAAGAAATAATGGGAGATGGGCAAAATAATGTGGAGTATAGAAGTGTAGGTAGATTGATGGGAATGAGATAAAGGTGTTAAGATTAATTAAAGTGGGATAAAAGGGAGGGAAAGCATGGGGAGATAAGAAAAGGGAACAATCCATGTGGGGGGGGGCAATCAGGAGGTTAAGTAGTAGCAAGGCAAATTAACAGGTAGAAATAAAGTAGAAGAGAATAGGAAATAAAAGATATACAAAAACAAAATAACAATGATCAAAAATAGAATTTATTAGGAAAAAATTAGGATTAGTAATCATTAATGCTGGACAAAAATTAGGAAAAAAGATTCAATCAAGAAATCTACATGTCAGTCATCTTAAAATAGTAGAGATATAGAGATATATCTGTGTATATGTATACATGATATGCATATGTATATATTTCTATGTGTGTGTATGTGTATGTGTCTCAGTGTATATGTATATGCATATATAAGAGTATTATGTATGTGGGCATATCCAAATAACTATATATACATATATACACACACATAGATTTCTATAATCATATATATATATATATATATATATATATACATCTATATATTTGTGTGTGTAATATATGTATACATATACATATATATATATATATATACATTCTTGTGTATGTGTATATTCATCATTTCCTATACTACAACAACAACCCAAACTTATATGATTTAGTTATTCTAAATAGTCTAAAATAATATTGATTAATGTTACTGGCAAAAAGTGTTGTTTCCTTGTTTTTCTCTTTTGATTAAAGTTATTTTAGCTTTAACTTTGAGATCAGTGATTACTATTCCTGATTATTTCTAGTAAATTCTATTCCTGATCATTATTATTATTATGTATATATCTTTTATTTCCTAACCCTGCTGACTTCTCCATTTTACTTTTCTCTGTTGCTTTGTCTTTCTGCCATTTAAACTGCTAAGGATCCTTTCTTTATTCTCTTCCCCACCTTTCTTTGCTTCTTTCTTAATCCCATTCCAATTAATCTAAACAACCTTCTATTAGGTTAGTTATTGTTATGATCAATTATGTTACATATTTTTTCTAATATTAAACCATTATTGCATTCCTAATATAAATCCTACTTGATCATATTCCTGGTGCTAAATTGCTGTAATCTCTTTGCTAATATTTTGTTTAAAATATTTACATCAATATTTATCAGATAGGTTGATCTATAGTTTTCTTTTCTATTTTGTCTCTTCCTGGTTTAGATAACATCACTATATTCGTAATAATACAAATGAATTTGGCAGGACTTCTTCACCTGTTGTTCCATATAATATATAGCATTGGAATTAATTGTTTTTTAAATGTTTCGTAGAATCCATTTGTAAATTCATCTGGCCCTAGAGATATTTTCCTTTGAGAATTCATTGATGGCTTGTTCCATTCCTTTTCCTAAAATGTTTATCTGGACAAATTATATTTTTGTAGCTATTCGTTTCAATTAGATCATCAGTACTGTTGGTTTACTATTAAATAAAATAGCACCTGATTGTTAATTTCATTTTTCCTAAGTGGTAATAAGTTAACTCTTTGCAATTTTGATACTGATAAATTTTTAAACAAATTAATGTAAGGTTTTTCTAGCTTACTGGATTTCGTCATAAAACATTGGTTTTATTTATTCCATATTTCCTTTCAATTTTATTATTCTCCTTTTTGACTTTCATAATTTCTAATTTGGTATCTAATTGTTTTTTTTTTTATTTTTTTCTTTATGTAGCTTTTATTAATTATATGACCATTTCATTGGTCTTTTTTTCTCTTTGTTGTTAATGTAAGAATTTAAACATAAAATATATCTTCTAGAAACTATTTTGACTGTATCCTATACATTTTGATATGCTGTCTCATTATTGTCATTTCTTGGATTAAATTATTAGTTGTTTCTATGATTGTTGTTTCAACCACTCATTTAATAGGATTAGATTATTTTGGAGTAGAGCCAAGATGGTGGAGAAGATACACTCAAATTTGTAAGCTCCCTTCTTCCCTCAATACCAATTATTTAAATCAGCCTCAAAAATAATGCTGTACTGATAAAAAACACAAGGATTAGAAGCACAACTTACCAGCTGAAGAGAATCTGAAATTTCAACAGAAAAGGTTGATTCTGAGGCGAGGGAAAAAAAAAAACTCAGCACAGACAGGGTTAGGTGCTAGCACATTGTGCCAAACGGGCTGGGGAGAACTCTGGGATCAGAGAAGCCACTGAGATAGAGGAATCTGGCACAGGCTGATAGCTCTTAACTGCTTACAAAACAGCAGATCAGAAGAGAAATCAAGCCATTTTAAAATATAAAGCCAGATCTTAGATTCACCCCAATCCAGAAGGGCCTAACAATAATCTTGGCACAGCTGTGCAACTGCCTTCTGCTGCCTGGGGCTTCTCCTTGGGGTAGTTGAGAGTCTGAACAGCGGGGGACACAGCCTGGGGCAGCATCAAATCCACATAGTGCGGGGCTCAGACTGAGGCAGGGGAATTCCAGCAGTAGTGAGCAAAACTCCAACAGCAGTGGAACTCCCAGAACAGTGGAACCTCCAAAGCAGGGACTGTGGTTTCCAGGCAGACACTTGCAGTTTGAGCACAAGAGCTTTTCACATCACCTGATAATGACTACAGCCCCACAGGAGGTTTTGGCTGGGGTTTGTGATGCTTTCACTGTTCAGCCTTAAACCTCAGGGCAGTTGCTAGGCCACACAGCAGGGTTCCTCACTAGGCACTTGTGGCAGCGCAGCGGTGCTAACCACCTCTGAGGCATTTCTGGGGAGGGGGGAGGGGAACTCTCTCCCAGAGCTCTCTCTTAGCCCAGGCATAGGGTTGTTGCATTCCAGCCCAGTACGGGGGGAAGCTGATAAATTTCCCCAAGTGCAGATATCCCACAGAGTTTTAAGAATGAGTAAGAAACTGAAGAGAACTATTGACATCTTCTATTCAAAGAAAGAGTGGGTATCCAACCCCAAGGAGGCTAACAGCAGAGAGTCTCCAGATAACACCCTAAAAGGGAATGATACCTGCCCCCCATCACATAACTCTCTCCTAGAAGAGACTATTGAAAAGTTAAGAGAGTTTGAAGAAAAATGGGGAAAGAAAAGAGAAGCTATGATAGAAAATAACAATGTCCTGAAATTTGAGTTGGAAACAATAAAGAATTCACAGGAGGTACAGGGAAACAAAATCTGTGAATTACAAAAGGTTAACAAAATCACATGAAAATAGGATTTCCGAATTGGAAAAGATAAAAAATTCCAAAGAAAGTATGATTTGTGATTTGGAAAAAGAAAATAACTCACTAAAAAAAAAATAGTGAAATGGAAAAAAATTCAACAGAGCAAAATAATTCATTTAAAAATTCAATTGGATATATATGAAAAGAACTAAAAAATGTGAATGAAGAAAATAACTCATTAAAAATCAGGACTGAACAAATAGAAATGAATGATTCATTGAGAATGATTCAAAACAAAGAAAAAAAAAAGAAAAGCTGGAGAATAACATCAAATATTTACAATGAAAATCTATAGACCTGCAAAATAGATCTAGGAGACAAAATCTAAGGATCATTGGACTTCCCGAAAATTATGATGAAAAAAACAGCCTAGATTGTATTTTACAAGAAAACATCAAAGAAAACTATCAAGAGACAATGGAAACAGAAAGGAAAATTGAAAACCCTCTGAAAAAGACCCTAAAAAAAGAACTCCACGGAGCATTGTGGCTAAGCTGCAGAACCACCAAACTAAGGAAAAATATTGCAAGCAGCTAGGAAAAACAATTCAAATATTAAGGTGCCAAAACAAGGGTCATGCAAGATCTGGCTGCCTACACATTAAAAGATAGAAGGGCCTGGAACCTGATATTCCAAAAGGCAAAAGAACAAGGATTGCAACCAAGAATAAACTACTCAGCTAAGTTTAGCATTTTCTTCCATGGAAGAAGATGATCATTTCATGAAACAGAGGAAGTCCATTTGTTGCTAAGAAAAAAACCAGACTTAAACAAAAAATTTGATCTACATCCACAAGACTGAAGAGAAGCAGAAAAAATAAAAAGAACTCTTGAGAACTGTATCTCTATTGTGGATATACAGAAAGTTCACATGGATAATTTGATTTTACTGATATAACATAAAAAAGGGAAATAGTAAAGGGAAGGGGATAGTATCAGATAAAGGGAAAGGAGAGATAAAAAAAAAATGGAAACTACATCTCAGGAAGAGGCATAGAAAATCTACCACATCTGAGGGAATTTAGAGAGGGGGAGAAACATTGTGTGAATCTTACTCTCATCAGAGTAGGCTCCAAGAGTAAATAATTGACATATTTGTTTTCAAAGAATTCTCTCTCACCTCATTGAAAGGGGGTGGAGGAAAAGGGAAAAGGAAAGGGGGAATAAGAGAAGGGTACAAGAAAGGGGAATGTAATTAAAAGGAGGAGGGGAGGGATCCTAAAAAGGAAGGGCTGTGTATCACAAGTGGGGTCCATAATTTAAATACTGGGGAAGCGGTTCAGGGGGGACAAGTGAAAAAGAGCATAAGCAGGGGGTTATGATGACAGGAAATACAGAATTAGTCATTTTAACTGTAAATGTGAATGGGATGAACTCTCCCATTAAACAGAAACAGATAGCAGACTAGATCAAAAGTCAGAACCCTACAATATGTTGTTTACAGGAAACACACTTAAAGCAGGGAGATACATACAGAGTAAAGGTAAAAGGTTGGAGCAGAATCCATTATGCTTCAGGTAAAGCCAAAAAAGCAGGGGTAGCCATCCTTACCTCAGATCAAGCAAAAGCAGAAGTTGATCTAATTAAAAGAGATAAGGAAGGAAACTATATCCTGCTAAAAGGTAGCATAGACAATGAAGTCATATCAATACTAAACATATATGCACCAAGTGGTATAGCATCTAACTTCCTAAAGGAAAAGTTAAGAGAGTTGCAAGAAGATATAGACAGCAAAACTATAATAGTGGGAGATCTCAACTTTGCACTCTCAGAATTAGATTAATCAAACCACAAAAAAAATTAGAAAAATTAAAGAGGTAAATAGAACATTAGAAAAACTAGGTATGATAGACCTTTGGAGAAAACTGAATGGTGATAGAAAGGAGTATACTTTCTTCTCATCAGTTCATGGAACCTATACAAAAATTGACCATATATTGGGACATAAAGATCTCAAAATTAAATGCAGGAAGGCAGAAATAATAAATGCATTCTTCTCAGATCACAATGCAATAAAAACTACATTCAATAAGAAGTTAGGGTAAATAGACCAAAAAGTAATTGGAAACTAAATAATCTCATCTTAAAGAATGACTGGGTGAAACTGCAAATTATAGAAACAATGAATAATTTCACCCAAGATAATGACAATCATGAGACATCATACCAAAATTTGTGGGATGTAGTTAAAGCGATAATAAGGGGAAATTTTATATCTTTAAGGCTTACTTGAACAAAATAGAGAAAGAAAAGAATAATGAAATAGGCCTGCAACTTAAAAAGCTAGAAAAAGACCAAATTAAAACCCCAACCAAAAACTAAACTTGAAATTCTAAAATTAAAAGAAGAAATCAATAATATTGAAAGTAAAAAAAAAAAAAAAAAAAAAAAAAAAAAAAAAAAAAAAAAAAAAAACTATTGAATTAATAAATAAAACTAAGTCTTGGTTTTATGAAAAAGACAATAAAATAGATAAACCTTTGGTAAATTTTATTAGAAAAAGGAAAGAGGAAAATCAATTTGTTAGTCTTAAAAATGAAAAGGGGGATCTTTCCACCAATGAAGAGGAAATTAGAGAAATAATAAGGAGTTACTTTGCCCAACTTTATGTCAATAAATTTGATAACTTAATTGAAATGGATGACTACCTCCAAAAATATAGGCATCTTAGATCAACAAAGGAGGAGGTAAACTGCTTTCAGAAAATTTCAGAAAAAGTAATAGAAGACACTATTAATCAACTCCCCAGGAAAAAAATCCCCAGAATTAGATGAATTTACATGTGAATTCTACCAAACATTTAAAGAACAATTAACTCCAATGTTATATAAACTATTCTAAAAAATGGGGGTGAAGGAGTCCTACCAAACTCCTTTTATGACACAGACATTGTACTGATACCTAAACCAGGCAAGTTGAAAACAGAGAAAGAAAACTATAGACAAATCTCCTTAATGTATGCTGATGCTAAAATCTTAAATAAGATATTAGCAAAAAGACTTCAGAAAATCATCCCCAGGATAATACACTATGATCAAGTAGAATTTATACCAGGAATGCAGGGCTGTTTTAATATTAGGAAAACTATTTGTATAATTGACTATATTAATAATCATATTAATAAAAACCATATGATCATTTCAATAGATGCATAAAAAGCATTTGATAAAATACAACATCCGTTCCTACTAAAAAAAAAATTGAGAATATAGGAATAAATGGACTATTCCTTAAAATAATCAGGAGCATATATTTAAGACTGTCAGTAAGCATAATATGTAATGGGATAAACTGGAACCCTTCTCAGTAAGATCAGGAGTGAAACAAGTTTGCTCACTATCACCATTACTATTCAATATTGCTTTAGAAATGTAGCCTCGGCAATAAGAGTCGAGAAAGAGATTAAAGGAATAAGAGTAGGTAATGAGGAAATCAAACTGTAACTCTTTGCAGATGATATTATGGTACACTTAGAGAATCCCAAAGACTCTGCTAAAAAGTTATTAGAAATAATTCACAACTTTAGCAAAGTTGCTGGATACAAAATAAATCCACATAAATCCTCAGCATTTTTATACATCACCAACCAAATGCAACAGCATGAGATACAAAGAGAAATTCCATTGAAAACAAATGTTGAGAGTATAAAATATTTGGGAATCCATCTACCAAAGAAAAATCAGCAAAATTACAAAACACTTGCCATAAAAATTGTCAGATTTAAATAATTGGAAAGACATCCAGTGCTTGTGGTTATGCCGAGCGAATATAATAAAGATGACAATACTTCCCAAACTAATCTATTTATTTAGTGATATACTAATCAGACTCCCAAGAAACTATTTTAGTGACCTAGATAAAATAACAACAAAGTTCATATGGAAGAATAAAAGGTCGAGAATTTCAAGGGAATTAATGAAAAAAAAAAGTCAGATGAAGGTGGTCTAGGTATACCTGATCTAAAACTATATTATATAGCAGCAGTTACCAAAACCATTTGATATTGGCTAAGAAATAGACAAGTCGATCAATGGAACAGATTAGGTACACAGGATAAAATAGGGTACAACTATAGCAATCTAGTCTTTGACAAACCCAAAGATACCAACATTTTGGAAAATAATTCATTATTTGAAAAAAAAAAAACTGTTGGGAAAACTAGAAATTAGTATGGCAGAAATTAGATATCGACCCACACTTAACACCATATACCAAGATAAGATCAAAATGGGTCCATGATTTAGGCATAAAGAATGAGATCATAAATAGTGTAGAGGAACAGAGTATAGTCTACCTCTCAGACCTGTGGATGAGGAAGGATTTTATAACCAAAGGAGAACTAGAGATCATTATTGATCACAAAATAGAAGATTTTAACTACATCAAAATAAAAAGCTGTTGTACAAACAAAACTAATGCAAACAAGATTGGAAGGGAAGTAACAAATTGGGAAAATATTTTTACAGGTAAAGATTCTGATAAAGGTCTCATTTCCAAAATCTATAGAGAACTGACCCTAATTTATAAGAAATCAAACCATTCTCCAATTGATAAATGGTCAAAGGATATGAACAGACAATTCTCAGATGAAGAAATTGAAACTATATCCACTCATATGAAAGAGTGTTCCAAATCACTGTTGATCAGAGAAATGCAAATTAAGACAACTCTGAGATACCACTACACACCTGTCAGATTGGCTAAGATGACAGGAACAAATAATGATGAATGTTGGAGGGGATGTGGGCAAACTAATACATTGTTGGTGGAGTTGTGAAAGAATCCAATCATTTTGGAGAGCAATTTGGAACTATGCCCCAAAAATTATCAAACTGTGCATATTCTTTGATCCAGCAGTGCTACTACTGGGCTTATATCCCGAAGAAATACTAAAGATGAGAAAGCGACCTATATGTCTCAAAATGTTTGTGTCATCTCTTTTTGTAGTGGCTAGAAACTGGAAAATGAATTGATGTTCATCAATTGGAGAATGGTTAGATAAACTATGCTATATGAATGTTATGGGATATTATTGGTCTGTAAGAAATGACTAGCACGATGAATACAGAGAGGCTTGGAGATACTTACATGAATTGATGCTGAGTGAGATGAGCAGAACCAGAAGATCACTATACACTTCAACAACAATAATGTATGAAGATATATTCTGATGGAAATGGATATCTTCAACATAAAAAAGATCCAACTCACTTCCAGTTGATTAATGATGGACAGAAACAGCTACATCCAGAGAAGGAACCCACGGAATTGAATTTAGCACTACTGTCTTTCTACCCAGGTTACTTATACCTTCGGAATCCAATTTTTAATGTGCAACAAGAAAATTGGATTTACACACATATATTGTATCTAGGTTATAATGTAACACATTTAATATGTATAGGATTGCCTTTCATGTAGGAAGTATAGAGGGAGGGAGGGAGGGAGGGAGGGAGGGAGGGAGGGAGGGAGGGAGGGGAAAATTTGGAAAAATGAATACAAGGGATAATGTTATTTAAAAAAATTACTCATGCATATTTATTGTCAAAAATTTTATAATTATAAAATTAATTTAAAAAAATAAAAAAGATTATTTTTAATTTCCAATTCATTATTAGTCTCTTTCCATATTCCTTTATTGCATGTAACTTTATTGTGTCATGATCTGAATAGTATACATTTAATACGTCTGCTTTTCTACATTTGATTGTAAGTTTTTTTTTTTTTTTTATCATCTAAAACATGGTCAATTTTTTTTAGATTCCATGCACCATGGAATAGGTAAATTCCATTCTATCCACATTCAATTTTCTACAGAGGTCTATCAAAACTAATTTTTCTAATATTCTATTTACCTCCTTAACTTCTTTCTTTTTTATTCTGAGAGAGTGAGGCCCTCAGTGTAGTTTTGCTGTCTTTTCCTTCCTGAAACTGATTTATTTACTCACCTAAGAATTTGGATTTTGTACTACTTGATGCATATGTGTTTTTGTTATTTTTTTTCATTGTCTTTGGTACTTTTCAATCAAGATGTTGCTTTTTTCCTTATTTCTTTTTTTTAATTTTTTTTAATTTTTTTTCCCTGAGGCTGGGGTTAAGTGACTTGCCCAGGGTCACACAGCTAGGAAGTGTTAAGTGTCTGAGGTCAGATTTGAACTCAGATCCTCCTGAATTCAAGGCTGGTGCTCTATCCACTCTGCTACCTATCTGCCCCTCCTTATCTCTTTTAATTAGATGTATTTTTACTTTTGCTTTATTTGAAATCAGCATTGTTACTGTAATGTTCTCAGTGGTTTTCCGGAGGTCTTGGGAGCAGCCTTAGTTTCAGTTTAGTAATCACCACAAGAACAGCCAGGTGTTAAAATCCAAAAGTCTTTATTGTCTCTTTCAAATTTTTGTCTCCTTTGCCTGGTACTCAGCTAGTTTTCCTGTGGCCTTCCAGAGTCTTAGTTTCAGTGGAGAAGTGAAGGTGGAAGCCTGCCACCAAGGTGGTGTGAGATGGGATGAAAAAATCTGAGTCCAAGGGCTTGTGCTTCAGCCTCCAGTCCAATTGTCTTCTCTAGCTCTGAATATTGCTGAGATTCCTAGCTTATATGCTCTACACTGAGTATAAACCAATCATTATATCCCACTAGGAAACCATTAATTGTTGTAATATTAAATCAATCATACTGAACTTAGAATACTGTTAATCACCATGCTAAACTAGATAACCATTGCATTTATCAATTCCACTGACTTAACACTTTATAAGAATCCTTGTTTCAGAGTTCTGGCCCATAACATTGCCCACTTTCTTTTGTTTTAAAATATAAGGTGGTCACACTCTCCCTGACTTCTCAAGGAGATGAGAACCCCCCAAAAAGAGGTAATCATGCCTTCTCTCTGACTCCTCAAAAAAGGAGTGAAAACACCAAAAAAGTGGGTGATCATGCCCTCCCTGACATCTCAGGAAGGAAGATGAAAATCAAAGGTGTAATGTTCTGTTATTTCTTAATTATAATACTTCCCTGGGAGGAGGTTTCTTTTCTGTAAATCCTTTTCTCTGGGAGCAGGTTTCTTGGGAGGCTTCTGGAGCCTCTAGCCAGAGCAAAGGTAGATGTGGGAATGAATTAGACTCTGCCTCCAAGAGTGTGGGTCTGTGAGTTTCCTGGAAGTCAATCCTAGATGTGAATCTCCATGAGCAGGCTTTTCCTTTAGTTCTTGTGAATCTTTTTCTGTCCCCAGTCAGCACCACAGTAGAATTTCGAATCCTGTTCTTCCTGAATCCTGGCTCTGAATCTCCTCCAGTTTCCCAGAAGTTCTCCTGGGATAAGTTCTCCTTATCCTTGACCCAATCCAGACTGACTTCTTCCAGACTGTAACCTCTTCAAGACTGCCTTCTTCCAGACTGCCTCCTTCCAGACTGCCCTGCCCACTCAATGTTGGCTCCTTTTATCCTCCCAGAGAATAGGCTTGTGGGTACTCCAGGGGCTTGTGGGAACTCCTTATAGGCCAATGAGCAAGCTCCTTTAAAAGTGTAAACTCCTTTAAAGGTTTGAACTAAAGGTGACTGTCCCCAGTCAGCACCACAGTAGAATCTCGAATCCTGTTCTTCCTGAATCCTGGCTCTGAATCTCCTCCAGTTTCCCAGAAGTTCTCCTGGGAAGTCTTATCCTTGACCCAATCCAGACTGACTTCTTCCAGACTGTAACCTCTTCAAGACTGCCTTCTTCCAGACTGCCTCCTTCCAGACTGCCCTGCCCACTCAATGTTGGCTCCTTTTATCCTCCCAGAGAATAGGCTTGTGGGTACTCCAGGGGCTTGTGGGAACTCCTTATAGGCCAATGAGCAAGCTCCTTTAAAAGTGTAAACTCCTTTAAAGGTTTGAACTAAAGGTGTGAACTTTGAGCTAGAGAATTGTTAAGAATCAACTTGGCACATCGTAAGGATTCTAACACAAACGAAAATGGAAAATCAAACCAGATTAGCAGGTTTCTGAAGGGTCTCACTTAAAACAAGTATACATAAATTC
Organism: Sminthopsis crassicaudata; assembly: GCF_048593235.1. Classification (NCBI taxonomy): domain Eukaryota; kingdom Metazoa; phylum Chordata; class Mammalia; order Dasyuromorphia; family Dasyuridae; genus Sminthopsis; species Sminthopsis crassicaudata. The sequence goes on from NC_133618.1 coordinate 563,719,989, forward strand.
ATCTACATGGGAGTATTACAAAGAAACAACATGAATCATCATGAGGAATTATATATGTCCACAAGTCCTAAAAATAGTCCAAAACCCATCTATTGTCCATCACTTCATATGTCAGGAAATTCAATAATTCCTGCAAGTTTCAGGGAATCAAATGATTCCTGTAGATTCTGAAGTCCTACATCAGTCTTATCAACATTTTTCATCTCAGGGAAGCCAATGGTTCCTGCAGGTTTTGAAGTTCTGTATCAGCCTTATCATGTCTCAGGGAATCCAATGATACCCAGTCTTATGTGTTAGCAAAGTGGATTTTGAAGTCTTATATCAGTCTTATCTTATCTCAGGGAATTCAATAATTCCTGCTGGTTTTGAAGTTCTGCAACAGTTTTATCAACATTTTTTTCATCTTAAGTAATCCAATGATTCCTGCTGGTTTTAAATGTGAATTCTACCATACATTTTAAGAACAATTAATTCCAATATATAAACTATTTGAAAAATAGGGAAAGAAGGAGTCCTATAAAATTCCTTTTATAACAAAGTTATGGTGCTGATAGATAAACCAGGTAGGATGAAAACAAATAAAGAAAATTATAGAACAATTTCCCTCATGAACAGTGGTGCAAAAATTTTAAATAAAATATTAGCAAAGAGATTACAGAAAGTCATCACCCAGATAATACATTATGACTAAGCAGGATTTATACCAAGAATACTTTTAAACCAATTTATAACAGTGCAATAGTAGGAAAACTATTTGCATAATTGACTATATCAGTAACGGTACTGACAAAAATTATATGATTATCTCAATAAATGAAGAAAAAGGCATTTGATAAAATGCAACATACATTTCTATTAAAAACACTAAAGAGTATAGGAATAAATGAACTTTTCCTTAAAATGATCAGTGGACATCTATTTAAAACTATTTTCAAGTATCATATATAATGGGGACAAACTACAACCATTCCTAGTAAGATCATGAATAAAACAAGGTTGCCCACTATCACCATTACTATTCAATATTGTATTAGAATGTTAGCATAGCTATAAGAGAAAAAAGAGATTAAAGAAATTAGAGTAGGTAATGAGGAAATCAAATCATCACTCTGTAGATGATATGATGGCATTCTTTCAAAAACCTAGAGAATCAAGTAAAAATTTACTAGAAACAATTCACAACTTTAGCAAAGTTGCAAGACACAAAATTAATCCACATAAATCATCAGCATTTTTATGTATTACCAACAAATTCCAGCAGCAATAGATACAAAGAGAAAATTCCATTCAAAATAACTGTCGAAGAGAGGTTTAGAGAGATATACATGAACTGATGCTAAGTGAAATGAGCAGAAGCAGGGGATCATTATACACTTCAACAATGATGCTGTTTGAGGATGTATTCTGATGGAAGTAGATATCTTTGACATAGAGAAGATCTAATTCAGTTCTAATTGATCAATGATAGACAGAATAAGCTACACCCAGAAAAGGAACACTGGGAAATGAATATAAACTATTTGCATTTTTGTTTTTCTTCCCAGGTTATTTTTACCTTCTCAATCCAATTCTCCCTGTGCAACAAGAGAATTGTTCATTTCTGCACACATATATTATATCTAGGAAATACCATAACATATTTAACATGTATAAGACTGCTTGCCATCTAGGGAAAGGGATGGAGGGAGGTAAGGGAAAAGTCGGAACAGATGTGAGTGCAAATTACCTAGGCATATGTTCTGTCAATAAAAAGTTATAATTAAAAAAATAAAAATAAAATATCGATGGTATAAAATATTGTGCAATTTATCTGCCAAGGGAAAGTCAGGAACTATATGAACACAACTACAAAACACTTACACACAAATCAAGTCAGATCTAATCAGTTGGAAAAATATCAAATCTTTATGGTTAGGACGAGTGAATATAATAAAAATGACTAAAGTAACTAAATTATTCTACTTATTTAGTGTCATACTAATCAAACTCCAAAGAAATTATTTTATGATCTAGAAAAATAATAACAAAGTTTACCTGGAAGAACAAAAGATCAAGAATTCCAAGGGAATTAATGGGGGAAAATGTCAATGCAGGTGGCCTACCTCTGCCAGACCTAAAATTATATTATGAAGCAAAAGTCAACAAAACTATTTGGTACTGGCTAAGAAATAGACTAGTCAATCAATCAAATATGTTAGGTTCACAGGACAAAATACTCAATAAGTATAGCAATCTAGTATTTGGCAAACCCAAAGATCTCAGCTTTTGGGGTAAGAACTTATTATTTGACAAAAACTGCTGGGAAAATTGGAAACTAGTGTTGCAGAAACTACACATTGGTCCACATCTAACACCATATACCAAGATAAAATTGAAAAGGGTTGATGATTTAGACATAAAGAGTGATGTTATAAGAAAAATAGAAGATAAGATAGTTCTCAGATCTATGGAGAAGGAAAGAATTTGTGACCAAAGTAGAACTGTAACTCATAATTGAACTCCAAATAGATAACTTTGATTATATTAAGCTAAAAAGTTTTTTTTTCAAACAAAATTAATGCAGCCAAGATTAAAAGGGAAGCAATAAATTGGGAAAACACTTTTTCATTTAAGCATTCTGATAAAGGCCACATTTCTAAAATATAAAGAATTGATTCTAATTTATGAGAACTCAAGCTCTTCTCCAATTGACAAATGGTCAGAGGATATGAACAGACAATTTTCAGATGAAGAAATTAAAACCATTTGTAATCATATGAAAGGTGCTCTAAATCACTATTGATCAGAGAATTGTCAATTAAAACCACTCAGATTCTACTACACACCTCTCAGAGTGGCTAAGATAACAGGAAAAGATAATGATGGATGTTGAATGTAATGTGGGAAAACTAGGACACTAATACATTGCTGAACCAATCCAATCATTCTGGAGAGCAATTTGGAACTACACTAAAAAAGCTATTACATTGTGATCCCTTTGATCCAGCCATATTTCTATTAGACCTATCTATCAAAGAAATTGCTGAGAATCTCTGAACTTAAATTATTTTAGCTCTTCCATCAAATTTAACATGATATAAAACAAACATCTAATGAGGATTAGAAGAGGACACCTTTATTTTGAAAATTCATCTTCATTTTGTTTTGAAAATTCAAGTTTTATCCTTTTGTACTCTCTTTGCTAGAGAAAAAAAAAAAGATCAATATCCCCTCAAATTCAACTACTACCCAGAAGATATGCCATCACCTCCCATCATCAGGACATCAATAATTTCAAACCAACCACTGAGTTACATCCATCACATTCTCTGGCAATGCCATTTCAATCTTTCTGAGGAACTATATTATAGTAAAAATAATTCAGAAATGAGAGTTGGGGAAATATTATCAGGCAGAAATAAATAAATGTAAAATCAGAAGCACTCCAAACTGAACAAGATTTTATAAGGAAAAAAATTATGAAATACTAAGTTCAGGATGTTAATGAAGATTTGAAATAAAGAATAGTAAAGCAAAGAAGGATCATGAAAATAGAAAGGGGAGTAAGAAAATTGAAAGGTAAAACAATGCTGCTATTGGGCTTATATCCCAAAGAAATACTAAAGAGGGGAAAGGGACCTGTATGTGCCAAAAGGTTTGTGGCAACTCTTTTCGTAGTGGCTAGAAACTGGAAGATGAATGGATGTCCATCAATTGGAGAATGGTTGGGTAAATTATGGTATATGAAGGTTATGGAATATTATTGCTCTGTAAGAAATGACCAGCAGGAGGAATACAGAGAGGCTTGGAGAGAATTACATCAACTGATGTTGAGTGAAATGAGCAGAACCAGAAGATGGCTGTACACTTCAATGTTGTATGAAGATGTATTCTGATGGAAGTGAATATCTTCAACATAAAGAAAATCCAACTCACTTCCAATTGATCAATGATGGACAGAAATAACTACACCCAGAGAAGGAACACTGGGAAGTGAATGTAAATTGTTAGCACTCCTGTCTATCTATCCAGGTTACTTATACCTTCGGAATCTAATACTTAATGTGCAACAAGAAAATGGTATTTACACACATATATTGTATCTAGGTTATATTGTGACACATGTAAAATGTATGGGATTGCCTGTCATCAAGGGGAGGGAGTAGAGGGAGGGAGGGAATAATTTGGAAAAATGAATACAAGATTAATGTTATTAAAAAAATTACTCATGCATATATATTGTAAAAAAATTTATAAATAAAATTAAAAAAAAAATAAAAAATTAAATTAAAAAAAAAAGAAAGGTAAAACAATACCACAATGTTTTGAAGATTACAGATCAGTTTCTACCTGCTGTTCCTCCTCCCTACCCTTTTTTATTCTCTGATAAGCATATGGTTGCCAGAGTTGAAATAGAATTAAACTAGAACTACAAATGAGTTCTGCTAGGAAAAAGCTGTCTCTTGCAGTGTTATGAGAGGAACTGGGAGTGATGCCAAGTGCTCATGAAACTATTTTGGAAGCTTCTGCTAAAGAGGCATGGATAGTTGGCCTTCAGTTTCTCGAAGTCCTTGAAAGACCAACTTGGATGTAGTTGTCAAGATCTTTTGGTGGGTTATCTTTCTATGTATTTCCTTCCTTCCCATCTTTCCTTCCTTCCTTCCTTTCTTCCTTCATTTCTTCCTTCCTTTCTTCATTCCTTCCTTCCTTCTTTCTTCCTTCTTTCTTTAACCTTTAATTGTACCTTTAACTGTAAAAATGTTTTCCCAGTTTGTTACTTCTCTTCTAATCTTATTTAAATTAGTTTTATTTGTAAAAAAAAAAAAAAAAAAAAAAAAAAAAAACTTTTTAATTTGATGTGATCAAAATTTTATATTTTTAATTAATTAATTAATTTTTATGGAAAAGTATAATTTAATTGTAGATGACAGATTGAGCCTGGGTGCATTTAAAATCAACACAACTTTCATAATTATTTAAATTAATTATTTTCCATTTAAATAGGGAAGGGAAGTAGGCATTTGTACTCATGTTATTCCCATAGAATACATTTGTTATAAGTCAGACTTATATTAACATCTAGCTTTTGATAAACTTGGATTTCATTGTGGTTTTTGTCCATTTTATACTTCATGATATGAACTTTAAAATTTAGTCATTGCTCTGGAAGTTACAAGCTTTATCATTTTGACCAAGTTTTGTATCTAACCAGTTTTCACCAATTGGACATAATATTTGACTTCCATGCCTTTTAAGGTTGTTTTGAAAATAAAATCAGCTAATATTCAGCAAAAGAACTCTGGGAGATGACTATGAACCACTACATAGAATTCCCAATCCCTCTAATTTTGTCCGCCTGCATTTTGGATTTCCTTCACAGGCTAATTGTACACCATTTCAAAGTCCGATTCTTTTTGTACAGCAAAATAACTGTTTGGACATGTATACATATATTGTATTTAATTTATACTTTAACATATTGAACATGTATTGGTCAACATGGCATCTGGGGGTGAGGGAGGAGGGGAAAAATTAGAACAAAAGGTTTGGCAATTGTCAATGTTGTAAAATTACCCATGCATATATTTGGTAAATAAAAAGTATTAAAAAAAAAAGAAAAGAAAATCAACTATTACATACTAAAAAAGACAATGCACTCCCATACAAATATATGTGTTTGTATACATGTGTGCATATGCATACACACATATATATATACATACATACATATACATACATATAAAATTTATTAATTTTATAAAGAATTTTATAGAGAAATTAGTTTATCTTCAAGATAATGTTTTCAACGTCATTTAAAATCCTTTATTTTTACAAAATAAAGTGAGGATAAAAAGTCAAGATGTCAGATAGTGGAAGGATGTATGGTAAATTATCCCAAACAAAAAGTAATATATTTTAAACAAGAAGAAATTAAATTAAAATATAAACACAAAGCAAAACAAAAACAAATTAGTTAGCCTTGATATTTGATCCTTGAACTGTCTGAGATTTCTATTTCCATTTCTAAATTACTCTGACGACTATAGATGACCACACTGCATCATTTTATTGAAGTTTTCTCGGCCTTTCTAATGATTTACTTTTCTAATAAAGGAAAATGCTGTAATTGGTAATGCTCTTTTGTTGGCACAAATGATGGGCATTTGTCTTTTATCATTTCATTTAATTTTCTTTTTATAAATGACTTCATAAAAATATGTTATCAGAACAGACTTTTCACAGTCTTCACTGTAACAATATGGTCTATTTTTTATTAATTTTTATAATTATAACATTTTCTTTGGCAGTAAATATGCATAGGTAATTTTTTTACAACATTATCCTGTGTACTCCCTTCTGTTCTGGGTTTTTTCCCCTCCTTCCCTCCACCCCCTCCCCTAGATGGCAGGCATTCCCATACTTATTAAATATCTTATAGTATATCTTAGGTACAATATATATATATATATATATATATATATATATATATATATATATATATATATATATATGCAGAATGGAATTTTGTTGTTGTTGTTGCAAAGGAAGGATTGTATTCACAAAGTAGAAATAATCTGGGAAGAGAAACAAAACAAAACAAAACAAAACAAACAACAAAAAAAAAAAAACAATGCTAACAGTTTGCATTCATTTCCCAGTGATCCTTTTCTGGATGTAGCTGATATTGTCCATCATTGATCAATTGGAATTGGATTACCTCTTCTATATGTTGAAGATATCCACTTCCATCAGAATACATCCTCATACAGTATCATTGTTGAAGTGTATAATGATCCCCCCTAGTTCTGCTTGTTTCACTCAGCATCTTTTGATTCAAGTCTCTCCAAGCCTCTCTGTATTCCTCCTATTGGTCATTTCATACAGAACAATAATATTCCATAACATTCATATACCATAATTCACCCAACTATTCTCTAATTGATGGACATCCATTCATTTTCCAGATTCTAGCCACTATGCAAAGGGCTGCGACAAACATTTTGGCACATACAGGTCCCTTTCCCTTCTTTAGTATTTCCTTGTGATATAAGCCCAGTAGTAGAACTGCTGAGTCAAAGGGTAGGCACATTTTGATAACTTTTTGGGCATAATTCCAGATTGCTCTCCAGAATGGTTGGATTCTTTCACAACTCCACCAACAATGCATCAGTGTCCCAGTTTTCCCACAGCCCCTCCAACAGTCATTGTTATTTATTGCTGTCATCATAGGCAATCTGAGAGGTGTGTAATGATATCTCAGAGTTGTCTTAAATTGCATTTCTCTGATCAACAGTGATTTGGAACACTTTTTATATGAATGGAAATAGTTTTAATTTCATCATCTGAAAATTGTCTATTCATATCTTTTGACCATTTATCAATTGGAGAATGGCTTGATTTCTTATAAATTAAAGTCAATTCTCTGTATATTTTGGAGATGAGGCCTTTATCAGAACTTTTAACTGTAAAAATGTTTTCCCAATTTGTTACTTTCCTTCTAATCTTGTTTGCATTAGTTTTGTTTGAGCAGAAACTTTTTAATTTGGTGTAACCAAAATTTTCTATTTTTTGATCAATAATGGTCTCTAGTTCTCCCTTGGACACACACTCCTTCCTCCTCCACAAGTCTGAGAGGTAAACCATCCCATGTTCCTCCAATTTATTTATGATTTCATTCTTAATTATATTCGCTCAGCCTATCCAAGAGCACTGAATGTCTTTCCAATTATTTAAATCTGACTATATTTTTGTGGCAAGTGTTTTGTAATTTCGCTCATATAATTCCTGACTCTCCTTTGGTAGATATATTCCCAAATATTTTATACTCTCTCTACATTTGTTTGGAATGGAATTTCTCTTTGTATTTCTTGCCGTTGCATTTTGTTGGTAATGTATAAAAATGCTGAGGATTTATGTGGATTTATTTTGTATCCTGCAACTTTGCTAAAATTCTGAATTATTTCTAATAGCTTTTTAGCAGAGTCTTTGGGGTTCTCTAAGTATACCATCATGTCATCTGCAAAGAGTGATAATTTGATATCCTCATTTCCTACTCTAAATCCTTGAATCTCTTTCTCGGCTCTTATTGCCGAGATTAGAGTTTCTAGTACTATATTGAATAGTAATGGTGATAGTGGGCAACCTTGTTTCACTCCTGATCTTACAGGGAAAGGTTCTAGTTTATCGCCATTACATATGATATTTACTGAAAGTTTTAAATATATGCTCGTTATTATTTTAAGGAATAGTCCATGTATTCCTATACTCTCAAGCCTTTTTAGTAGGAATGGATGTTGGATTGTATCCAATGCTTTTTCTGCATCTATTGAGATGATCATGTGGTTTTTATTAATTTGATTATTAACATGGTCAATTATACTAATAGTTTTCCTAATATTAAACCAACCCTGCATTCCTGGTATAACTCCCACTTGGTCATAGTGTATTATCCTGGGGATTATTTTCTGAAGTCTATTTGCTAATATCTTATTTAAAATTTTAGCATCAATATTCATTAAGGAAATTGGTTTATAGTTTTCTTTCTCAGTTTTTGATCGACCTGGTTTAGGTATCAGTACCATGTCTGTGTCATAGAAGTAATTTGGTAGGACTCCTTCAATCCCTATTTTTTCAAATAGTTTATATAGCATTGGAGTTAGTTGTTCTTTAAATGTTTGGTAGAATTCACATGTAAATCTATCTAGTCCTGGGGACTTTTTCTTAGGAAGTTGGTTAATAGCTTGTTCTATTTCTTTTTCTGAGAAGGGACTATTTAGACTACTTACTTCTTCCTCTGTTAATCTGAGCAAGCTATATTTTTGAATGTATTCTTCCATTTCATTTAAGTTATTGAATTGATTGGCATAAAGTTGAGCAAAGTAGCTCCTAACTATTGTTCTAAGTTCCTCTTCATTAGTGGTGAATTCTCCCTTTTCATTTTCAAGACTAACAATTTGCTTTTTCTCTTACTTTTTTTAATCAGGTTTACTAAGGGTTTGTCTATTTTGTTAGTTTTTTCATAGAACCAACTCTTAGTTTTATTAATTATTTCAATAGATTTTTACTTTCAATTTTATTAATTTCACCTTTTATTTTTTGAATTGCAAGTTTTGTGTTTGTCTGGGGGTTTTTAATTTGGTCCTTTTCTAGCAATTTTAGTTATAAGTCCAATTCGTTGGCCCTCTCTTTCTCTATTTTATGCAAGGAGGCCTGTAGAGATATAAAAACTTCCCCTTATTACTGCTTTGGCTGTATCCCCACACATTTTGGTATGATTTTCTCATTATTGTCATTTTCTAGGATGAAGTTATTAATTATGTCTCTGATTTGCTGTTTTACCCAGTCATTCTTTAGTAAAAGATTATTTAGTTTCCAATTATTTTTTGGTCTATTTTCCCCTGGATTTTTATTAAATGTAATTCTGATTGCATTGTGGTCTGAAAAGGATGCATTTACTAGTTCTGCCTTACTGCATTTGATTTTGAGGTTTTTATGCCCTAGTATATGATCAATTTTTGTATAGGTTCCATGAACTGCTGAGAAGAAAGTATACTCCTTTCTGTCTCCATTTAGCTTTCGCCAAAGATCTATCATATCAAACTTTTCTAGTATTCTATTTACCTCTTTGACTTCTTTCTTATTTATTTTGTGGTTTCATTTATCTAATTCTGAGAGTGCAAGGTTAAGATTTCCCACTATTATAGTTTTGCTGTCTATTTCTTCTTGCAGCTCCCTTAATTTCTCTTTTAAGAATTTAGATGCTGCACCACTTGGTGCATATATGTTTAATATTGATACTGCTTCATTATTGATGCTATTTAGCGGGATATAATGCCCTTCCTTATCTCTTTTAATTAGATCAATTTTTTGTTTTTGCTTGATCTGAGATAAGGATGGCTACCCCTGCTTTTTTGGCTTAGCCTGAAACATAATAGATTCTGCTCCACCCTTTTACTTTTAGTTTGAATGTATCACCCTGTTTCAGATGTGTTTCCTGTAAACAACATATAGTAGGATTCTGACTTTTAATCCAGTCTCCTAACTGCTTCCTCTTTATGAGGCAGTTTAACCCATTCACATTAATGGTTAGAATGACTAATTCTATATTGCTTGCCATCCTATTAACCCCTACTTATGCTTTTCCCCTTTCCTTCCCTCTTACCCCCTTACCCAGTATTAAACTTGTGAACACCACTTACTTTTCACAGCCCTCCCTTTTTAGTATCCCTCTCCCACCGTAAAATTCCTCCCCTTATTTTACCCCTTTTCTTCACAATTTCTGTATTCCCTTCTCCTTAGTTTAATCCTTCCCTCCCACTTTTCAATGAAGTGGAAGAAGTTTCACCATAAATCGAATATGTCTATTGATACGCACTATGTTCATCTCCCTCCTATCTTTCTCTCAGATATAATAGGTTACCTTTGCCTCTTCATGAGATGTAGTTACCAGCACTTTAGATTTTTTTATAATATAACTTCCTTTCCACCTCTAGTTTCTTGGACAAATTATACATATGTTCTTTACATATTTTTTTATGGCAGAAGTATAGTTCTCAAAATTTATTTTTACCTTTTCAGAAATCTCTTGAGTTCTGTATTTGAAGATCAAACATTTTATGTAGGTCTGATTTTTTCATCTAGAATAGATGGAATTCATTTATTTTGTTAAAAGTCCATCTTCTTCCCTGGAAAACGATGCTCATTTTTGCTAGGTAAGTTATTCTTTGCTGCATACAAAGTTCCTTAGCCTTTTGGAATATCATGTTCCAGGCCCTTCGTTCTTTTAATATGGACGCTGCTAGATGTTGGGTTATCCTTATTGTAGATCTTCCATATCTGAATTGCTTTTTTCTAGCAGCTTCCAATATTTTTTCCTTTGTCTGATGGTTCTTGAACTTGGCCACTATATTTCTTGGTGTTTTGATTTTAGGGTCCCTTTCAGTAGGTGATCGATGAATTTTTTCAATGTCTATTTTACCCTCTGTTTCCAAAACGTCTGGGCAGTTCTCTTTGATAATTTCCTTGAAAATAGTGTCCAAGCTCTTTTTTTCTTCACATTTTTCAAGGAGTCCGATTATTCTCAAATTGTCTCTCCTGGATATGTTTTCCAGGTCTGTTGTCTTTCTAATAAGGTACTTGACATTCTTTTCAATTGTTTCATTTATCATGTTTTGCTTGACTACTTCTAGATTTCTCCTTGAGTCATCCATTTCTACTTGTTTGAGTCTAATTTGCAATGATGTATTTTCTTCACTCACTTTTTTTATATCTTTTTGTAATTGTCCAATTGTGTTTTTTAGTGAGTTATTTTCTTCTATGGAAATTTTTTCCATTTTATCCATTTTATTTTTTAGAGAGCTGATTTCTTTATCCAGCTCACTAATCCTGTTTTCCTTGGAGTTGTTTACTTTTTCCAATTCACTAATTTTGTTTCTCAATGATTTGATCTCTTTATCCACTCTGGATAACTTCTCCAGGTTCTCTTTCCAAGCTTCTCTTTCCTTTTCCAATTTCTCTTCTATCTCTCTTGTGAGAGCCTTTTTGATTTCCTCTATGATATTCTTTTGTATTGAGGAGCAGATCATATCCCCCTTACGGGATTCCTCTGGGGACAGTCTGTTTTTAGTCTCCTCAGTATTTGAAGTCTGCCCTCTTTCTATACAGAAGCTCTCAATGGTTAGAGCCCTTTTGAATTTTTTGTTCATTTTGTCAAGAGCGGAATGGAAGAAAAGAAATTGACAAGAGAAACAATTGGCCTGTTTTGGGGGGATGGGGCTGGATGGTGTTAATGGGCTTCCTCTACAGACTGGGGGTAGGGCAGCAGAGAGCCACTAACAGAACAGCGATGGCTGTGCCAAGTCTGTGCTCTGAGAACGTGCTGAGTCACTCCAGGTGGGGATTGGGAATGGCCGGGTTCTGAGAGACGGTAGCTTTCTAGGGTTTTAATCTTCACCTACTATGTTACACCATCTCTGCTGTTCCTGGCTTGCTGCCAAGACAGAATATCCACATTGGGGTAAAAATCTTTTTGCAGAAACAGCAGAGATCATACCCCTCCCCCCTCTGGTCTGAGCTGTGTGAGCTGCCTGTCTTGCTCTGGCTTGCCTGCCATCAGTCTGTGCCCAGTCTGTTCATCCCTCCCCTGAGCAAACACAGACCTTCTCTGGCGAATTTCAAGGATGTCTTCTGTTGGTGATTATTCACTGCATCACCTACCTGCCCCTCTTATCTTTTTTATTTATTTAATTTTTTTTTTGGCTTTTGCTTTATCTGAGATCAGAATTGCTATCCCTGTTTCTTTCTTCTTCTTCTTCTTTTTTTTTTTTTTTTTTTTTTTTTTTTTTGCTTCAGTCTTTTACCCTTATTCTGTGTGTATCTTTGTTTCAAATGTGTTTTGTTTTTTTTTTTCAGAAAACATATTGCAGGTTCTGTTTTTTAATCCATTCTGCTATTTCCTTCTGTATTCTGTGAATGGGAGTCTATCCCATTCACATTCCCAGTTATGATTACCAGCTCTGTATTTCCTTCCATCATATTTGTTTTCCTGTATATACTTTTTCTCATTTTCCATCCTGTCCTTTCTCACCATTGTTTTGTTTCTGACCAATCCCTTCCTCAATCTTCCCTCCCTTCTATCACTCCTCCTCCTTTTTCTTCTTGTTTTCTTCTACTGTTTCTTCACTCCCTACTATCTAGTCCTTCCCTTTTTTTCCCCCTTTTTTCCTTCTACTTCCCTAAACGGCAAGATAAGTTTATATGCCCAACTGTGTGGGAATGTTATTCTCCCTTTAAGTCAAAACTGATTAGAGTAAGCTTAAGACAATGCTCATCACCCTTCTATTCAGATAGGATTTTTGTGTTTCTTCATGTGATTTAATTTACCCCATTTTACCTCCCCTTTTCTTTTTGATTAATATAATCTTTTTCCCAAACATTAATGTCTTTTTCAAAATCATCACATCAAAATCAAGTTATACCTGCACCTTCTGTTTATATATATATATATATATATATATATATATATATATATATATATATATATATACTTCTAACTGCCTTAATAAAAGGCACAGCTCCCAAGAGTTGCAAATATCATCTTCCCGTGTGGCATATAAACAGTTTAACTTTTAAATAATGTTTTTCCCTTTTCTTTTCTGCTTATTTTTATATGCTTCTCTTAAGTATTGTATTTGTACATTTTTCTGTGTAGTTCTGTTCTTTTCAAGATAAAGGATTGAAAATCTACTCCATTGAAGATCCATTTAATCCCCTGAAAGATAATGCTCAGTCTTGCTGGGTATTTGATTCTTGGGTGCAATCCAAGGTCTTTTGCCTTCTGGAATGTGCTATTTCAGGAGCAAGATCCTTATTGTAGAAGCTGCCAAATCCTGGGTAATTATTACTGTGGCTCCTTGATGCTGAATTGGGCAGCCTGTAGAATTTTTCCTTGACCCTATAGTTCTGAAGTTTTGTAACAATATTTCCTGGAGTTTTTTCTTGTCAGTTTTCCATGATTTTTTGAAAACCATTGCCCAGTACCATTTATTAGTCATGCATTTCAGTTAGTCCAAAAATATTTTTCCAAAAGGTATTTTACATTTGCTTCCATTTTTTGTTTCATTCTTTTCAGTTTGTTTGATTTTTGATGTCTCATGGAGTCATTCTCTTCCATTTGCATAGTTCTAGTTTTTAATATATGATTTTCTTCATTTAGCTTTTGTATCTTCTTTTTTTCAATTTGGTTAATTCTATATTTAACAGATTTGATTTCTTCAATGGATTTTATTTATTTTTATTTATTTATTTATTTATTTATTCAGCAATTTTTCTTTTTCATCTGGCTAATTTTTAAGGACTTGTTTACCATTTCCAAGCTGTTGATTCTCTTTTACATGCATCTTATTTTCTCATTTTTCCTTCTACTTCTGCTATTTGACTTTTAAAATCCTTTATGAGTTGTTCCAAAAAGGCTTTTTGGGCTTGAAACAAATTCATGTCCCTTTTTGAGGTTTTGCATGTGGGCATTTTGTCTCTTCTGAGTTGTATTTTTGTCTTCCCTATCACTATACTAACTTTGTATGAGCAAAATTCTTTTTTTTTTTTTTTTTTTTTTTTGTTTCTTGTTCATTTCCTTTCTTTCTTTTGCCTCCCATTTTGTTACTTTTAAAGTCAAGCTCTGCTATTGGGATGAAAGCAACACTTTTCTAAGCTTTTTGTGCACTTTTGAGCTTTAGCTTTTTTTTTTTTTTTTTTTTTTAATTTTTTTTATTATATATATATATATATATATATATTTTATAATATTATCCCTTGTATTCATTTTTCCAAATTACCCCCCCTCCCTTATTCCCTCCCCCCGACGACAGGCAATACCATACATTTTACATGTGTTACAATATAGTCTAAGTACAATACATGTGTGTGAATATCATTTTCTTGTTGCACAATAAACATTAGAATCCGAAGGTACATGCAACCTGGGCAGACAGATATTAGTGCTAACAATTTACATTCCCCTCCCAGTGTTTCTTCTCTGGGTGTATCTACCTCTGTCCATCATTGATCAACTGGAAGTGAGTTGGATCTTCTTTATGTTGAAGATTTCCACTTCCATCAGAATACATCCTCATACAGTATCGTTGTTGAAGTATACAGTGATCTTCTGGTTCTGCTCATTTCACTCAGCATCAGTTGATTTAAGTCTCTCCAACCCTCTCTGTATTCCTCCTGCTGGTCATTTCTTACTGAGCAATAATATTCCATAACTTTCATATACCACAATTTACCCAACCATTCTCCAACTGATGGACATCCATTCATCTTCCAGTTTCTAGCTACAACAAAAAGAGCTGCCACAAACATTTTGGCACATATATGTCTCTTTCCGCTCTTTAGTATTTCTTTGGGATATAATCCCAGTAGTAGCGCTGCTGGGTCAAAGGGTATGCACAGTTTGATAACTTTTTGGGCATAATTCCAGATTGCTCTCCAGAATGGCTGGATTCTTTCACAACTCCACCAGCAATGTATTAGTGTCCCAATTTCCCCACATCCCCTCCAACATTTGTCATTATTTGTTCCTGTCATCTTAGCCAATCTGACAGGTGTGTAGTGGTATCTCAGAGTGGTCTTAATTTGCATTTCTCTGATCAGTAGTGATTTGGAACACTCTTTCATGTGAGTGGATATAGTTTCAATTTCTTCCTCTGAGAATTGTCTGTTCATATCCTTTGACCATTTATCAATTGGAGAATGGTTTGGTTTCTTATAAATTATGGTCAGTTCTCTATATATTTTGGAAATGAGACCTTTGTCAGAACCTTTGTTTTTAAAAATATTTTCCCAATTTGTTACTTCCCTTCTAATCTTGTTTGCATTAGTATTATTTGTACAGAAACTTTTTAGTTTGATGTAATCAAAATCTTCTATTTTGTGATCAATAATGATCTCTAGTTCTCCTCTGGTCATAAATTCCTTCCTCCTCCACAAGTCTGAGAGGTAGATTATCCTCTGTTCCTCTAATCTATTTATTATCTCCCTCTTTATGCCTAAATCATGGACCCATTTTGATCTTATCTTGGTATATGGTGTTAAGTATGGATCCATATCTAATTTCTGCCATACTAATTTCCAGTTTTCCCAACAGTTTTTTCCGAATAATGAATTTTTATCCCTAATGTTGGAATCTTTGGGTTTGTCAAAAATTAGATTGCTATAGATGTACCCTTTTTTGTCCTTTGTATCTAATCTGTTCCACTGATCTACCGGTCTATTTCTTAGCCAATACCAAATGGTTTTGGTGACTGCTGCTATATAATATAGCTTTAGATCAGGTACACTTAGACCACCTTCCTCTGAGTTTTTTTTCATTAGTTCCCTTGCAATTCTTGACCTTTTATTCTTCCATATGAATTTTGTTGTTATTTTTTCTAGGTCATTAAAATAGTTTCTTGGGAGTCTGATTGGTATAGCACTAAATAAATAGATTAGTTTGGGGAGTATTGTCATCTTTATTATATTCGCTCGGCCTATCCAAGAGCACTGAATGTCTTTCCAATTATTTAAATCTGATTTTATTTTTGTGGCAAGTGTTTTGTAATTTTTCTCATATAATTCCTGACTTTTCTTTGGTAGATGGATTCCCAAATATTTTATACTATCAACATTTGTTTGGAATGGAATTTCTCTTTGTATCTCTTGCTGTTGCATTTTGTTAGTGATATATAAAAATGCCGAGGATTTATGTGGATTTATTTTGTATCCTGCCACTTTGCTGAAATTTTGAATTATTTCTAGTAGCTTTTTAGCAGAGTCTTTGGGGTTCTCTAAGTATACCATCATGTCATCTGCAAAAAGTGATAGTTTAATTTCCTCATTTCCTACTCTAATTCCTTGAATCTCTTTCTCGGCTCTTATTGCCGAGGCTAGCGTTTCTAGTACTATATTGAATAGTAATGGTGATAGTGGGCAACCTTGTTTCACTCCTGATCTTACTGGGAAAGGTTGCAGTTTAATTCTATTGCATATTATGCTTACTGACGGTCTTAAATATATACTCCTGATTATTCTAAGGAATAATCCATTTATTCCTATACTCTCAAGAGTTTTTAGTAGGAATGGATGTTGGATTTTGTCAAATGCTTTTTCTGCATCTATTGAGATGATCATATGGTTCTTATTAATTTGATTATTAATATGGTCAATTATATTAATAGTTTTCCTAATATTAAACCAGCCCTGCATTCCTGGAATAAATCCTGCTTGATCATAGTGTATTATCTTGGAGATGATTTTCTGAAGTCTTTTTGCTAATATCTTATTTAAGATTTTAGCATCAATATTCATTAAGGAGATTGGTCTATAATTTTCTTTCTCAGTTTTCGATCTACCAGGTTTAGGTATCAGTACCATGTCTGTGTCATAAAAGGAATTTGGTAGGACTCCTTCATCCCCTATTTTTTCAAATAATTTATATAACATTGGGGCTAATTGTTCTTTAAATGTTTGGTAGAATTCACATGTGAATCCATCTGGCCCTGGGGATTTTTTCCTGGGGAGTTGATTAATAGCTTGTTCTATTTCTTTTTCTGAAATGGGACTATTTAAGCAATTTATCTCCTCCTCTGTTAATCTAGGGAGCCTATATTTTTGGAGGAAGTCATCCATTTCACTTAAGTTATCAAATTTATTGGCATAAAGTTGGGCAAAGTAACTCCTTATTATTTCTCTAATTTCCTCTTCATTGGTGGAAAGATCCCCCTTTTCATTTGTAAGACTATCAATTTGATTTTCCTCTTTCTTTTTTTTGATCAAATTTACCAAAGGTTTATCTATTTTATTGGCTTTTTCATAAAACCAACTCTTGGTTTTATTTATTAATTCAATAGTTTTTTTACTTTCAATTTTATTGATTTCTCCTTTTAATTTTTGTATTTCGAGTTTAATTTTTGGTTGGGGGTTTATAATTTGGTCTTTTTCTAGCCTTTTAAGTTGTAAGCCCAATTCGTTAATCTTCTCTTTCTCAATTTTCTTCAAATAAGCCTCTAAAGATATAAAATTTCCCCTTATTACCGCTTTAGCTGCATCCCAAAGATTTTGATATGATGTCTCATCATTATCATTATCTTGGGTGAAATTGTTAATTGTTTCTATAATTTGCTCTTTCACCCAGTCATTCTTTAAGATGAGATTATTCAGTTTCCAATTACTTTTTGGTCTATTTACCCCTAACTTTTTACTGAATGTAGCTTTTATTGCATTGTGATCTGAGAAGAAGGCATTTATTATTTCTGCCTTCCTACATTTAATTTTGAGATCTTTATGTCCTAGTATATGGTCAGTTTTTGTATAGGATCCATGAACTGCTGAGAAGAAAGTATATTCCTTCCTATTGCCATTCAGTTTTCTCCAAAGGTCTATCATACCTAGTTTTTCTAATGTTCTATTTACTTTTTTAATTTCTTTCTTGTTTGTTTTGTGGTTTGATTTGTCTAAATCTGAGAGTGCAAGGTTGAGATCTCCCACTATTATAGTTTTACTGTCTATTTCTTCTTGCAGTTCTCTTAACTTTTCCTTTAGAAAGTTAGATGCTATACCACTTGGTGCATATATGTTTAGTATTGATATGGCTTCATTATTTATGCTACCTTTCAGCAGGATATAGTTTCCTTCCTTATCTTTTTTAACGAGATCTACTTCTGCTTTTGCTTGATCTGAGATAAGGATAGCTACCCCTGCTTTTTTGGCTTTACCTGAAGCATAATAGGCTCTGTTCCAACCTTTTACCTTTACTCTGTATGTATCTCCCTGCTTTAAGTGTGTTTCCTGTAGGCAACATATTGTAGGGTTCTGCTTTTTGATCCAATCTACTATCCGTCTCCGTTTGATGGGATCGTTCATCCCATTTACATTTACAGTTAAAATTACTAATTCTGTATTTCCTGCCATCGTATTATCCCCAGATTATGCTTTTTTCCCTTGACCCCCCTGACCCCCCTCCCCGATATTTAATTTACAGACCCCCCTTGTGACGCGCAACCCTCCCTCTTTTTTTTTTTTTTTTTTTTTTTTTTTAGGATCCCTCCCCCCTCCCTCCAAGTCCCTTCACTTATTCCCCTTTTCCTTTTCCCTTTTCCTCTCCCCCCTTTTAATGAGGTGAGAGAAAATTCTCTGAAAAACAAATATGTTAATTATTTACTCTTTGAGCCTCTTCTGATGAGAGTAAGATTCACACAATGATTCTCCCCCTCACTAAGTTCCCTCAGATATGGTGTATTTTCTATGTCTCTTCCTGGGATGTAGTTTCCCTCTTTTTATCACTCCTTCCCCTTTTTCTGAACCGACCTCCTTCCCTTTACTACACCCCCCTTTTTTTCTTTTATATCAGTAAAATCAAATTATCCTTGAGTATTTTTTATATACCCACAACAGAGTTACAGTTCTCAAGGGTTCTGTGTACCTTTTTCTGTTTCTCTTCAGTCTTGTGGATGTAGATCAAATTTTTTGTTTAAGTCTGGTTTTTTTCTTAGAAAAATATAGAATTCCTCTGTTTCCTTGAATGACCATCTTCTTCCGTGGAAAAAGATGCTAAACTTAGCTGGGTAGTTCATTCTTGGTTGCAGTCCTTGATCTTTTGCCTTACGGAATATCAGGTTCCAGGCCCTTCTATCTTTTAATGTGGAGGCAGCCAGATCTTGGGTGACCCTTATTGTGGCACCTTGGTATTTAAATTGTTTTTTTCTAGCTGCTTGCAGGATTTTCTCCTTTGTGTGGTAATTCTGCAGCTTAGCCACAATATTCCGTGGTGTTCTTTTTTTAGGGTCTATTTCAGAAGGAGTTCGATGAATTCTTTCCACATCTACTTTCCCTTCTGTTTCTATTATCTCTGGACAGTTCTCTTTGATAATTTCCTGTAAAATAGAATCTAGGCTCTTTTTTTGGTCATAGTTTTCTGGAAGTCCAATAATCCGCAGATTATCTCTCCTAGATCTATTTTCCAGGTCTATAGATTTTCCCAGTAAGTATTTGACGTTGTTCTCCAGCTTCTCATTTTTTTTGTTTTGTTTGACTGATTCTTGGGTTCTCTGTGAATCATTCATTTCTATTTGTTCCATCCTGACTTTTAAGGAGTTATTTTCTTCTTTCACAGTTTTTAGTTCTTTTTGTAAATGCCCAATTTCGTTTTTAAATGAATTATTTTGCTCTATTGAATTTTTTTCCATTTCCCTAATTTTTTTTTTTTGAGAATTATTTTCTTTTTCCAATTCAGAAATTCTATTTTCTTGAGACTTTTTTATCTTTTCCAGTTCAGACATCCTACTTTCCTGTGTTTTTTTAACCTTTTCTAATTCACTAATTTTGTTTCCCTGCATCTCCTGTGAATTCTTTATTTTTTCCAACTCCAATTTCAGGACGTTGTTATTCTCTATCATAACTTCCCTTTCCTTGCCCCATTTTTCTTCAATCTCCCTCAATTTCTTAAGAGCTTCTTCTAGGAGAGAGTTATGTGATGGGGGGCAGGAATCGTTCCCCTTTAGGTTGTTATCTTCTGAATCTTTGCTGTTAACTTCCTCGGGGTTGGATACCCGCTCTTTCTCTGTATAGAAAGAATCTATAGTTTTTCTAGCTTTTTTGCTCATACTTAAAAATGTTTTGGGGTCTGTCCCTGGGGTAGGAAATTATTTACTTCTTTACCAGCTTCCTCCCAGACCGGATGGATGCAGGGCCCCCGCGCCCGTGCTAAGAGAGAGCTCTGGGAGAGAGTTCCCCACCCCCTCCCTGGAAGCGCCTCAGAGGTGATTAGCACTGCTGTGCTTTGAGGGCGTAGAATAGTGAAGACAGCAAGAAGCTCAGCCTATGTGTCCGGGTGGGGAGTGGATGTCTGCAGCAGGTGACGTAAGAAGCCCCTGCGCTCAAACTGGAAGTGTCTGCCAGAAACCGCGGTCCCTAGTTCAAAGGTTCCGCTTCTCTGGGACTTCCTGGAGCTGAGTTCCACTCCCTCCAGCTAAGCTAGGCAGTGTGTGTTGCCTTGGGCCGTATCCACCCACTTGTCAATCTCTTAACTATTCTCAGGAGGTAGCTGAGGCCACACCCCCTGGTGCCGAGATCTGTGCCTGAGTCACCCCCAGGGTCCGGGATAATCTAATCTGAGTTTTAAAATATTTTGGCTTTCTCTTCTGAACTGCTAAATAATTAGCAGAGAAGAGCTAACAGCCTGTGCCAGATTCCTTTACCTCAGTGGCTTCTCTGATCCCAGAGCCCTTCCCAGCGCAATGGGCGCAGTGTGCCCCTACCCCACCGTCTGTGCTGGTCTTTCTTATTCCTCCCCTGAGAACTGACCTTTCCTGCTGAAACTCCAGATTCTCTTCAGCTGGTAAGTCGTGCTTCCAGTCCTTGTGGTATCTATCAGTCCTGAGCTAATTTTGAGACTTAATTTATCTAATTGGTTGTGAGGGAGTGAGGACGTTCACTGAGTCGTGTGTTTCCTCTCCACCATCTTGGCTCCCTGAGCTTTAGCTTTGAGCACAGAGGCCCCTTGTTTTTATTCACAGAACTCAGTGTAGCCTGACTGAGTCTTGCCTGCTTTTCCAGGCTAACAATTTGACTTCTGAGTCTGGTGGCTATCCCACTGGTCTGCTTTGCTACTATTTTACTAAGTCAGGACTGAGAGTCTTAGTTGCTTGATCCATTTTGATTAAAACCCTCCCACTCACTTTCCTGGATACCATCTGGCCTGGGCTGATAAAACTTTTTCACCCCTTTTTTGAAGTCCTTCCAATCTATCTTGTCCTGCAGGATTGTTTCATTCCGTGCCACAACCAGCTGTGTCATTTCAGACTCTGTTCAGAGGATTGGTTTAATATGGCCTTCAAGGGAAATTGGGAGAGCTCAACCAATTTTCTGTGTTTACTCTGTCATTTTGTCAAATGGCAACATTTTGAAAAGATCAATATTTCTTAATCATATTCTTAGTTCAGAGACATTCTATCTAGACCTATCCCTTTACCACTCATCTTACCATGTCAGAAGCAGCCAATATTGAAAATGATATTTTCATAGATAGAAAGATAGATGGATAGATAAATATAGATATATTATTTTTAACATATACTTTAACATATTTAATATGTATGGGACTACCTGCCATCTAAGGGACAGAGTAGAGGGAAGGAGGGGAAAAGTTAGAACAGAAGTTTTTGCAAGGGTCAATGATGAAAAATCACCCATACATATGTTTTGTATATAAAAAGCTATAATAAAAATAATAATAAATTAATTATAAAAAATAAAATATTTTCAATTTTATTATAGTCTTACATGTTTTAATTCTCTGTCTGTATTATAATTTGCTTATGCCTAGGTTGTTATTTTGATAGAATTATACCCCTTGAAAAAGAGTCAGTGTTTCTTCATTAAATGTTGCTATGAGCCAAATAGTAGGAAAGTGCTTAATGAAATTTTTTCTGCTCTCTATTTTGAAGTATAGATTTTTTGAAGAATATAGCTGAAAGCAAAGAGAATAACCTTTTTTACATATAAAGAATAGATAGATTATTTGACAGTATATACAATGCCTAAATAAATCCCCAAATAGTTATCATAAATGTTATCATAAAATTTTGGAATCACATGAAGTCAAGTGTGATACTCCTCTCAACTAACAAGTTATAGTAATCTCATAGTAATCTTCTTAAAAGTAAAATTTAGATTCCTGAAAACAAAAATATAACAGTTAAAGTCAAGGCCATTCTGTTTGAATTCAGTGATGCTAAGGTGTAAAGGGCTAGAACTGGCAAATCTACTTGGATGATGGAGCACATGAGACTAATTGACAATTGGACAATTCTCTATTAACATATCTGAAGGTTGACCCTCCCCAACTATTCTGTGCTGGCTTGATTGGTGGGACAAAGAAGGGGAAGTGACTTGTGTGGGTGGAGTAGGAGGAGGAAATTGAGTCATTCTTTCCTGGTGGTGGGGAGAGAGGAAGGTGGTGTGGAGATTACTAGATTTAATTTCCTGATGGGGACCCCAAAAGACCAAGAATAAAGACTTTTGGTGATCCTGACTCTGGCTTTCTGGGAAGATAGAATTCCAGCATTTGGCGTCCAACATGGACCAAGCACCCTACCTACACTGAAGTCCTCTGGTGACCAGGAGATTAGGTGAGTATTCTAATAGACAAATAAGGAACTTACCTTGTTAAGGGCTAAACCAGCAATCTCTTATAGCTGAAATGGGGCAGATGTTAGCTAAAGACATTCCCTCAACCTCAGCCGACTCAGTCCTAGCCCCAGCTCCAGCCCCAGCTTCAACACCAGCTCCAGCTTCAACACCAGCTCCAGCCCCACCCAAGAGTGGTGCTATAGAGAATATAATTAAGATAATTGAGGAGCAGAGTTTACTTGTAACCTGGGTATAGATTGATAAACTCTTGGGCACATTAAAACACATGTCCCCTTAGTTCTTAGAGGAAGAAAAACTAAATGTAGATAACTGGAAGCTAGTGGGACTTCAACTGAAAGAATTTCACACAAAAAATGGGCCTCTTTCAATTTCTGCAGAGGTATTTTATATATACAACATAGTTCAATTAGACTTAAACTATGGAACAAGTTATAGGAGAAGGAAAAGTTTTAAAAATGAACAGAGGAGGAAATATGAGAAAAAAAGATAGAAGATAAGCAATCTCAAGATCTTGCCTGAGGGCAAGGGGATTTAAATGAGGAATTAGTGTGTGATGACTTTGATTCTCTTGAAGAAACTTCAACCCCACCTAGAGAGCAAATTATTGACAGGCCCATATCAACTCCACCAAGGGAAGAGGAGTAGTGGGAGGGACGGTGATATCATCAGCACCTTCCCTCCAACAATCACCAACTCCTATAACTAGATTACAGAAAGCAATTTTTAAAGCGGCCCAAGATGGAAAAATATATAGATAGTGATTTCAAACTTCAAATTTTCCCCGTGATTCAACAGTTTAATTCTGCAGGCCAACAAAGTAGAAGATACACTCCTTTTGATATGGACATCCTCAAAGACCTGAAAAAAGCTTGTACTCTCGATGGGGCTACATCAGCTTATGTTAAGATGTTACTACAGAATTTAGCTTATGAAATCTTAACCCCTAGTGACTGGAAAGCCATTGCAAGGGTATGCTTAGAACCTGGACAAAACTTATTGTGGCTTTCTGAATATAGTGAGCTCTGTAGGATTCAAGCCCAACAAAATAGTCAGAGTAGAAGTAATACTTTAATCTTGTGTGACCTACTAACAGGTGTAGGTTCTTATGCAGAAGCTTCTGTACAGATTAGTTACTCCATAGCAGCATTTAAGCAAATTGCTGCTGCTGCTATCAAAGCATGGGCTTCTCTCCCCAGTAAAAGTGACAAGGGTGAGAATTTCACAAAGATTGTACAAGGAACAAATGAACCCTTTGCTGATTTTGTGGCACATTTGCAGACAGCTGTCATACGGACTAATGGTGAAAATATAGTAACAGACACTTTGGTAAGGCAACTTGCTAAAGAAAATGCCAATGAAGTTTGTAGAAGGATTATACTAGGACTACATAGGGATGCTCCTTTAGAGGAGATCCTAAGACACTGTGCTACAGTGGGCACAAATACCTTTTATAGCCAGGCTATGGTACAGATTTCCCAAGATCCCAACATGGAAAGACAGGGTCCCTTTTGGCAAGGGACTTCCAGAGAGACTTGTCAATGTTTTCAATATGGTAAAGTAGGCCATCTGAAAACTCAATGTTGGCATAGAGATAGAGTGAGAAAACAGGGTGGGAGAACAAGACCCAATACCCCATGTCCAAAATGAAAAAGAGAACTCCATTGGGCATCAGAATGCAGACTGATTCAGGGAAACGGGATGAGGGGCCAAGTTCCTGGGCCCCACCTGACAAGATATACACCTTTTATACTAATGCACAAGTTAATGTGTGCTGTAAAACTATCCCAGAGTGGCAAATTTTATTAGCCATGGCTCCAAATTTTACACACGGGTCTTCATTAAAGATAATCAGACTGTTACATAATTGGTGATGGATTCTTGAAGAAAAGGTTTCTAAAGTTCCTCTTAAAGGACCAACTATCTTTACAGATGCTTCCAAACATAATATTTGTGCTATATACTCTCATGACTTAACTATAAAGACAGTAATCAAAACTCCTTTTCAATCCACTCCGCAGAATGAATTGTATGCAATCATTCTAGCTCTTGCTTATTATCCAGGAGACATAAATATAATATCTGATCAGCCTATTCAGTAGGTGTGGTACAAAGAATTGCCACAGCCCAAATAAAATTTGTAGCCTCCAATTTATATCAGCTTTTTAAGGAACTTCAATAGCAAGTGAGAAAGCATCCAGGTAAGATTTATATTTTACATGTCCACTCCCATAGTGGACTTCCAGGTCCTATTTTTATGGTAATTCAAAGGCAGATAGCCTTCTAACTATGTTGGCCAATACTCCTTTATTTCAAGAAGCCCAAGAATCTCATTCTAAATAGCATCAGGCTGCCTGAGCTTTACATTTACAATTTGGAATAACAAGAGAGGAAGCTAGGAGCATAGTAAAAGCCTGTACAGCTTGCCTTCCTTTCCATGCTCCTACACTCCTTCCAGGGAAGAACCCTCGAGTTTGAGATCTCATGAAATTTGGCAAATGGATGTGACCCATTATAAATCTTTTGGTCGTCTATCTTTTATCCACGTTGTGGTAGATACCTTTTCAGGATTCATTTTTGCAATGCCAGCAGCAAAAGAGACAGCCCCAGTGGTCATTGAATTCCTTATACAAGCATTCGCAATTATGGGTGTGCCACAAGCAATAAAAACAGACAATGGACCTGCATATACTTCCAAACATTTTGCACACTTTTGTGCACAGTATAAGATTTTACATACCCCTGGCATACCTTTCAATCCTCAAGGGCAGGCAATAGTAGAGAGAAGAAACAAAGATATTAAGACACTCCTCTAAAAACAAAAAAAAAGGGGGAGCCACGGGTAACCCTAGAGAACTTCTAAATTCAGTTCTCTATACCATTAATTTTTAAATTTTTGACAAAGATGCACTGGCTCCAGCAGACAGGTTTTATAACCCACTGGAAGGACAGTGTCTAGTGCGAGCAGCTCCACTGTCTTTAGATAATCACCAGGTCATGTGGAGAGACCCAGAAAGTGGTGAATGGAACATATCAGATAGCTTAATTGCTTGTGGGAGAGGGTTGCTTGTATCTCCACAGATGGAGAAGGAATCAGATGGGTACCAACCAGCTGTATTTGCCTTGTCCATTGGAAAGAGACAAAGCAGACCCTTGAAACGAAGAAGAAGAACCAAGAAACATCAGGAGGTTCCATTGCTGATTGTGCCCACCACTGAAAGAATGTGGCAATTACGGCATTTGACTCATGGACATTAAAAAATTGTAGGACTTGAAAGCCCTTAGAAATCATTGGATTCTCTGAGGCATCATAAGATTGTTGCAGGACTTCAAAACCTGTAGGAATCATTGGATTCCCTAACATGCAAAAAGACTGTTGCGGGACTTCAAAAACTTGTGGGGATCATTGGATTCCCTAACACATGAAGCAATGGACAATAGATTGGTTTTGGACTATCTCTTGTTTGCTGAAAAAGGAGTATGTGTGACTGATGTTTACATACCCTCCTTCTAGGACTTCTGGAAATCTTTTACAAAACTGTGTTGATTGATATTGTTTGTTATATGACTACTTGCATGTACAATTCATGTTTGTTATACCTCATTGAGCCTGCACTGACTGTGGGGAGATTCATCACTAATAGCCTCTTCGTTATTGTTATGTTCTTGTGTAATAACTCCCATGCTGATGGGTTTGTGCATACTTGTCTCTAATAAGACCCTTCAACCCAGAAATCCACTAGCAATCCCCACTTCCCTTTGGTGCTTTTCATCTCCCTTCCTGAGATGTCAGGGAGGGCATGATCACCTCCTTTTTGGGGTTCTCACCTCCCTGAGAAGTCAGGGATGGCGTGACCACCTGTGTCTAAAACAAAAGAAAGCGGGAGATATAAAGGACTAGAACTGAGCAAATGCACTTGGATAATGGAGCACGTGAGACTAATTGACAATTGGACAATTCTCTATTAACATGTTTGAAGGTTGACCCTCCCCACCTATTCTGTGCTGGCTTGATTGGTGGGACAAAGAAGGGGAAGTGACTTGTGTGGGTGGAGTAGGAGGAGGAAATTGAGGCATTCTTTCCTGGTGGTGGGGAGAGAGGAAGGTGGTGTGGAGATTACTAGATTTAATTCCCTGATTGTGACCCCAAAAGACCAAGAATAAAGATTTTTGGTGATCCTGACTTTGGCTGATTTCTGGGAAGACAGAGTTCTAGCACTAAGGGATCTCTTTACCTTGTCTTATACCACCTATGATAGAATAATTTACTATTTCTATTTAGCCACAAAAGTATATACAATTCTCAAAAAATGAGATGTTTATTCTTCTAACAATTACATCAAAGCTTAGAATTTAAAAATAGAAAAAGAAATACAACAAAACTTTTTATTTTCAAAATAAATACATAGATAACTTTTGACATTCACCCCTACAAAATCCTGTGTACTAATTTTTCCTCCCTTCCCCCTCCCCAGTTGGCAAGTAATCCAATATATGTTAAACATGTGCAGTTTCTCTACACATATTTCTACAAATATCACATTGCACAAGAAAAATCAGATCCAAAAGAAAAAAAAAAAAAAAAAGAGAGAGAAAGAAAACCAAATGCAAGTAAACAACAACAGATTAGAAACTACTACATTGTGCTCCATATTTAGTTCCCACTGTCTTCTCTCTGATTGCAGATGATTTTCTTCATTATAAGACTATCATCACTGATCTGAATCACCTCATTGTTGATGAGAGTCACATCCTTCAGAATTCATCATCATGTAATCTTGCTGTCTCCATGTATAATGATCTCCTGGTTCTGCTCATTTCACTTAGTATCAGTTTATGTAAGTCTTTTCTTCTCTGAAAGTTTCTTTGAAGCTTTCTCTGAAATCATCTTATTGATCATTTCTTATAGAACAATAATATTTCATAACATTCATATACCATAACTTATTTATCCATTTTCCAATTGATGGGCACGTACTCAGTTTCCAGTTTCTTTCCAATTCAAAAAGAGATGCCACAAACATTTTTGCATATGTGGGCCTCTTTCACTCCTTTATGCTTTCTTTAGGATACAAGGTCAATAGAAATACTGCTGGACCAAAGGATATGCATAGTTTGATAGCCATTTGGTTATAGTTTCTAATTGCTCTCCAGAATGGTTGAATCAGTTCACAACTCCACCAACAATGTACTAGTGTCCCAGTTTTCCAATATCCCCTCCATTATTTTTTCCTGTCATTTAATCAATCTGAGAGTTGTGTAGTGGTTGGTACCTCAGAACTATCTTAATTTGTATTTCTCTGATCAATAATGATTTACAGTATTTTTTCATATGACTAGAAATGGTTTTAATTTCTTCATTTGAAAATTGCTTGTTCATATTCTTTAAGCATTTATCAATTAGAAAATGGCTTGAATTCCTATAAATTTGAGTCAAATATCTATATATTTTAGAAATTAAGCCTTTTTTCAGAACCCTTGAATATAAACATTTTCCCCAGTTTATTGCTTAACTTTCTTTTTTTTTTTTCTGCCTTGGTTTTGTTTGTTCAAAAATTATTCACTTAATATAATCAAAATTATCCATTTTTCATTCAATAATGTAATCAAGTTCTCCTTTGGCCACAAATTCCTTTTTTCTCCAAAGATCTGAGAGATGAACTATCCTTTGTTCTTCTAATTTGCTTATCATATCACTTTTTATGTCTAAATCAGGAAACCATTTTGATCTTATCTTGGTATAAAGAGTTAGGTGTGGGCTAATGCCTGGTTTCTGCTTATGTTGCATTTCTTAAGGACAAATAATCTATTGTTTTCATTCACTATTCAATTGCTAGGGATAAAAAGGCTACACTACATTTTTCTTGTTGTCTGTACTAGATAGCATAGGGACTGGACTTTGATTTAATCAGTATAGAAAACTCCCAGGTAAGAACAGATCCTCTATTAATACAGTTTAGCATATGTTTTGCAATTTAGAGCCTTAGATAATTATCTAGGCTGATTTAAAAGTAATAGCTAACATTTATCTACCCCTTTCAGTTTTCTAAAAAGTGGTATACATACACATTTATTCCTCACAACAAAACTGTGTAATAGTTACTACTTTTATGCCCATTTTAGAGATAAGGAAACTTAGAAAAATTCTGAGGCAGAAGGTGACTCCTTGACTCCAAGACCAGCTCTCTATATTTTGTGCCATCTTACTGATGCTTAGCCAGTGATCCTGCCCAACCCTTAAAGGAAAAAAACTACACATACTTGCTGCCTAGTATCTTAGCACATAAGTAATTCAGATGTCATTTATGTTTTTTTATTCTAACAAACAAATTTATAGTGCTGTTTGTATACATTATATGGTTCTATACCTAATCCAAGATAGCTCTTGCAAACTTTAAATTCAGAAGAACTAGATAGACAGAGCTGGGCTGAGTTGGAAGGCAGAAACTTCCTTTGAATGACAAGAAGCAAAAAATCATCAAATAATCTTTGAAACAACAGCTGCCAGAAAGTTTAACTCCTGGCTGTCATGTCTTCAAACTTCTAGATACTTTCTTCTGTACATGTCCTTAAAAGAAAAAAAAAAAAAAACTGGGATTTACTTGTATTATGAACATCTTATATTTATATACTAGCTATCTTTAGTTATTGTAGTTAAGATCCTACTGCAATTAGAATTATATGATATAATGATCAAGGTCAGGAAACCTTGATTCCAATTCTATTTCTTTCCCTTACTAATGATAACCCTTTGCTGTTTCTCCTTCAACTTACCACCTTTAGTTCTATGTAAGGACAATAGACAAATGATCCAGATGTTGAGTTCAAAATGGGTGAGTTGGATTAAATGTTATCTAAGAGGGTATTTTCCCCAATTTAACCTGTGATTTTATAAAAGAAGTTTTATATTTCCATATTAATATAGCACTAAAGAAAAAAACTGGTAAACAAAAGTTTATTGGATTTTAGAATAATGCAAAATGAACTTGTGGCTTTATGACTTAACTTTAATATAACTTTAACATAAAAATTGTAATTGCACCAAAATATGGTAAGTCTGAGTACAAATGAGTCATTTCATGTCCTTTAGGTTGCATTGTCAGTTTATAAGGGGAGAGAAGATTTTTTTTAATGAATGTGTTTCCACATCTTTAGCTCATATGAAAGTGACTTTTTGCCCCAAAAGGATGTTGATCATGGTCATCTGATAGTTGCTCTGTCTTTGGAATTTGAAACACATGTGAAGTTGTGCAGATTTTATTGTAGTTGTTAAATGATTATAACTCCCAGTTGTATCCATTCTTTAGGTTTTACTTGAAAGTGCAGGATGCAGATAAAACAAATCAGCTCCAATAGAACAGTAATGAATTAAACCATCTACACTCAGCAAAAGAACTCAGGGAAATGAGTGTGAACCACTACATAGAATTCCCAATCCCTCTATTTTTGTCTGCCTGCATTTTTGATTTCCCTCACAGATTATTTGTACACTATTTCAAAGTCTGATTCTTTTTGTGCAGCAAAATAACTGTATGGACATGTATACATATATTTTATTTAACATATCAAACATGTATTGGTTTACCTTTCATCAGGGGGAAGGAGTGGAGAGAAGGAGGGGAAAAATTGGAACAAAAGGTTTTGCAACTTTCTTTTTTTTAATTTTTATTTATAATTTCTTTCACAGTATATATGCATGAGTAATTTTTTTATAATATTATCCCTTGTATTATTTTTTCCAAATTATCCCCTCCCTCACTCTACTCCCTCCCCTTGATGACAGGCAATCCCATACATTTTACATATGTTACAATATAACCTAGACACAATATATGTGTGTAAATACCATTTTCTTGTTGCACATTAAATATTAGATTCCGAAAGTATAAGTAACCTGGGTAGATAGACAGGAGTGCTAACAATTTACATTCACTTCCCAGTGTTCCTTCTCTGGGTGTAGTTATTTCTGTCCATCATTGATCAATTGGAAGTGAGTTGGATCTTCTTTATGTTGAAGATATTCACTTCCATCAGAATACATCTTCATACAACATTGAAGTGTACAGAGATCTTCTGGTTCTATTCATTTCACTCAGCAACAGTTGATGTCTCTCTAAGTCTCTGTATTCCTCCTGCTGGTCATTTCTTATAGAGCAATAATATTCCATAACCTTCATATGCCATAATTTACCCAACCATTCTCCAATTGATGGACATCCATTTATCTTCAAGTTTCTAGCTACTACAAAAAGAACTGCCACAAACATTTTGGCATATACAGGTCCCTTTCCGCTCTTTAGTATTTCTTTGGGATATAAGCCCAATAGCAGCAATGCTGGATCAAAGGGTATGCACAATTTGATAACTTTTTGGGCATAGTTCCAAATTGCTCTCCAGAATGGTTGGATTCTTTCACAACTCCACCAACAATGTATTAGCGTCCCAGTTTTCCCACATCCTCTCCAACATTCATCATTATTTGTTCCTGTCATCTTAACCAATCTGAAAGGTGTGTAGTGGTATCTCAGAGTTGTCTTAATTTGCATTTCTCTGATCAGTAGTGCTTTGGAACACTCTTTCATATGAGTGGATATAATTTCAATTTCATCATCTGAGAATTGTCTGTTCAAATCCTTTGACCATTTATCAATTGGAGAATGGTTTGATTTCTTATAAATTAGGGTCAGTTCTCTATATATTTTGGAAATGAGACCTTTGTCAGAACCTTTAACTTTAAAAATATTTTCCCAATTTGTTACTTCCCTTCTAATCTTGTTTGCATTAGTATTGTTTGTACAGAAACTTTTTAGTTTGATGTAATCAAAATCTTCTATTTTGTGGTCAATAATGATCTCTAGTTCTCCTTTGGTCATAAAGTCCTTCCTCCTCCACAGGTCTGAGAGGTAGACTATTCTCTGTTTCTCTAATCTATTTATGATCTCATTCTTTATGCCTAAGTCATGGACCCATTTTGATCTTATCTTGGTAAATGGTGTTGTGTGGATCCATATCTAATTGCTACCATACTACTTTCCAGTTTTTCCAACATTTTTTTTCCAAACAATGAATTTTTACCCCTAATGTTGGTATCTTTGGGTTTGTCAAAGACTAGATTGCTGTAGATGTACCCTTTTTTGTCCTTTGTATCTAATCTGTTCCACTGATCGACTGGTCTATTTCTTAGCCAATACCAAATGGTTTTGGTGACTGCTGCTATATCATATAGCTTTAGATCAGGTACACCTAGTCCACCTTCCTCTGACATTTTTTTCATTAGTTCCCTTGTAATTCTTGACCTTTTATTCTTCCATATGAATTTTGTTGTTATTTTTTCTAGGTCATTAAAATAGTTTCTTGGGAATCTGATTGGTATAGCACTAAATTAATAGATTAGTTTGGGGAGTATTGTCATCTTTATTATATTAGCTCGGCCTATCCAAGAGCACTGAATGTCTTTCCAATTATTTAAATCTGACTTTATTTTTGTGGCAAGTGTTTTGTAATTTTTCTCATATAATTCCTGACTATTCTTTGGTAGATGGATTCCCAAATACTTTATACTCTCAACATTTGTTTGGAATGGAATTTCTCTTTGTATCTCTTGCTGTTGCATTTTGTTGGTGATATGTAAAAATGCTGAGGATTTATGTGGATTTATTTTGTATTGTAAGGGCCCTTTAAATGGGCGGACACAGTGCATCGGGATTGAGGCCCAGAAGTAATTTCTGTGGATATTAGGACTGCCCTTGGGCGGGATCCTGGCCATATTGAGATAGTTTTGTAATGGGTGACTCTCTCGCTGATTGGCTGTGTGTGTGACCTCACAGGCCCTATATAAGCCCACTGCAGGCAGCAACCTCCCTCTTTAACCTCGTGCTCTTCACTCTGGCTCACCAGCCTGGGTGGCCAAGCCAAGATGGGTAGCCGAAAGAGGTAAGGGTTTTGGTAGTGAACACATGGGTCTTCTGACCAGGTGTTCACTAGGGAACCAACAAGTCAGGGCATCAGTTAGGGCATTATGTGAGTAGGTATAATAAAGGCTTTTAAGATTACATGTGGTTGTTCTTGAGTGCGCTACCGGTTACTAAGCAATAGATTCAAGAGATTGTGGCCAGAGACCTTAGAAGGCCTCAGAGGAGGCGAGCCGGGTAGAGCTCACACTGCAAAGGACAGTGGTCAAAGGTACTCTGGTGGGTCTAGGACAGACTAGTAATTATAACTACCAGGAGAGCACGTTACAAATGGCGCCCAACGTGGTGGATGCATCAGGAATTATCAGGTTTTGAAAATATTTAATATTCAGAATTAAGATTCTGAAAGATCCGGTAGAAACGCCACTTAAGAGGGAAGACAGAGAAGCAATATGGACCCAGGTAAATCTGGGATCAGACTCAAGGACACAGCTGAACATAATGCTTATATCAAGAGGTTAAAGAGCCAGATGGAAGATCTTTTAACAAAGATCACCACTGAAGAACAGCAGGAAGCTTGTAATCAAGCTCCACAAAGGCTATCCCCACACCTATTAGATATAGCTCGGAGAGGGAGCAACCTAGAGCTAATGTGTATGTATGACAGTATAGAGTATAAAATGCCACAGCAAGAGTTGCTGGAATTGCAGGTTAAACTACAGATGGAGATAGAGAAAGAAGAAAAAGCTAGGTTACTACAGATAGAACAGGAAGAGTTCAAACCAGTGGCTGAAACTAAGGAAGGAAATAAACGAACCACATGGACTTCAGTTGTAGAAATTCTTCTTAGCATTTTGTTGGTTTACCTCCTGCATTGTTGTTTTAAGGAATGTATTGATTACTCTTCCATTGAGAAGAAGTTTAGTTCTTTTTATGTGCAAAGCTCAGGTTTGATTTTAAATCAGCCTTTGGGGGATTTTCCAATTCTTCCCTCTGCCTCACCTTCTTGGGCCAAGGGAGTAGGGGGAGGAGGAAAAGGAAGGGCGATAATACCATCAGTACTGCCCATTAATCCATTCAAAACTCCTGTGTCTTTTCAAAGGACCGGAGTAGGCTTTATGCCCCAAGGCAAAAAGGAATTGTGGGGTATTGAGTATAATCAGAAAAGTTTTAAAAATACAGTTGAGTTAATTTCTAAGAAACCTTACTGGGACAAGACCTTGCAGTTAGAGAGAGTGGAGTTTTATACTTGTAAAACTGCTAGGATCGTCTTTGGAGATTTGAAACTCCTCTTTTCTTACCTCGTGGATTTTCCACTTCCACAGGTGAGCTTGATTTCCCAACCCCCCACGGGTACTTATAAAACAGTGTCTATGTCTAGAATGGGTTGGAAAGTTGCTGTTTTAATCACTAGAATAAATAGACAGTGTGTGATCTTTGACCCAGGAGGAAAATATCAGATTTATTGATTCACACTCCTGAAGTACAATTCGGTATCAGAAACTCAAACTTTGATTTTTAGGCAAAAGAATTCAGGGATATAGCCGAGTGTTCTAGTAAAGTCATTACTGCACAGACTATCCCCAAGATCTTCTCTTCTAAACAAGAGAAGGGAATTTTGGGATATGTGATTGCTTACAATTTTAAATTTTGATTTTACATTTTTAAACACTTTTGATTTTACATCTTCAAAGTATTTTGATTTTACATTTTAAAGTTATTTTGATTTTATATTTTTAATCTATTTTGGTTTTACACTTTTAAATTATTTTGGTTTTACATTTTTAAATTCTTTGCATTTTACCTTAGCAATGCACTTCGGGCATACACAGAAAGTGCAGCTAAGTGACAGACTGACTTTTGTCTGACTTGTTCATCTTTTTGACAACAACTTTGTTTCCACTGTGATGTGGAAAGGCCTGGATGGCATTTGGAAAGGCCCAAGTTGGGCCCCGGGGACATTCCTTCCTAGGTGCAGATCCAGCAGTAGAGTTCATCCCCACCAGAGACATTTGTAACCTGGGGATCCAAGAGAAGGACCAGACAACAGTCCAGAGGGACCTGCCAGATGTCCGCAGCCCTTCAGACGCTGATGGCAGCGATGCCCCTCCTGACCGTGACACCAGAGACAGCAGACACAGTTCCAGTGTTGCAGCTGAAATGGACTGTTTTGGGTGATACGCAATATAAAGACTGTAAATGGACAATGGGCCTGCTTGCTTCTCCCGTGGCCACTTGCCATATGGTGGCCTGGGAAGAGGCTTTGCCCTATGCTTTCTATTGAAGGACTATGCTTTTAAATTAGTGGGTGAAAAACCAACACACCCACCTGCCATTGTTATTGAGACAATGTTACTGGACATGACTTTGCTTATGTGCACCTGTGAAACTAGAATTGTTCTAGGATTGTGAAAAGTGCAATAGAGAATTGTGATAAGCTAGAATTGTTCTAGAATTGTGAAAAGTGCAATTGAGAATTGTGATAAACTAGAATTGTTCTAGGATTGTGACAAGTGCAATTGAGAATTGTGATAAGCTAGAATTGTTCTAGGATTGTGACAAGTGCAACAGAAAATTGTAAGAAACTAGAATTGGTCTAGAACTGTGATAAATGTAACTAGAATTGTGACAACCTACCTACTGATATTTGTTAACTAGAATTGTGATGTTTT
The DNA here is from genome assembly GCF_048593235.1 of Sminthopsis crassicaudata. Taxonomy (NCBI): domain Eukaryota; kingdom Metazoa; phylum Chordata; class Mammalia; order Dasyuromorphia; family Dasyuridae; genus Sminthopsis; species Sminthopsis crassicaudata. The sequence goes on from NC_133618.1 coordinate 563,755,234, forward strand.
ACCTTGTTGACTTCCCACCTCAGTGTTGACATCCTACCTCATTGGCATCCAATCTCTTTGGCCTATTATCTCGAGTATGACTTTGATGAATGGGTTGAACACTTGGGCCACTGTTGAGCCTGGTTCTCATTGTCATACTTCTGTTTACTGATCTGCTGCTTTGTACCTCCTTGGGCATAACACTGTCATCTCATGGACCAAGTGAACTATAGCTGGTGCTAAAAGTTTAGCTTGGTGAGATGTGCGGTTCCCGCAAAACAAGAGAAAGGGAATTGTAAGGGCCCTTTAAATGGGCGGACACAGTGCATCGGGATTGAGGCCCAGAAGTAATTTCTGTGGATATTAGGACTGCCCTTGGGCCATATTGAGATAGTTTTGTAATGGGTGACTCTCTCGCTGATTGGCTGTGTGTGTGACCTCACAGGCCCTATATAAGCCCACTGCAGGCAGCAACCTCCCTCTTTAACCTCGTGCTCTTCACTCTGGCTCACCAGCCTGGGTGGCCAAGCCAAGATGGGTAGCCGAAAGAGGTAAGGGTTTTGGTAGTGAACACATGGGTCTTCTGACCAGGTGTTCACTAGGGAACCAACAAGTCAGGGCATCAGTTAGGGCATTATGTGAGTAGGTATAATAAAGGCTTTTAAGATTACATGTGGTTGTTCTTGAGTGCGCTACCGGTTACTAAGCAATAGATTCAAGAGATTGTGGCCAGAGACCTTAGAAGGCCTCAGAGGAGGCGAGCCGGGTAGAGCTCACACTGCAAAGGACAGTGGTCAAAGGTACTCTGGTGGGTCTAGGACAGACTAGTAATTATAACTACCAGGAGAGCACGTTACATTGTATCCTGCCACTTTGCTAAAATTCTGAATTATTTCTAATAACTTTTTAGCAGAGTCTTTGGGGTTCCCTAAGTATACCATCATGCCATCTGCAAAGAGTGATAGTTTGATTTCCTCATTTCCTACTCTAATTCCTTGAATCTCTTTCTCGGCTCTTATTGCCGAGGCTAGCATTTCTAGTATTATATTGAATAGTAATGGTGATAGTGGACAACCTTGTTTCACTTCTGATCTTACTGGGAAAGGTTCCAGTTTATCTCTATTGCATATTATGCTTACTGACAGTCGTAAATATATCCTCCTGATTATTCTAAGGAATAATTTATTCCTATACTCTCAAGCATTTTTAGTAGGAATGGATGTTGGATTTTGTCAAATGCTTTTTCTGCATCTGTTGAGATGATCACATTTTTTTTTTATTAATTTGATTATTAAATGGTCAATTATACTAATAGTTTTCCTAATATTAAACCAGCCCTGCATTCCTGGTATAAATCCTACTTGATCATAGTGTATTATCCTGGAGATGATTTTCTGAAGTCTTTTTGCTAATATCTTATTTAAGATTTTAGCATCAATATTCATTAAGGAAATTGGTCTATAATTTTCTTTCTCAGTTTTCGATCGACCTGGTTTAGGTATCAGTACCATGTCTGTGTCATAAAAGGAGTTTGGTAGGACTCCTTCATCCCCTATTTTTTCAAATAGTTTATATAACATTGGGGCTAATTCTTCTTTAAATGTTTGGTAGAATTCACATGTAAATCCATCTGGTCCTGGGGATTTTTTCTTGGGGAGTTGATTAATAGCTTGTTCTATTTCTTTTTCTGAAACGGGACTATTTAAGCAATTTGTCTCCTCCTCTGTTAATCTAGGAAGCCTATATTTTTGGAGAAAATCATCCATTTCACTTAAGTTATCGAATTTATTGGCATAAAGTTGGGCAAAGTAATTCTTTATTATTGTTCTAATTTCCTCTTCATTGGTGGAAAGATCCCCCTTTTCATTTGTAAGACTAACAATTTGATTTTCCTCTTTCCTTTTTCTGAAAAGATTTACCAAAGGTTTATCTATTTTATTGGCTTTTTCATAAAACCAACTCTTGGTTTTATTTATTAATTCAATAGTTTTGTTTTTTTTTTTACTTTCAATGTTATTGATTTCTCCTTTTAATTTTTGTATTTCAAGTTTGATTTTTGGTTGGGGGTTTTTAATTTGGTCTTTTTCTAGCTTTTTAAGCTGCAGTCCCAATTCGTTAATCTTCTCTTTCTCTATTTTGTTGGTTTTGCAACTTTCAAAGCTGAAAAACTACCCATGCATATATTCTGTAAATAAAAAGCTATAAAAAAAAAAGAAAAAAAAAAAAAGAAAAGAAAGTGCAGGATGCAGACAACCATTAGCCATGTTTCATTTTGGCTATAATCTCAGCTGAGTGGAAAGACCCAATCAGCTCTGTTTGCTGCATATTTAGAGCCCTGAACTCAGTAGATGCTTTATGCCAATTATCATCTAGAATCACTTTAAGAAAAACACCATTTATTGTCAACTTTGCATTTAGAAATGGAAAACAATAAATATCGCTTTCACCCTGTCCTCCCTTTACCTCATTTAATTGGTCCACTTCAACACTGAGATAAAAGAGAAGCTATTTTTTTTTCATTTTTAAAATACAGGAAAAAAACACAAATTTGCTTTTTTTTTTTGTCCACTCAAGCAAAAACCTCACTAATTATGATGTAAGGTGAATAGTTATTCAAGAGGTTGCTTTTGAAAAATCTTTCTTTCTGAAAGTTTCTTTTTGTTGTATACCTACCAAGCTTCCACTCATTGCTTTCCATGATATCCCTAATGCTTGTAAACAGTGCTGAAAAATATCCCATTACAAAAATGAAAACCCTTCAAAATGTAAAGGAAAAAGGAGGTGCTTCAAAACCTAGTATTTAAGGATTAATCCATATGGTCTCTATTCTCAGTGAGCAATTAGAGTGAGGCAGACAAAACTTCTAGGAAATCTACCATGCACTTTCTCCTACAGATAGATGATAATTTTCTGGCGTCAGATCTTCAATGTGAGATCTTCAGTGTATGATTTCCAGGGAAAAAAATTAAATATGAGCAGTATCTCATAGTTTAAAATGCTTAGGTGCTCACTATTATTCAAAGCAGAATTTTCTATACTCAGGTACAATGGACCATGAAATCCATCAACAGTATGTGTATTACTGAATTGTTCTGGCTTAATTACATCTTGTTTCCACTTCTGTAGAATTACTGATCACTAATGCAGTATTTCTTTTTTGTTTATTTGTTTTGATTTGTTTTATCTTTAGCAAGAAAACTCTTTACCCAGATTACACTTCAACCTATCTTTTACAAGTTTTTTTTTTTTTCATAATTTTCTCTAGCAACTCTCTAATTTTCAGGCATACTGGTTTTCTAATATGAGTTCTCCCTCAAGGCCTTCTTTTTCACTTCCATAATCAGCCAGTAATGAAAATATTACTTCATTTCTCTGGTGACTGGCTGGGAAAGAATTCATGGTAGAAAGAAAAGTTGAAATGGTCAAAAAGGGAAAGTTCTTTTGTACTATCAAAACCTAGATAATGATATAGATCATTATTATGATGGAAAACATGAATCCATAATGTATAAAGTGAAAGATCAATGGAACTTTGTATACAATTTTAGAAACTATACATATAGGAGTTTCCATACAGGTCTCTTTCAGTATCCCTACTATCGTCAAGTGTTGGTGGAGAGATGGAAGAGATCTAACTGAAGGTACTGATAAAACTTATACTTTCATGTTCAGCAATCATTTCTCGTTGGGAGTAAGTAGGTGTTCAGAAGGCTACAGTTGGGATCCTGTGGCCATATCACCAGACTTTCTAGGATAATTTTGTTGACAGCACACTTTTCCTCATCCTGGTTTCCTCCTTACTATGAGGTTTCATATCAAGAATACAGCAACTTCATAACACTAAGTTTATGTTCCCCTAATCTAAAAATCATTTTTAACAAATAGACTATTTATACTCCTTTTTGTTATACATTTTCAGTATATCCTTTCAGTTATCAAGTTGCAGTGTATACTTTCAGCTATTAAATTATAGTATAAATGCAATAAATACTGCAAATGAATAGCTAGATGACACAGTAAATAGAACACTATACTTGGAATCACGAAGACTTACCTTCTTGAATTCAATTTTGGCATCAGACACTTATTAGCTATGTTATCATGGAGAAGTCACTTAACTCTGCCTCAGTTTTCTTATCTGGAAAATGAGAATGAAATGGCAAAGCATTTCAGTATCATTACCAAGAAAACCTTAGTGGGGTCATGAAGAATCAGATAAGACTGAAAATAAATTGAACAACAATAAAAGTATAAATGTAATGCTTCTTTGCTCTATTTCTATACATAAAAAGTAGGTTCACAGAATTATATAAGTTTTATCACTATATAAAAAGGTAGGATTACAGAATTACACAAGTCTTCCCAGAATAACTAGTATGGAAATGACATGAATTATTTCTATAATATAATTGACAATTGAACTTTTAATTTAATATAATTCTTCGGAATATTTTTTCTTACATGAAAACATTATCTGCCTCTGAAGATATATTTCATTGTTTTTAGTTGTACAGTATAAACTTTATTTTGCTCCTATAAGAGAACCTTTCAAATATTAATCTCAAGTCACTTTCTACTGTAATTCATTCTGTATTATATGCTAAAGTCATTTTCCTACTTCACATATGTAATTGTTAGCCTCCAACATCAAAGACAAATGCCTCTGGTTTTCATTTAAAGCATTTCATGATTTAGCCCTTTTTATGTTTCAATCTTTACTTTCTTTGTTTACTTTATATTTCATTGTTTTACTGTTTTCCCCTCTATCTGCTGACTTTGTGCTCTCCCTCCTCACACTCCTCTTATTCCAGTTCCCCTGTTTTCTTTCAAAACTTAACTTAAAATCTTACCAGTTAGATAATTTTGATTGCATTTAATTAAAAAGATTTTGCAGAAACAAAACCAAAGCAGCAAAAAGTTCCTCTCCAGATTTAAACTTAAATTTTATCATTCAGCAATCCTACTTTTTTTTGCAAAAGACTAGTTCTTTCCAAGCACCTTCTCCTTCTATCAGTCAACATTTTTCCTTCCCTCGGAGATTGCCTTCCATGTTCCCTCTATATATTTCATGTATATGTAATTGTTTGTACATATTCCTTGCCAGAATGTTAGTTTCAGTTTGTCTTCAAGATAAAGAGCATGTTTTTGCCTTTTTTTTTGCATTTTTTCTTCATTTTGCCACCTTTCCCTCCAATATCACTAAGCATCTCTGTTTTTAATAAATCCTTGTTGACTAGCAGTTATCATTTCCCATATCTAAGTTTCTTCCAGGATGAATATCCCCAGTTGTTGTTGATTTTTTTCCTCTCCATAACATGAACTTGTAGGATTTTTATTATCCTAGTTGTTTTCTGCTAGACACTTCCAGGTTATAAATATTCTTCCCAGAATTCACTAATCAGAAATGAATACTGTCCTCCAAATGTGACATTTTCACAACAGAGTAAATCAGGAGTGCCATCTCTCCAGTTTGGAACAACATGCCTTTTAATTCAATTTAATTATGAGTTGATACAATATTGCTGAGTCATATAGTATGCTAAAATCTCCAGCATTTTTCAGAATAAATTCATTTGCGAAATTGTATGAGACTTTATAGGTGCCCTTAATAAACTTGGCCTGAAACACTATGTTTTTGAGATTTTTTTTTCACTTTTACTGTCAACTATTAATTTAGGTAGGGCCAGATAGGCATATTTTCAAAACTTACAAAAAATGATGTAAAACTAAGACCAGCTATCCTAGATTAACTCTTGCTAAGAAGTTTGCCTAAGTATCATGCAAGAGTAAATATTTAAAAATTGGCTCTGCTTAAAGATTTATATAGAATATATTTTAAAAGTTTGATCTGTATAAATAACTTCCAACAATTTATAAAATTATATAAGTAATAAAACAAAATTCCAACCCTAATTTGTAATATTTTCTAATTTGGGGGGCTCAAACTGAGTTAGTTGACTATCATACTCCTCTATCGAGTCACAATATAGCTCATCTATCTGTAGTAATTGGCTCAAATGGCTCAAATCAGGAAAGAATGATCCAACAGCTGATCCTACTCACTTGATATTACTTATATAGAATGATAGATGTATGGGATTTTAAATCAGGAAGGGACCATAGAAGTAAACCTCTAAAATCTCCTCAATTTATAGATAAAGAAGACAATAGAATTTAAGAAGGAAGGCCATAGAAGTCAAATAACTGGCTCAAAAACAAATAACTACCAAGAGGGAAAATGATGAACACACTCAGATATTCCGTAATAAATTTCCAATTGACTTTATTATAATATTTATAATATATTATATATCATATAATAAAGTCAATTATAGTACTCTGCCTGCCATGTCATGGACATGCAAGAGTGACTTCATGGTGAAATCCTATTGCCCCTCAGGTAACTAACAAGATACATCTGGCCTATGATACTGGACTAAATCGCCTGACCCTTGGGGGAAAAAAACAAAAAAAAACACATTACTTACAGATAGAGAAGGTCTTCAATAGTAAAAGACAATTTTGATTTTTTTTTTCAGTTCTGAACAACTGTGCCTAAGCAGTCTAGAGTTAGTATCTCTACCTTGGAAGAACCAATGAAACATTGCAACCAGATGCAAAGACAGCAGTGAGAAACTGAATTCAGTTCACTAGTTTTTCCAAGGCTTGCCACTGTATGGAATAATGTGCTATTTGCCTAGACCTCTCTGATAGGAAGAATAATCTTAGTGGTTATCACAGATCTGTGGGTACAGATGTTGAACTCAGATGAAGCAGGGACACACAGAATGTATTGGATGGGCCTGAAGCTGGAAGGGAGCACAGAAGAAAACTGTCTCAAGAGGCTTTCACTGTCTTTTGTTTTATCCCCCCAATGAAGGCCAGTTTCTTAGCAAATAGAAGTCACTTAATAAATGCTTACTGACTGACTAATTTACTTTATGACTGACAATACTTGGTAACTAATAAGAGGTATGAGTAAAAATGAGTGAGGAACACAGTTGATACAGGTCCAGATGGTTACATGGACACTTGTGCCTTGAGAAATTGTACCAAGTATAGTTTAAAGAAAACAATCAGTAGAAACATTGTGGGTGTATTTTTCAGAGAAAAGCTATAATTTCTGTAGGTCAAAAATATGTGTAAGGCTAGAAACAGCAGAAATCTAGATTAGGCTTGTGAGCTGCCTACATAGTTAAAAGCAGTAACTGGGGCTTTCTACAATCCAGTAATACTTAGGTATTCCAGACTGTTGCTTTCTTGGAGACTCTAAAAGGAAGTTTAAGGTGTCTGTGTACCTGAGATGCCAGACATTTTGGCTTCTATACTATTTTCTGCCAGGAATAGGTATATCTGCACATAGAGGAATGGCTTGTGATAAAGAGATATGTCCATGGTCAGTTGGTGAAGTGTCCCTGAAAATACTTTCCACAAGCCAGAAGTCATCTATGTTAAGACCATGTCTAAGCCATAGATATTAGGAGCATGGCACAAGTCATAAGTTCTTTGAGAACAGAATAGCCACAGCTCATGATGATATACAAAGGGAAATTGTCACCAGTTCTTAATAGCCCTTGACATTTCAATATTGGAAATTTATAGGTTTCTATCAGGGGAAATTACACTTTTTTTTAGGGGGGGGGGAATTACACTTAAAAGCATGTATTTTCATCTGATTTGCCATATAACCTAAAACCTTTCCATCTGACTTATAGCAAATACTTCCTATATGTGTTGTCTCCTCCATTATAATGGGAACTCTTTTAGAAAAGGAACTTTCTTTTTTTTTCTGTGTGTGTGTGTGTGTGTGTGTGTGTGTGTGTGTGTGTGTGTGTATACACACACACAGAAAAAAATAAGAAAGTCATATATATATATATATATATATATATGTATGTATTATCTGTGAACTTGGATTTATTTTATTTACCCAATCATTCATGCATTCATTTGTTCACTCATTGATTTATATCATGCTATACTGAAGCATATTAGTTCATTGTTCTAGACTTTTCTATGCTACAAAATGTCATAGCTGACATTTTAATTCAATTGAACAGGTTTTTAAAGCACCTGTCATGTGGCAGACACTGCATTGAATTCTATGAATATAAACAATTAGACAGTCCCTGCCTACTAGGAGCAGGGAAAGATATACAGATCTGTATATACAGATAAGCAAATTCAAAATATATGTAGAGTAAATATGAAATCAATGAGAAAGGACACTAACAACTGGGGAAATCAGGAATATCTTCAGTACTTTAAAGTTGGCAAATATATTTATTTTATTCCATTTAATTCTCATAACAAACTTGTAAGATACTCACTATTTGGACATGAATTATCCTATTATTTCATTGGCATAGAGAACTCAAGGTGAGAAAATTTCTATAAAAAATTTTAAGAACATGTATTCAAGTCATAGTTTTATTTTTTTTTAATTTTTTTTGATTAAACTATTTTGCCAATAAGGATATCATTGCAAGTATGTGTAATAAAGTGAACTTGAACCTACAGTTTTCCAATTTGAAAATCACTTTTCCATCCACTCTACTACATTGCCTTAGCAAAGATGACAGAATAACTTTCTTTTTCATGAACATATCCTTTATCCAGCTAGGAGGTATAGTGGATAGATGGTTCGGCCTGGAATTAAGAAGTTCTGAGTTCAAATTTGGTCTCAGACACTTATTAATTGCATGATCTTTAGAAAGTCACTTAACATCTATTTGTCTATTTCCTGAACTGTAAAAGAAGGATAATAATAGCATCTACTTCTCAGAGTTGTTGTAAGCTTTAAAAAAGATAGTATTTGCAAAGCACTAAACACAGTGCCTGGCACATAGTAAGTGCTAAATAAATGTTAACAATTGTCATAAGGAAGGTTATAATCAGAGATGTACCAGAGCTAACTCATTAGAGTTGATTTTTCAATGTAATCATTTACAAATCAGTAATCAGCAAATGCTACAAATCAGGGCTTGATTGATTGTTTTGTTGATGGTCTAGACTTTATGAAGTGATGGAAGAAATATTAAAAATACAGTTTAAACTTAAAAGTGTGCTATGAGTCTTTTTTTCTCAGAGAGCCAGTTGTTTAAAACATGACTAGCCCACCATGGGTAATAATTTAATAGAAGAGACAAAATCATCTAATTACTTCTATATGGCCACATAGCTACCAAATATCAGTCAAAAAAATGAACCCATTGATTTCCAACTCCTACTGCAGTACTCTTTCCATGATATCATGGTTTCTACACTGTTACATCTTTGATATAAAATATATGCCTGGTCAGGTATAGCAAATAATAGTAGATTTTACTTTAAAATAAGAAAAAAAAGTAAAGATACTATGAAAAATCCCATCATATTAGATAACAGGCATCAACTTTTTGCTAAAATTGATTCTCCCCCTCTAATAAATTTTACCTTATGTTAATGTTATTTATATCTATGCCTATTTGAATCCTTGAAATGAATTTCTATGTGTTCATGAGACCTGAAGGAAAAAAAAAATTATCAACTCTTATTTTCACCATAGAAAATTTCCCTAGATATATGATAACCTTTAAGAAGGATTATTCAAAAAGAAAGATTTTTGAACTGGATGTCTCATGGATATCTTAAACTCAATGTATCCAACATTGAACTCATTAGCTTTACCCCAAAACTTTGGAACACCCTTATTACTGATGAGGGCACCATCATCTTCACCATTTTGATGTGATGCTTGGTTCCTCACTCTTTTTCATTCATATCTCTTATTTGTTATCAAGTACTGTCAGTTAGAAAGTAAATTGGTCAGTCAGTAAGAATTTATTATGTGATTTCTATTTACTAAGAAACTGTGCTACAATGAGGGGATAAAATGAAAGACAACAGACAATTCCTTATTTCAAGGAGCTCCTACTCTAATGGGAGACACAATAATTATGTGCAAGCAAGATCTATACAGGAAAAATTGAAAACATTCAAGAAAGGGAAGGTATTAAGATTAAGAAAATTTTAAAAGAGATCCTCAAAGAAGTGTAATTTCTAGCTGGGATTTAAGAAACAAGGTATGGAATCCAGAAGGCAGAATTGAGGAGGGATAGTATTGCAATCATGGGGGCTAACCCCCTGGAAGATCAATGCAATAGTCAAAATATGAGATGATAAAAATCTGTACCATGTTGTTGGCAGGGTAAGAGGAAAGACATCATATAGAAGAGATTTTTTAAAGGTAAAACTAATTATATGATGAAATATTAGATATGAGGGCTGAGTTAATATTCAAGGATGACACCTCGTTTACAAGTCTGGATGATTAGAAGATGATGATACCGTCCAAAGTAATAACAATTATAAAGTTGGGTTGGAGTGGGTGAAGATTTAGATGGAAAGATAATGTTTGTACTTTTGGATATATTGAGTTTGAGCCTAATTGTTCCTTGGAGATAGAAGGGTAGAGATTGGGGAAAAGGTTAAAGCAGGATAAGCTGGCATGAGTATCATCATGATAAAGATGATTATTAAAATGTTGTGAGCCAGTAAGATCACCAAGTGAAAAAGCATGGTGGGAAAAGGGAAGTGGACCCAGGGCAGAATCCTGGGGAGAACCTACCTATAGTTGTGACATCAAAGGAAACTGATTAATGGATAGATATATAATAGGAGACTCAGAATAGACTGGTATCATTAGAGAGAAGGGTATTAATGAGAAAAGATGTTTGACAGTATCAAGACAACAGACACAACTGAGAATTAATAAAATATAGTTGAGGATTAATAAAAGACCATTCAAATTGGCAATTGTCACATATAATGGTTAACTTTATAGAGAGAGTTTTTCATTGTATGATAGAGTTAGAAGCCAATTATAGCGAGTTAAACAGATAATAAAAGGAAAATTGGAGACATTGATTGTAGATAATCTTTTTTAAGGAGTTCACTTGACAAAAAGGAGAAGTGCTATAATATGATAATGGGAATGGATGGATCAAATGAGGATATTTTTTGTTTGTTTTATGGGGAAGGAAGAGACATGGACATGTTTATATACAAGAGTGAATCGGTTTGTAGATAATGAGATTAAAGATAAGGGAGAGCTCTGGAGTGAAGTAGGTGCAATGCTGGAGAAAATGAAATGGGATGGAATCACTTATTCCTGTAAAGGCAATTGCCTTGGTAAAAGGAAAGGATACCTCATAATATGAGAAAAGGGTAAAAGAAAATATCACAGCAGAAAGAATCTGAGTGATATAAGAAGGAAATAATGTCAATTTCATCTTTACAACCCTTCCTCAAATCTCTCTTCACTCCATTCCTCCCTCCACTCAGGTGCCAAACTGCTCTTCCTAAACCCCAAGGCTAAAAACTTTCATCTCTTCTAATTCAATAAATTCCATTGAAGCCCTATTATCTCTGAGATTAAATACAAATTTTCTGCTTTGCTTTTAAATTCCAACAAAATCTGACCATTTCTACCTTTCCAACTCTCATATATCTCACTTCTTTTAATATATTAATAGACCCTAAGGATATTGGCCTCTTTGTTTGTTCTACAAGATATACAATATATACTCATCTCCTACCTCCTAAAATTTTCACTGATTGTGCTCTATTGCCTTTATTTCTCTCCCTCCTCATCTCCCTTTCCTGACATTCCTTCCTTGTCAAGTCCCACTTTCTTCAAGAAACTTTTCTCATTCTTTCCTTAAAATTTATATTTCTCTTATGATTTTTCCAATTTAATTTGCATATATTTTGTTTGTATATCTTGAAAGCAGACTTCTTTTCCATTCTTTACTTACTCAATCCTTAGAGAAGTGTATAGCACATAATTGGTGCTTAATGAATGACTGATGAATGTTAATTTGACTCTACTTTTCTTCCAGCTGAATTTCTTTGCTTTCCTATCTTTCTACCAAAATCTTAACTGTCTTTCAGGGCCTGCTCAAGTCCTGCTTTTTTCTAAGTATTCCACATCAATCAATACCATGGACCCTCAACTACTTTTGGGTTCTTTATCTCCTCTAAGCACATATGTTACTAATTTTAATATCCATTTTGATACTCAATGATGTATTGCTAATCATGCCTTCAATAGCCTGTTGGATGGATGTAGTCTTTCTCTGCTTTGTAAGTGCCTAAAGTGCTTTCTATGCCTTTTGAACCACTCTTCCCCCACACCATTCAACACAATCTCTTAGCTATAACAGAACCAAAGTAATTACTTGTTAAAAAATGAATAGTTCAGGTTTGCTTACATTCCAAAATATAAATGTTTTAATTGAATGAAATAAAAAACTATTTATAATGAGTTTTAATTAACTACTGTATTCAATAGTTTCTAAAGTTTTAAGATAAAAAAAAATGTTTGTAGTTACATGAAGAAATAGACCATAACTCAATGAAACATAGTGAAATAAGACATAAATAGATAGATAGATAGATAGATAGATAGATAGATAGATAGATAGAAAGAAAGAAAGATAGATAGATAGATAGATAGATAGATAGATAGATAGATAGATAGATAGATGGCTTTCTTCCCAAAAAATGTCAAGGATTAGATAACGATATCTAGTTAGAAATTGTACTGTGAGTAAAAGTTGTGTAGGTATTTTATTTCCTTTAATCTTGCTCTGATTGCTATCTTTTTTTTCTAATATGTAATGAATTGTTATGATAATAATTCAGTGATTGTTTAGTATTTTTAATTGTTAATTTTGATAACCTGTTTTTTTAGGCTAAACTATACCTATCCAAGGAAGGCATAACATAATGTTTGACTAGATTACCAAAACTTCTGGGAATCCTATAACCCAATCTGGTAGTTTTTAAATACAAATATTAATGCTCAAGATTTTTTTAATGATAATACTTTATGTTTATATAATTCTTTAGGTTGACAAAGCAATTTATAGACTTATTTAATCTTTCAACTATCTGAGGTTAGAATTGCTAATGTTATTACCTCTATTTTATAGGTGAGTTATTTAAGGAAACTGAGGAACTTGTCTAAATTATATGGCTAGTACTTACCAAGTCTAGAAATTAAACTGAAACTTTCATTGCCAGTGTTAAAACACCAGAGCATGACCATGGAAGGATAAGGCCTTCTCTCAAATTCATTTATCATATAACAAGAAATTTAATAGAGGATAGCAACTCATACCATTCATTCAATTTTCATTTAAATTACTATTTATAGTCAATCAGCACATATTAATTAAGGATCTGTTTTGTGCAACAATGTCCTAAGATTAGGAGAAATGTAAATAAAAGTAAGAGATAGTCTTTGTTTAGAGATATATTTCATTTTGATAGTGGAGATAAGATCAGTCAAATAAAAATAATAATCAACAACAATAATAATCATAATAATTTGTAACAACTTGAGTTGATATACTATCATATAATTTGATATATGGGTGTGAAACAAGAAGAAAGGCCTGAGTAGGGGAAAATATTCAAAATCTTTTGGGTGCAGAATATTGAAATTTAGGAAATGGATGATATTTCCAAGAAAGAGAGTAGAGAGGGAGATAATTGGGGATAAGATAGATTCATTCAAGTCAAATTGAACTCTCCTATTATTTAAATTATTAGATTCTATAGAATATTATCATTAAATATGCAGTACAAGTAGCACAGTGTATGGAGTACTGGGTCTGGAGTCAGGAAGAACTGAATTTACCTTTGCCAGATTTCAGAAAAACCTGGAAAGACTTTTATAAGAACTGATTAAAAATGAAATGAACAAAACCAGGAAAACAGTATATCTAGTGTCAGCAATTTTGTGTGATAACCAAATATGAATGACTCAGCAACACAATTATCTAAGAAAAAGACAAAGGATCAATGAAAGAAAATGTTATCCAAATCCAGATAAAGAACTCATGTCCTGTGAATAGAGACAGAAGCATATTTTTACTTATGGTATTCTTTCTTCACATTTTTTCTTTTGCTATATTTCTTCTTTAACAAATATGATTAGTATGGAAATAATACATGGTCACATGAATATGCCACATCAAAATGCCTATCATCTTCAGAAAAAGGGAATGGAAGTGGGAGGAAAAAACATTTGAAACTCAAAATCTTATAAAAATACTTTTAAAAATTTTGACATGTAATTGGAGGAAAAAATAAAATACTATTTAAGATTTTAAAAAATCTAGTCTTAGGTATTTACTAGTGGTGTGATCCTGGGCAACTCCCCTCTATTTGTGTCAATTTCCTCATCTGTAAAATAAGCTGCAGAAGGAAATGAACCATTTCAATATTTTTGCCAAGAAAACATCAAATGGAGTCATGAAGAGTCATTCATGACTGAAACAACTGAACAACAACAACAAATTATTTGATATAACGAAACATGACATAATCATAGTTTATTTCATATTCTATATGCATTCTGTAATTTGATCTTTGCATTAGCCCTCTGGATATCCAATTTTACAGATAACACTGAAGGTTAGAATTATTAAACCACTCACCCAAGGGAAGAGGTCTCTTGGTGGTAGTAGCAGGATCAAATTAAAATTGGTCTTTATATTTAGTCTATTGCTTCTTACCTTACAATGCTGCCTCTCAAAATAAATGTATTTTTCACACTTCAGATATAGAGTTCCTACCTTAAAAAGTAAAATCACCATTATACACTAGACTTAAATGCAATCTTAGAATCAGAAAGATATGGATCCAATGCTACCTCTGACAAGTATTGGCCAAGTAACTTGTAAAAGCATCTTACCCATCAAAGCGCTAAACATGTACAAAAGCTAACATCCGCAAGTGCTAGTCTATGTTGGTAAATGAAGTCTTGAACTCCTTGTATCACTTAAATCACAAATCCTCAATTAAAATGAACATTATACAATCTAAAAATATTAATTTCAAAGGTGATATATTCACCTTTGCATTGGCATTTTTTAAGCTTTGATCATCAAAAAAATCACTATAGCAAGGATGACCTGCTGCTGCCATCTCCTTGAAATCTTCCATATATTCTCTCACACTTTTCTTTCATCTTTCACAAATTACCTTGTGTTTACTTATCTGTGTACTAAACTGTTAAAAGGCAAGGGACAGTTCTGTTCTTGTTATTGGACTACTCTTAACTAACACAGAGCTCTGAAGGTATCAGGCAATAATCTGGAACTGATATAAAGAAAAGAGGAGGGGGAGGAAACTTCATAAAAGGATAGCTTCTTGGGTGGATTTTTTTTAAATAAACAATTTTATTCCAAAGGGATGATTGGCTGGTTAAAAAAAAAAAAAAAAGAAAGAAAGAAAAAAAAATCTTAACTACTGGGCTCAAACATTATTTGTATTTATTAATAGGGTCAGGGAGAAGTAAGATAAAGAGGAACTAGAGCCTGACACATCATTTCATTCCTTCACTGAAGTTCAGACAATACTTCTGTCTTTCATTACAGTGTCAGCATATTTGTTGGATCATGTGGATTCTAGACTCAAAGTTTTAAAGGACCTATCAATATAAACAAGGGACTGACTTTCATAGACATATTCTGCTGCCAGGTGCTAGCAAGGACAGGACAGATTAGGGCCAGCATCATGCAAGCAAAGGCTGTTTTTGCATTAGTTTAGTCTCCCAGAAATACCTGAAAGCTCATGAGGGGAAGACAGTCTCTCCAAATATGAACAAAAGAAACACTTGGAAAATTCACAAAAGATTCAGATAAGCATCTGACCATCTGGATTGGCTTTTCAGCCAAACATTTAAAGTTCCTGAAGTGCATCCATCCATGATTATTATATACGAACATCAGTGGATTCAAGGGACACAATAAGGGGTTATGAGAAACATACTATCATTTGTTGCCATTTATAACGACCAAGGCAGTGTCTTTAGTGTCAGGTAAACTAGAGAAGTGACCTCAACCTTTCCTGTTAGAAATAAATACAGATTGGTCTGAGGACAAAGAGAACACCATACACTGATCTTTTGGGAACATAGGTGGTTCAGTGGATGGAGCACCAGATCGGAAGTCAATAAAACCTGAGTTCAAATTTGGCTTCAGGCACTTACCAGTTATGTGATGCTGGGCAAGTCTTTAACTCTGTTTTCCTCAATTTCTTCAGCTATGAAATGATCTGAAGAAGAAAATGGCAAAGCACTCTATTACCTTTATAAAAAAAAAAAATCTAAATGAGGTGACAAAGAACTAGAAACAATTGAAACAACTGAACAACAAAAAGATATTTTATTGTGGATGTGTAAATCTGCATTCAAAGGTAGTTCTCTTCAATTTTCTTCATATGCAAAAAAGGAAGGAATAATGAAGCAAGAAAGAAGAAAGAAGTAAAGAAGAGAGAAAGAAGAAAGGGAGAGAGAAACAAAAAAGAAGACATGGAAGAGGTAAAGCAGGTTCCAATATCTTTTGTACTACTAAATCACAATTACAAATTATTTCCTGTACTTATCTCTGTTTGGGAACTCTGAAATTACCTATGTACATTTATGGAAACAATTGTAATTTTTAGGTAGCCTCCTCAGAATCCTAAGTAGGGACCTGAAGTTCCCTTAAGCAAACAGGGCAGAGAGAAATTCCATCCTCCAACCCGCTTGTACATGAATGAATGATACAATATGGAGCCTTCTTCTAAAAGAGATCACTAATTCACTGAAAGGGGGAAGGGTAATTATTGTCATACAAAAGGAGAATAGGGATTGCCTTTTTCCCCATTCCTTCAGACATGATTCCAAACTTGACATTTATGATCTCCAACAATTTTAGTAAGCTTCTCAGCACCAGCAGAGATGTTAATCTCTTAAAAATAAAATGGGGAAAGAAAAAAGAAAAAAAAATATTTTTGATTCTTGCCAGTAGTCTAAGTGTTAGGTACTTAAATCTCTTTCTGAAGAAAAACTCTCAAGAATATGTATCTGATCTTATTCCATGGCCTGCATTGTCTCATGCTGGTGAGAGACTTTTGTCCTTCTCTTCAATACTTCTTGGATGGAAGAATGGAAATGAGAGGAGAGGGGTTTGAGAGGGTAAGGTTCAAATGGTAAATAAAAAAGCACAATAACTTTTCTTCACATTTATATCACAATAATCCTATGAGTTAGGTGTTTCAAAATGTAAGCATACCTATTTACCAGATGTGCAGCTAGGTTCAGTGGATAGATTGCCAAGCCAGGAGTAAGGACACATCTCTCTGAGTTCAAATCCTGCTTCAGATGCTCAGTTGCTGCATGATTCCCAGGCAAGTCATTTAACCCCCTTATGTGTTTCCTTATCTGTTAAATGAATTGTAACAGAAAATGACAAAACACTTTAGTATTTTTGCCAAGTAAACCCCAAATGAGTCATGAAGAATTAAACAAGACAGAAGATGACTAAACAAAAACAATAATATTTATCAGAAAGGGGAAATGAGGTACAAAACTTAGATTTCACCAGTCATACAAGTATCTGAGATTCAAACACAAACTTCTTATGAACAAGTCCATCTTTTTATTCATTCTAAGATACCAATGAACTAGAGGTACTGTAATGTTAAAGTTGGAAAGAATCTTAGAGATTTTCTAATGTGACCCCTTATTCTTTGTCATTTAATTGTAGTAATAGAGATAAAGCTAAATTTTACTAACACTTATCCAGTGTTGTGTCCACTAAAATACGCTTCAGTGACAAATCCAAGAAGGGAATGCTATCATAATGCTTTCTCAGGTTAGCAGTTAAAAAAAACATGGGTCCTAATACCAATTTTTCCTCTTACCAGATATATGACTTTGAACAAATTTATTTAATTTCTTGGTTACTGAGTTAGTTCATCTGTAAAACAGTAAGGCATTTGGAACAGTTGATCTCTAAGGTTTCTTCCAGCTCAGCATTCATGGTCCTATGATGCTTTCTTTTGATAAGTAAAAGGGAAACACTACAGGGATAAAAAGTTATAATGAAAAGCAAAATGAGCACTTTGCCAGTACAAAGAAAAGAAGTTAGAATTGGAAGTGCTCCAGCTATACACATAAGTTAAATCAGCAGCTGCATCAATGTATGATTAGAAGATTCCAGGAAAAGGCTACTCAATTACTACATCCCTCACTATCTTGGTCTTTTCCATTCTCTTTTCTGCTTCCGGCAAAGGCAGTGAAGACACCTATTCAAATTCACATATAAAGGGGAGAAATAAGGCATGAAGCTTTCAACTGTTTGGAACACCTTACCTCTAATTAATTTCTTGGATCAGCTTCAACTCCCCTGGGTCCCCACCCCAGCAGAGCCTGGGGGAATAAGTCTTGATTGTGTAAGAAAGGAAGGGCAGGTGAAAGTTTTTCATATGTGACACTTGACTGCATAGGTGAGTTATCTCAGGGAAAGTACTTAAGAAACCTGGGAACAGAACCTTGGGCAGAAGAGTGACAAGAACCCAAAGGAGAAAGAGTACAAATGGTGTCAGATATTTTCCCATTTCATTATTTTTTCCAAAAAGTGACATTAGTCACTTGATTTATTGGTTATTTTATTTTATTTTATTTTTTTGTAGGAACTAGTATAGTTTCTTAATTTCTTCCTTCCTTCCTACCTTCACATTGGACTGTTTTTTTTTTTAATCCAACCTATGTATTAACTACATATTAATAAACATTAAATACAAATTCAGAAGGTTTAACTCCTGGCTGAATAAAACAGATCTGCAAATCTTAACCAGTCCATGGCAAAATGTGACTATAATGAAGCTGATCCAGGTTTGGGAAAACTCATTCCTTGATTGTACTGGGGAAGCTATTGCTTTACTGAGAGAGAAGAATCCTCTTGAAACTCTGGGAACGTGACAATATGCCTTCACCATGCTAGCTAGAGTGCCACTGTTTCCACATCATGAGGATGGTCCTTCCTCCCTGACTACCTGAAATGAGTGGTCAAACACAAGTACTACAACCAATCAGGACCCCGTTCCCATTGTGCCCACTGATGGCAGTCAGGGCTGGATTGCTCCACAGAGTAGTTTGAATGAGTGGAAGACTGATGCTCCTGTGAGCAAAATTCATGCCTTGTCCCATTACCTCTCTGAGCCCATCAGAGAAGAGATTTAAATGCAGCTGGGACACTAGGTGGAGAGGCTGAGGAAATGACTAGACAGCTAATACCTTGCAAAGGGACAATTAGATGTTATTCCTGAAGCCAAACCTGTGGTTTAGCTGAGCAGGTTACACCCAAAACATCCTTTTGAGTGCCTTAGTTTATTTTTGTTTCCTAAAGTTTCACAGCTGAGAGCTCTGACTGGAAGAAAGACAGACATGTTCATAGAATCATAGTTTTTGTTGTGTATTTTTTTAGAGCTGAAAGGATCCTTAGGGGTCATCTGTTTCCATTCTTTAATTTTACAGATGTGAACATTAAGACTCAAGAGATGAAGTGACTTGCCTCATTTCACATAGCAAATTAGTGACACCAAGATTTATACCTAAGATTGTACCTGCTAAATGTAAGTCCTCTTCTCTTCTTTAGCTCTTAATAGAATGACTAAAAAACAGTATACGCTTAAGAAAATATTGATTGATTGATTAATTTTCACCCACAAAGGGTTTACTTCACCTGCTCAGTTTCCTAGAAGCCTCTCTCTTAAAAGTTTCACTTTTGCCTTTTCATTTTAATCTGCAATCTATATTGTCTCTTTTATATCACCTTACAATTACACAAAACTGACAAATAGTTGTAATGGTATTAAGCAACAAAATATTCAGCTTCTAATTGGGCATCCTGATTCTAAAATAAATTAAATGATACTTTGAGAGATTAGGTGACTTGCCAATGGTCACACAGCTATGACGTATCAGAAATGGGTTTTGAATTCAGTTCCTTCTCACTGAAAAGCCAATATTTTCTGTCACACTACCTCTCACTTCATAAAAGTGATAACCCAGTATAAAAGATATGTACTCAATTCAATAGAATCTTCTATGCGATATTTTTTACTGTTGTTTTTAAACTTAGATTAATATTACTAGGAAATGTTTCGTTGCCTAGAAACCAAACCCTATCACAGAATTTATTAATGTTCTTCCAGTGTTCTCTTATGACCCTTGTTATATGATTTTTTTTTCTTTTTCTTTTTTTCCTAATTAGGAGGTAACTATCAAATGAAACATATCTAAGAAACCAAAATAAGACTGGCTTTACCTTTTGTTATTTTCTTATTCCTACTTGCCCTTAACCTAAGATGATCCTTTTTTTGAAGGGAGTATGGGGTTGAGAAGGAATGGTAATTAAATTACAGAGTCCACAATGACAGAGGTAATAGGTTATTATATCTTTTACCTGCAATTCTCTTGGCTTGTGGCTTCAAATTGTTCTTAGGTTTTTTTGTTTTGTTTTGTTTTGTTTTGTTTTTTTAATTAAAATTGCTGTTGTTGCTACTGATATTATTCTTATCATCACCAATTCTATTCATGTCTCAAGAGTTGGGAAGTAGTAGTAAGTTGATTAGACTATGTTGTGATTTATACTTGGGTCTCCTAATTGCGACCTTGAAACAGTCTTTTAATAGCAAAGCATCACAACTTCCATATATATGCAATGTTAATGCTGGAAAAAGTCATCTCCAAAGTTTTCTTCAGTTCTAACTCTTTGGATTCCAACCATTATCTTAAGTTGTCTTTTTACAAGAGTGGATAGAGGAACCATTAATAACATAGCAAAGTTGACTGGCTTATGTTTTCCAAACTTTGACCTTGAAGTTTACTTAGTCTGGAAAGAGATAAATCCTGTGTACTAAGACAGTTCATTGGCAGATCTCTCCTGTGACTGATGCCAGTGTGAGTCTTGCAAATAACAAGTCTGAAAACATAATATATTTATATTGAAAAGAATTTTAGAGTTTATCCATTTCAGATCTTTCTTTTACAAATAAGGAAATAGAGGCTAAGGTGGATGAAATGACTTGTTCAGAGACACATGATTTACAAATGTAGCATGAAGACTATTCTCCAAGGTTTTCAAAAAGATTAAATTATTTATTCAAGAATATATGTTTAATAAGTGGTGACAATAAAGCATATTTCCTAGATTTCTTATTGTGAACGAATAATAGACTGGTAATTTTTGAAGACATATTTTTGGACTAAAGACTCTTCAATCTAAAAAAATACTTAAACCCAATTCAATAACTTTTATTAAAGTTTTTGAATTCACATACATTAATATCCCTCTATAAGAAGGTCTTACTCATTCATCACAGACAGTGTCCATATATACTTGTCATCTGTTATTCCCAACTGGGCTAGGAGCAACATCCTAAGGCCTAAGATATGATAGCTGGGTTACTTTTTTAAGGTATATGGAGAGACTTAGACAGACATTCGATTGTTTTAGACAATTTTCCCAATTGTGGAAACCCCCCTCTCTTGACAGAAGTGAACTCTTCTCTGTCTTTTAGACATTGAGAAAGTTACCTCTGACACTGAGAAGATGCACAGACTGTAGAGGCCCACTGGAATCAATGTCATCACACAACTTTGCATGCTTTTTAAGGTTTTTTAAGCTTTTTAAGTCTGTAACAGATATTGTTCTATCTCTTAGGTTATATTGGATCAGAGGGTTAAAGGTAAGGCTTATCCTGGGGGGGGAGGGGAAGGGAACACTCTCCCAGAGCTCTCTTTTAGCCTGTTTACAAAAGTGCTGTATTCCATCCTATCTGTGAGGAAGCTGGTAAATTTCCTACCCAAAGGGCAGACCCCACAGAGTTTTAATAATGAGTAACAAATTGAAGAGAACTATTGACACCTTCTATACAGAGAAAGAACGGGTATCCAACCCCAAGGAAGTTAACAGCAGACAGTCTCCAAATAATACCCTAATGGGGAATGATACCTGCCCTACATCACATAACTCTCTCCTAGAAGAGACTATTAACAAATTAAGAGGGAAGAAAAATGGGGAAAGTAAAGAGAAGCTATGATATAGAATAACAACGTCCTGAAATTTGAGTTGGAAAAGATAAAGAACTCACAGGAAATGCAGGGGAAAAAATGTGAATTAGAAAAGATTAAAAAATCAAAGGAAAGTAGGATTTCTGAATTAGAAAGGATAAAAAATTCCCAAGAAAGTAGGATTTGTGAATTGGAAAAAGAAAATAACTCACTTAAAAAAAATTAAATAAATAACTAAATAAATAATAGTGAAATGGAAAAAAATTCCAAAAGCAAAATAATTCATTTAAAAACTCAATTGGGCATATACAAAAAGAACTAAAAAATGTGAATGAAGAAAATAACTCATTAAAAATCAGGACTGAACAAAAAGAAATGAATGATTCATTGAGAAACCAAGAATCAGTCAAACAAAACCAAAAAAATGAAAAGCTGGAGAAAAATGTCAAATATTTACTGGGAACATCGATAGACATGGAAAATAGATCTAGGAGAGATAATCTGAAGATCATTGGACTTCCCAAAAATTATGATGAAAAAAAGAGCCTAGATTCTATTTTACAGGAAATCATCAAAGAGAACTGTCCAGAGATAATAGAATCAGAAGGGAAATAGGCATTGAAAGAATTCATCAAACACCTTGTGAAAAAGACCCTAAAAAAACAAAACAAAACAAAAACAAACAAACAACAACAACAAAAAAAAAACTCCACGGAACATTGTGGCTAAGCTGCAGAACTACCAGACTAAGGAAAAATTATTGCAAGCAGCTAGGAAAAAAAATTCAAATATCAAGTTGCCACAATAAGGGTCCCTCAAGATCTTGCTGCCTCCATATTAAAGGATTGAAGGGCTTGGAATCTTATATTGCAAAAGGCAAAAGACCTTGGAATGCAACCAAGAATAAACTACCCAGCTAAGTTTAGCATTTTCTTCCATGGAAGAAGATGGACATTTAATGAAACAGAGGAATTCCATTTGTTTCTAAGAAAAAAAAAAAAAAAAAACAGACTTGAACAAAAAAAAAAACAAAAAAAAAATGATCTTCATCCACAAGACTCAAGAGAAGCAGAAAAAGGTAAAAAGAACTCTTGAGAACTGTATTTCTGTTGTGGATATACAGAAAGTCCACATGTATAATTTAATTTTACTGATATAACATAAAAAAGGGAAGTAGTAAGGGAAAGGGGATAATATCAGAAAACGGGAAAGGAGAGATAAAAAGAGGGGCAACTACTTCCCAGGAAGGGGCAAAGAAAATTTACCACATCTGAGGGAATTTAGAGAGGGGGAGGAACATTGTGTGAATCTTACTCTCATCAGAGTAGGCTCAAAGAGTAAATAATTGATGTATTTGTTTTTCAGAGAATTCTTTCTCACCTCATTAAAAGAGGAGGGAGGAAAAGGGAAAAGGGAAAAGGAAAAGAGGAATAATGGAAGGGTACAAGAAAGGGGAAGGGACTTGAAAGGAGGGGGGAGGGATACTAAAAAGGGAGGGCTGTGCATTACAATGGGGTCCATAAATTCAATACTAGGAAAGAGGTTCAGGGGGGACAAGGGGAAAAAAGGATAATCAGGTTATTATATGATGGCAGGAAATACAGAATTAGTAATTTTAACTGTAAATGTGAATGGGATAAACTCTCCCATTAAGTGGAGATGGATAACAGACTGGATCAAAAGTCAGAACCCTACAATATGTTGTTTACAGGAAACACATTTAAAGCAAGAAGATACATACAGAGTAAAGGTAAAAGGCTAGAGCAGAATCTATTATGCTTCACGTGAAGTCAAATAAGCAGGGGTAGCCATCCTCATCTCAGATCAAGCAAAAGCAGAAATTGATCTAATTAAAAGAGATAAGGAAGGAAACTATATCCTGCTAAAAGGTAACATTAAAAAATGAAGCCATATCAATACTAAGCATATATGCACCAAGTGGTACAGCATCTAACTTCCTAAAGGAGAAGTTAAGAGAATTGCAAGAAATAGACAGCAAAACTATAATAATGGGAGATCTCAACCTTTGCACTCTCAGAATTAGATAAATCAAACCACAAAACAAATAATTAAGAAATTAAAGAGGGAAATAGAAAAATTAGTTATGATAGATCTTTGGAGAAAACTGAATGGTGATAGAAAGGAGTATATTTCTTCTTAGCAGTTCATGGAACCTATACAAAAATTGACCATATATTGGGACATAAAAATCTCAAAATTAAATGCAGGAAGGTAGAAATAGTAAACTCTTTCTTCTCAGATCACAGTGCAGTAAAAACTACATTCAACAAGAAGTTATAGGTAAATAGACCAAAAAGTAATTGGAAACTAAATAATCTCATCTTAAAGAATGATTGGGTGAAACAGCAAATTATAGAAACAATTAATAATTACAACGAAGATAATGAGAACAATGAGACATCATACCAAAATTTGTGGGATGCAGGTAAAGCAGTAATATGGGGAAATTTTATATCTTTGGGGGATTACGTGAATAAAATAGAGAAAGATAAGATCAATGAATTGGACCTGCAACTCAAAAAGCTAGAAAAAGACTAAATTAAAAACCCCAAACCAAAAACTAAACTTGAAATTCTAAAATTAAAAGGAGAAATCAATAATATTGAAAGTTAAAAAAAATATTAAATTAATAAATAAAACTAAGAGTTTGCTTTATGAAAAAGCCAATAAAATAGATACACCTTTGGTAAATCTTATCAGAAAAAGGAAAGAGCAAAATCAAATTGTTAGTTTTACAAATGAAAAGGGGGATCTTTCCACCAATGAAGAGGAAATCAGAACAATAATAAGGAATTACTTTTCCCAACTTTATGCCAATATATTTGATAACTTAAGTGAAATGGATGACTACCTCCAAAAATATAGGCTCCCTAGATTAACAGAGGAGGAGATAAATTGCTTAAATAGTCCCATTTCAGAAAAAGAAATAGAACAAGCTATTAATCAACTCCCCAGGAAAAAATCCCCAGGACCAGATGGATTTACATGTGAATTCTACCAAACATTTAAAGAACAATTAGCCCCAATGTTATATAAACTATTTGAAAAAAATAGGGGATGAAGGAGTCCTACCAAACTTCTTTTATGACACAGATATGTTACTGATACCTAAACCAGGTATGTTCAAAACTGAGAAAGAAAACTATAGACCAATCTCCTTAATGAATATTGATTCTAAAATCTTTAATAAAATATTAGCCAAAAGACTTCAGAAAATCATCCCCAGGATAATACACTATGATCAAGTAGGATTTATACCAGGAATGCAGGGCTGGTTTAATATTAGGAAAACTATCATTATAATTGACCATATTAATAATCAAATTAATAAAAAAAAACATATGATCATCTCAATAGATGCAGAAAAAGCATTTGATAAAATCCAACATTCATTCCTACTAAAAATGCTTGAGAATATAGTAATAAATGCAGTATTCCTTAAAATTTGCAGGAGCATATATTTAAGACCTTCAGTAAGCATAATATGCAATGGAGATAAATTGGAATCTTTCCCAGTAAGATTAGGAGTGAAACAAGATTGCCCACTATCACCATTACTATTCAATATTGTATTGGAATTGCTAGCCTCGGAAATAAGAGCCGAGAAAGAGATTCAAGGAATTAGAGTAGGAAATGAGGAAACCAGACTATCACTCTTTGCAGATGATATGTTGGTATACTTAGAGAACCCCAAAGATTCTGCTAAAAAGTTATTAGAAATAATTCAGAGTTTTAGCAAAGTTGCAGGATACAAAATAAATCCACATAAATCCTCAGCATTTTTATACATCACCAACAACATTTGTATGAAAATAGAAAGTTTCTGCACAAACAAAACTAATGCAAACAAGATTAGAAGAGAAGTAACAAATTGGGAAAACATTTTTACAGTTAAAGGGTCAGATAAAGGCCTCATCTCCAAAATATACAGAGAATTGACTTTAATTAATAAGAAATCAAGCCATTCTCCAATTGATAATGGTCAAAGGATATGAACAATTTTCAGATGATGAAATTAAAACTATTTCCACTCATATGAAAGAGTGTTCCAAATCACTATTGATCAGAGAAATGTAAATTAAGACAACTCTGAGATATCATTACACACTTGTCAGATTGGCTAAGATGACAGGAACAAATAATGATGAATGTTGGATGGGCTGTGGGAAAACTGGGACAATGATGCATTGTTGGTGGAGTTGTGAAAGAATCCAAGTATGTTTTTTCGACTTCCGGCCAAGATGGCGGCGTGGAGGCAGACAGCTGCTTGAGCTCCTCGTTTTCTCTCAGAACTTACTTCATGACAAGCCTCTGACTTAATGCTTGACCCAGAAAGAAATCCACAAATTATCACCAAGAGAAGACATCCTTGAAAGTCGCCAGAAAAGGTCTGTGTTTGCTCAGGGGAGGGTCAATCAGATTGGGCGCAGACTGAGGGCAGGCAGCCAGAGCAAGACAGGCAGCTCACACAGCTCAGACCAGAGGGGGAGGGGTGTGATCTCTGTCGTTTCTGTGAAAGGGCTTTTGCCCCAGTGTGGATGCTCCGTCTTGGCAGCAAGCCAGGAGTGGTGGAGAGGGTGTAAACACCGGAGGTGAAGATTAAAACCTCAGAAAGCCAGCGTCTCTCAGAGCCCGGCCACCCCCAACCCCCACCTGGACTGACTCGGTGCGTTCTCGGAGCCTCAGAGCGCAGACTCAGTACAGTCATTGCTGTTCTGTTAGTGGCTCTCTACTGCCCTACCCCCAGTCTGTAGAGGAAGCCCATTAATACCATCCAGCCCCATCCCCCGCAAAACAGACCAATTGTTTCTCTTGTCAGTTTGTTTTCTTTGATTCCTACTCTGACAAAATGAACAAAAAATTCAAAAGGGCTCTAACCATTGACAGCTTCTGTGTGGAGAGGGAGCAGACTTCAAATGCTGAGGAGACTAGGAACAGACTGTCCCCAGATGTATCCCCTGGGAGGGATATAAGCTGCTCCTCAATACAAAAGAATCTCATAGAGGAAATCAAAAAGGCTCTCACAAGAGAGCTGGAAGAGAAATGGGAAAAGGAAAGGGAAGCTTGGCAAGAGAGCCTAGAGAAGTCATCCCATGCATTCAAAGACAGAGTGGATAAAGAAATCAAATCATTGAGAAACAAGATTAGTGAGCTGGAAAAGGTAAACAACTCCAAGGAAAACAGGATTAGTGAGCTGGAAAAGGTAAACAACTCCAAGGAAAACAGGATTAGTGAGCTGGAAAAAGAAATCAGCTCTCTAAAAAATAAAATGGATAAAATGGAAAAAAATTCCATAGAAGATAAAAACTCAATTGGACAATTACAAAGAGATATAAAAAAAGTGAGTGAAGAAAATACATCATTGAAAATTAGACTGGAACAAGTAGAAATGAATGACTCAAGGAGAAACCAAGAAGGAGTCAAGCAAAACCAGAGAAATGAAACAATTGAAAAGACTGTCAAGTACCTTACCAGAAAGACAACAGACCTGGAAAACAGATCCAGGAGAGACAATTTGAGAATAATCGGACTCCCTGAAAAATGGGAGGAAAAAAAGAGCTTGGACACCATTTTCGAGGAAATTATCAAAGAGAACTGCCCAGACGTTTTGGAAACAGAGGGTAAAATAGACATTGAAAAAATTCATCGATCACCTACTGAAAGGGACCCTAAAATCAAAACGCCAAGAAATATAGTGGCCAAGTTCAAGAACCATCAGACAAAGGAAAAGATATTGGAAGCTGCTAGAAAAAAACAATTCAGATATGGGGGATACACAATAAGGATAACCCAGGATCTAGCAGCGTCCACATTAAAAGAACGCAGGGCCTGGAACATGATATTCCGAAAGGCTAAGGAACTTGGTATGCAGCCAAGAATAACTTACCCAGCAAGAATGAGCATCGTTTTCCAGGGAAGAAGATGGACATTTAACGAAATAAATGAATTCCATCTATTTTTGATGAAAAAAACAGACCTACATAAAAGGTTTGATCTTCAAATACAGAACTCAAGAGATTTCTAAAAAGGTAAAAAGAAATATGTAAAGAACATATGTACAATTTGTCTTAGAAACTAGAGGTGGAAAGGAGATTATATCATAAAAAAGTATAAAGTGGTGGTACTACATCTCATGAAGAGGCAAAGGTAACCTATTATATCTGAGAGAAAGAAAGGAGGGAGATGAACATAGAGTGTATCAATAGACATATTCGATTTATGGTGAAACTTCTTCCACTTCATTGAAAAGTGAAAGGGAAGGAGTAAGCTAAGGGGAAGGGAATACAGTAATTTCGAGGAAAAGGGGTAAAATAAGGAGAGGATCTTTAAGGTGGGGGAGGGATCCTAAAAAGGGAGGGCTGTGAAAAGCAAGTGGTGTTTACCAGTTTAATTCTGGATAGGAGGGTAAAAGGGAAGGAAAGGGGAAAAGCATAAGCAGGGGTTAATAGAATGGCAAGCAATATAGAATTAGTCCTTCTAACCAAAAATGTGAATGGGGCAAACTGCCTCATAAAGAGGAAGCAGTTAGCAGACTGGATTAAAAGTCAGAATCCTACTATATGTTGTTTACAGGAAACACACCTGAAACAGGATGAGACATTCAAACTAAAAGTAAAAGGGTGGAGCAGAATCTATTATGCTTCAGGCAAAACCAAAAAAGCAGGAGTAGCCATCCTCATCTCAGATCAAGCAAAAACAAAAATTGATCTAATTAAAAGAGATAAGGAAGGGCATTATATCCTGCTAAAGGGTAGCATCAATAATGAAGCAGTATCAATATTAAACATGTATGCACCAAGTGGTGCAGCATCTAAATTCTTAAAAGAGAAATTAAGAGAGCTGCAAGAGGAAATAGATAGCAAAACTATAATAGCGGGAGATCTCAACCTTGCACTCTCAGAATTAGATAAATCAAACCACAAAATAAATAAGAAAGAAGTCAAAGAGGTAAATAGAATACTAGAAAAGTTTGATATGATAGATCTTTGGCGAAAGCTAAATGGAGACAGAAAGGAATATACTTTCTTCTCAGCAGTTCATGGAACCTATACAAAAATTGATCATATACTAGGGCATAAAAACCTCAAAATCAAATGCAGTAAGGCAGAAATAGTAAATGCATCCTTTTCAGACCATAATGCAATCAAAATAACATTTAATAAAAAGCCAGGGGAAAAGAGACCAAAAAATAATTGGAAACTAAATAATCTTATACTAAAGAATGATTGGGTAAAACAGCAAATCATAGACATAATTAATAACTTCACCCAAGAAAATGACAATAATGAGACATCATACCAAAATGTGTGGGATACAGCCAAAGCAGTAATAAGGGGAAGTTTTATATCTCTACAGGCCTACTTGCATAAAATAGAGAAAGAGAGGGCCAACGAATTGGGCTTACAACTAAAATTGCTAGAAAAGGAACAAATTAAAAACCCCCAGACAAACACAAAACTTGAAATTCAAAAAATAAAAGGTGACATTAATAAAATTGAAAGTAAAAAAAACTATTGAATTAATTAATAAAACTAAGAGTTGGTTTTATGAAAAAACCAACAAAATAGACAAACCCTTAGTAAACCTGATTAAAAAAAGGAAAGAGAAAAAGCAAATTGATAGTCTTGAAAATGAAAAGGGTGAACTCACCACTAATGAAGAGGAAATTAGAACAATAGTTAGGAGCTACTTTGCTCAACTTTATGCTAATAAATTCGATAACTTAAATGAAATGGAAGAATACCTTCAAAAATATAGCTTGCCCAGAATAACAGAGGAAGAATTAAGTAGTCTAAATAGTCCCATCTCAGAAAAAGAAATAGACCAAGCTATTAACCAACTTCCTAAGAAAAAGTCCCCAGGACCAGATGGATTTACAGGTGAATTCTACCAAACATTTAAAGAACAACTAACTCCAATGCTATGTAAACTATTTGAAAAAATAGGGATTGAAGGAGTCCTACCAAATTCCTTCTATGACACAGACATGGTACTGATACCTAAACCAGGTAGATCGAAAACTGAGAAAGAAAACTATAGACCAATTTCCTTAATGAATATTGATGCTAAAATCTTAAATAAGATATTAGCAAATAGACTTCAGAAAATCATCCCCAGGATAATACACTATGACCAAGTGGGATTTATACCAGGAATGCAGGGCTGGTTTAATATTAGGAAAACTATTAGTATAATTGACCATATTAATAATCAAATTAATAAAAACCATATGATCATCTCAATAGATGCAGAAAAGGCATTTGATAAAATCCAACATCCATTCCTACTAAAAACGCTTGAGAGTATAGGAATAAATGGACTATTACTTAAAATAATAAGGAGCATATATTTAAAACCTTCAGTAAACATCATATGTAATGGTGATAAACTAGAACCTTTCCCTGTAAGATCAGGAGTGAAACAAGGTTGCCCAGTATCACCATTACTATTCAATATAGTACTAGAAACTCTAGCCTTGGCAATAAGAGCCAAGAAAGAGATCCAAGGAATTAGAGTAGGAAATGAAGAAATCAAATTGTCACTTTTCGCAGATGACATGATGGTATACTTAGAGAACCCCAAAGACTCTGCTAAAAAGCTATTAGAAATAATTCAGAATTTTAGCAAAGTCGCAGGATACAAAATAAATCCACATAAATCCTCAGGATTTTTATACATTACCAACACAATCCAACAGCAAGAGATACAAAGAGAAATTCCATTCAAAATAACAGTGGATAGTATAAAATATTTGGGAATATATCTACCAAAGGAGAGTCAGGAATTATATGAGCAAAATTACAAAACACTTGCCACAAAAATAAAGTCAGATTTAAATAATTGGAAAGACATTCAGTGTTCTTGGATAGGCCGAGCGAATATAATAAAGATGACAATACTCCCCAAACTAATCTATTTATTTAGTGCTATACCAATCAGACTCCCAAGAAACTATTTTAATGACCTAGAAAAAATAACAACAAAATTCATATGGAAGAATAAAAGGTCGAGAATTGCAAGGGAACTAATGAAAAAAAAGTCAGAGGAAGGTGGTCTAAGTGTACCTGATTTAAAGCTATATTATAAAGCAACAGTCACCAAAACCATTTGGTATTGGCTAAGAAATAGACTAGTTGATCAGTGGCATAGGTTAGGTTCACAGGGCAAGATCTTGAATAAAAATAGCAATCTAATCTTTGATAAACCCAAAGATCCCAAATTTTGGGATAAGAATTCATTATTTGACAAAAACTGCTGGGAAAACTGGAAATTAGTATGGCAGAAACTAGGCATGGACCCACATTTAACACCACATACTAAGATTAGATCAAAATGGGTACAAGATTTAGGCATAAAGAACATAATCATAAATAAATTGGAGGAACATGGGATGGTTTACCTCTCAGACTTGTGGAGGAGGAAGGAGTTTGTGTCCAAGGGAGAACTAGAGACCATTATTGATCACAAAATAGAATATTTTGATTACACCAAATTAAAAAGTTTCTGCGCAAACAAAACTAATGTAAACAAGATTAGAAGGGAAGTAACAAATTGGGAAAAAATTTTTACAGTTAAAGGTTCTGATAAAGGCCTCATCTCCAAAATATACAGAGAATTGACTTTAATTTATAAGAAATCAAGCCATTCTCCAATAGATAAATGGTCAAAGGATATGAACAGACAATTTTCAGATGATGAAATTAAAACTATTTCCACTCATATGAAAGAGTGTTCCAAATCACTATTGATCAGAGAAATGCAAATTAAGACAACTCTGAGGTATCATTACACACCTGTCAGATTGGCTAAGATGACAGGAACAAATAAC
This sequence comes from Sminthopsis crassicaudata, assembly GCF_048593235.1. Taxonomy (NCBI): domain Eukaryota; kingdom Metazoa; phylum Chordata; class Mammalia; order Dasyuromorphia; family Dasyuridae; genus Sminthopsis; species Sminthopsis crassicaudata. The sequence continues at coordinate 563,786,961 of NC_133618.1, forward strand.
GATGAAGGTTGGAGGGGCTGTGGGAAAACTGGGACACTGATGCATTGTTGGTGGAGTTGTGAAAGAATCCAACCATTCTGGAGAGCAATCTGGAACTATGCCCAAAAAGTTATCAAAATGTGCACACCCTTTGACCCAGCCATACTACTACTGGGCTTATACCCCAAGGAACTACTAGAGAAGGGAAAGGGTCCTGTATGTGCCAAAATGTTTGTGGCAGCCCTTTTCATAGTGGCTAGAAGCTGGAAGATGAATGGATGTCCATCAATTGAAGAATGGTTGGGTAAACTATGGTATATGAATGTTATGGAATATTATTGTTCTATAAGAAATGACCAACAGGAGAAATACAGAGAGGCTTGGAGAGACTTACATCAACTGATGCTGAGTGAGACGAGCAGAACCAGAAGATCATTATACACTTCAACAATGCCATCTGGGGGAGGGGGTTGAGGGAGGAAGGGAAAAAATCTGAATAGAAGTAAGTGCAAGGGATAATGTTGTAAAAAATTACCCATGCATATGTACTGTCAAAAAAATGTTATAATTATAAAATAAAATAAAAATTAAAAAAAAAAAAAGAAAGAATCCAAGTATTCTGGAGAGCAATCTGGAATTATGCCCAAAAAGTTATCAAAATGTGCATACCTTTTGACTCAGCAGTGCTACTACTGGACTTATATCCCAAGGAAATACTAAAGAAGGGAAAGGGACCTGTATGTGCCAAAATGTTTGTGGCAGTCCTTTTTGTAGTGGCTAGATGTCCATCAATTGGAGAATGGTTGGGTAAATTATGGTATATGAATGTTATGGAACATTATTGTTCTGTAAGAAATGACCAACAGGAGAAAGACAGAGAGGCTTGGAGAGACTTACATCAACTGATGCTGAGTGAAATGAGCAGAACTAGTGGATCATTATATACTTCAACAATGATATTGTATGAGGATGTATTGTGATGGAAGTGGATATCTTCAACATAGAGAAGAGCTAATCCAATTTCAATTGATCAATGATGGACAGAATCAGCTACATCCAGAAAAAGAACACTGGGAAATGAGTGTAAACTGTGAGCATTGTTTTTTTTTTTTTTTTTTTTGTTGTTGTTGTTGTTGTTGTTGTTGTTTTGTTTTGTTTTGTTTTGTTTTGTTTTGTTTTGTTTCTCTTCCCAGATTATTTTTACCTTGTGAATACAATCCTTCCTTTGCAACAACAACAACAAAATTCACTTCTGCACATATATATTGTACCTAGGATATACTATAAGATATTTAATATGTATGGGAATGCCTGCCATCCAGGGGAGAGGGTGGAAGGAAGGAGGGCAAAAACTCGGAACAGAAGAGAGTACAAGGGACAATGTTGTAAAAAAAAAAATACCTATGCATATGTACTGCCAAAGAAAATGTTATAATTATAAAAATTAATAAAAAAAGAAAATATTTGTGTGAATGTGGGGTATGAGTGGGTGTATGTATATGTATGTATATATCTACATATATATATATACATATGTGTATATATATGTAGATGTAGGTATACATAAATGTATCTTTTCTTAACTATAGCTTTCTTGGGGGTGTTGGATGATGAAAGGGGAAAAAATAATAAAGTAATAATAAAGTAAATAAGGCACACAACAGAGAATCAAAGAACAATTTACAAGGAAGTAAAAATGGACATATATGTATATAACTTTTATTAATATATATATATATGTGTGTGTGTGTGTATACACTTTTTTAAAAAAGGTAACCAATTAAAAAAAATAAAAAGGTCACCAATTTTACAGAAAACAGAGCATTTTATTGATGAAAGGAATAGAAAGTAAATTGTTTAAAGGAGGATATTTATGTTGATTTTCATATTACAAGTAATAATGTTGCTATTAAACATAAGCATGTTAATATTTAATTGTGTTAGGAAACTAATTTTATTTTAATATATATTACTTATATATGTGTATGTACAACCATAGCTTTCAGATGGGATCTGGATAGTTTAGGAGAGAAATTGATTTGAAGTATAGATTTGAGGATTCAAAACTATTTGCCAACAATGTGAAGTAATACACCTTGAGAAATATAATTGCAAAGAAATATAGTATTAAAGGCACTATAGAGACAAAGGTGTATGTTAGAGCTCTCAAACATGCAAGGTAATATGATATATTAGCTAATTTGCATATAAATATTTTATGATTAAGAGAGTGGAATTAAAATTGATAAAAATCATATGAACATTTGTATATTGAGCTATGATTTTTTTTAAAAAAGATAAATTTGATAGGGAAAATTTGAGGAATTGTGACTTTCTAAGTAAAAATGAAACAGGAGTTTCTTATTAAAATCATTGGAATAGTGGAAAAGGAAATGAATTGTTACCACATGAGGGCTGCTTAAAATGTTTTTCTCACTCAAGCAAAAGCAGTTAGAAACAGACAACTAATAGGAGCTAATAATCACACTTCGACTGAGTGACTGATTCCTAACTAGCTAAAAAGGTTATTGATTTCATTGGACAAGAGTTCTAAAAACAACTTAGAATTAGAGAAAAGTGAATCTTTTTTCAAAAGGATTCTGGTTGATTCTCATATCTGTTTTTCTAGTAGTAACTTTTTTCCTGATCTCCACTCATAAGTAAAACTGCCTACAAAATACGTTGAACTGAATGTCTTGTAGGCATCTTAAAACAAAACGTCCCAAACTGAACTAATTATCTTCTTTCCAAACAATCCTCCCTTCAAAATTCCCTAATGTTTCCAAGACATATTCTGAGTTTCCTAGGCTCTCAAACTAATTCCCATTATTAGCTGTTCATTTTCACTCACTCATATATCCAACTTATTGCCAAGTCATATCAATTCTACTTTCGCAACATCTTCCTTAGACTTCCTTTTTCTCCTCTAAAATACAACTCTAAAGCAGTTCCTCATCATGCACATTTAGGATGCTACTGCAATAGAACTTCTGGTTGTTCTTACTGATTCAAACCTCCAGCCAAGTGGTACCCCATTACCCTAAAAATAAAATATAAACTTTATCCTATTAAAAAACCCTACAAAACCTGATCCCTTCTCAACTTTCAGATCTTCTTGATTCTTATGCACTATACGTTCTAGCAACAGTGGCTTTCTTGCTGTTCCTTACAATGCATCAACCATCCCCTACTTTTCATCTATTATCTGATAATGTAATACACTACATCCTTACTTGTGCCTCCTGTTCTCCCTGTATTTCCCTATACAGAGAGAACCTTAGTACAAATCTCACCTTCCCCCTGACATTACATCCTCCTCTACTCAGTATATATTTTATATATGTTTGATTGTTGGCATGCTAACTCCTCCATTAGATTATGAACAGCACATAATTGAGGAGAGAGGCTACTTTTTACTCTCTTTGTATTCCCAATATTTATCAGAGAACATGACACATAGTAAATGATTGATAAAATTCCTTGACTTGATTTTTCTTTTGTTGCCATCTCTGATTTTAAAAGGAAAAGGATAGAGGGCTTTGCACATTTTTGGTATTCTGGTAAAAGGAAATAAAGAGTCAAATTGAATTATACTGACATCAGTTACATTTTGATTGGCCTGTATAAAATTCAGGTGACTGAATAATTCATTGAGCTGGTTTGTTTATTCCAGAAATATTTAGTTTAATGAGCTTTTCAGTTCCCTGGATTAAAGAGAACTGCTATTCATATTATGGACTAATACTTTTTAAATAGCCCTTTAAGGGTGATGGTTAATTAAAAAAGACTATTAGGTTATAGAAAAGAGGAGATGATTTCCCCAACTGAAAAGCAGGGAGGGTCAACAGTCAAGCAGAGAGTAGATGAAAAGCTTTGAATAGTACAAATGTTCCCAACCGGGCCAATAACATTCAAGACTGTAGTTCAGATTTATAAATAATCCCAAACATATGAATTTTCCTCTATCACATTTCCCTGCCAAGTTCCTATAGAAATGTGCCCATTCTTTATCATAGATTTTGAATGTATTGTTAGGAGAGTAATTTGCTTTGTTAGGTATTTTGCAATCTATTTTTTATGTATGAGTTTTAATATATTTTTATCTAAAAGGTTATTTTGTATCATAATTAAATTAGTAATATTTAATATTTATGTAGCTATTTTGAGTCTGTGTAGTTAACTAAATTGTTATAATAATAATAGAAATTATACTTTATATAGCATTTAGCATTTGCAAAGAATTTTATAAATATTATCTCATTTATCTTCATAAATGGAAATTGGGAACTAGTTACTATAATTGTGCTCATTTTACAAATGAGAGAAGTGAAGTAAATAAAAGTTAAAAGATTTTCTAGGGTCACACAACTACCCTGAATGATCCTCCTGGTCACATAGCTAGTCTGAGGCTCAGATCTTCCTAAAGCTAAGTACAGTATTCTATTCACAGTGTAAGTTAGGTGTCACTAATTAGGAAAAGTATATTTTCCTTTAACAGGGTTGTAGATAGAACTGTCAGTTAGTTTTATTATGATTATGTGACAGTAATGTCTATCCCTGAGAACTTAGACTGAGCTAGTGAATCAAAGGAAAAAGTGGAATGTCCAAAACACTTAAATCATACCTCCACAATAGTGTGTGGTTTGATTCTATTCCACTAAAACAGCTAGAAACCATTATGTTAATTTTATACTAACAAAAAAATGCCTTGGTGTACTGAAAGAGTGTTGGGTTGGGAACCAGATGATGTGTGTCAAAGTTATGGCTCTGCAATTATCTGTAATGGGGATAAAAAAAGATCCATTCCCAATAAGATCAGGGGTATAACAAGGTTGTCCACTATTACCTTTACTATTTAATGTTATATTAAAAACATTAGCTATAGCAATAAGATAAAAAAAATAAATTAAAGAAATTAGGAGGCAGAACCCAGATAGTGGAGAGTAGCCAGGTATCTGCCTGATTTCTTCCTGGCTTCCCTCAGATTATCACCAGATTAAGCCACTGAAACAGTTTTGGAGGGACAGAACCCACAACCACTTGGAGTCTAACAAATTTCCAACAAAATATATTTTGGAAGAACTTGAGAAAAAGTGTCTCATACTGGGGAAAAAATTATCATACTGGGGAATCTATAGGGAGACTCCTACCCAAAATACAGCAGTGTTGACTATCCTACCCTGGTTAAGAAGCTGTGGATCAGCAGACTAACTGAGAAATCCAATGCAACTACACAAACAAATAGTGATCCCCTGGACCTCAGAAAAATCTGGGATGTGGCCATGCCCATCCAGCACAGGAAGGAAGTCAACAACACTGGCTCCATGATAATGTGAAGGTGCTGTTGCCTATAGAGGAAGCTTGGGACAATCTCTCCTTTGAACAGACCTCAACCTTTAAAAATCAGAAAAAAAGGGAAAAGAACTCTGACTCTGGATAGCATTATGGAACCAGAGGAATAGATCTCAAATCCTGAGGACACTAAAGGCAAATCATCTTCAGAGGAAGCCCAAATGGGTGATATAATTTGGCTCCATCTCACAAAGCTCTCTTGGAAGAATTCAAAAAGGATTTTAAAGGACAATTAAAAGAAAAATGGGGAAAGAAAATGAGAACATTACAGGAGATTTTGGAAAAGGAAATAAAAAAATTACCTAAAAAAATTCCCTAAAATAGATTTAGAGCAAGGGAAAAATCATAAAATTCCTTACAAAATAAATTTAATGAAATGGAAAAAGCACCCAACTCATTAAAAAATGAAATAGAAAAAGAAACCAACTCATTGAAAAACAAAATTTGTGAAATGAGAAAAAAGGAATGGACAAAACAATTAATTTGAAAGTACAAATAGCCAAACACAAAAGGAGATAAAAAGATAATTCAAGAAAATAATTCACTAAAAATTAGAACTGAATAAATGGAAGTGAATTACTCAATGAGATAATTTAAGAATTATTGGACTTCCTGAAAAGCATAATGAAAAAAAGATCTAGACAACATCTTTCAAGAAATCATCAAGGAAAAATTATTTCTTGACACTGGTTCCTAGAATCAAAGGATAAAATACCCATTGAAAAGATTAATTCATCATCTCCTGAAAAAGACTCCAAAATGAAAGACTCCCAGGAATATCATAGTCAAATTTCAGAATTATCAGATCAAGGATAAAATATTGCAAGCCAAAAAGAAATAGTTCAAGTATCAAGGAGCCATAATGACAATTACTCAGGACTTAGCAGGTATCACTTTAAAGGAACAAAGGGCCTGAGATGTGACATTTAGAAGTGAAAAGGAACTTGGATTCCAGACAAGAATCAGCTAAATTAAGCATTATCTTTCATGGAAGAAGATGGAAATTCAATGAAAGAGATGAATTTCATTTATTTCTGATGAACAGAATAGAGCTAAACAGAAAATTTGATCTTCAAATACATAACTCAACAAGGATAAAAGTGTAAAAAGGAAAGGAAAAAATAACTATTTCTTTTAAAAGTTAAAAAGTTTCCATTGCTGTATGGAAAGATAATATGTTTAACACTTGAGAACTGTGTCTGTTTTACTGAGAGGGTCTAGATACAATTTGAGTATAGATGTGGAAAGGGGATTGTATGGATTAAGAGAAAAGGGGGAGGTAAAATAGTGTAAATTCCATTTTATGAAAAGGCAAAAAAGGAACTATTATAATTAAGGGAAAGAAAGGAGAAGGAGTGAACATTGCGTGAACATTACTCTCATCAGATTTGTCTCAAAGAGAAAATATTAGACATATTTAGCTTACGGAGGAAATTGTCTGACCCTATGGGGAATTAGGAAAGGAAAGAGAAAAGAAAAGGGGGAGGCTAATAGAAGGAGGACAGAAGTAGAAGTAGAAAAGGATAAGAAAGGGAAAGGGGCTGCAAAAGGGGAGATTTGTTTGAGGGTAGTGGTAGCCAAAAGCAAAATACAGGGGAGGAAGGAAAGGGGGGAAGGAAATGAAAAAGTACAACTTTGGGAAAATAAGATGGCAGGAAATAATGTTAGTAATTTTAATTGTGAATGTGAATGGGATGAATTTTCCCACATATTGAATTAGATAGCAGACTGGCTTAAAAACCAGAATTCTACAGTATTTTATTTATGAGAAACACATTTGAAATAGAGTACTACATACAGAGTAAAGGAAACAGACTGGAGCAGAATCTGAAGTATAAAAAAAAAGCAGGGGTAGTGAGTATGATCAAAGAAGAAGCAAAATCAAAAATAGATCTAATTAAAAGAGATAAGAAAGAAAACTAAATTATGCTAAAGTGAATCATAGATAATAAAGTAATACCAATACTAAACATATATATGCCAAATGGTATAGTGTCCAAATTCCTAGAGAGAAGTTATGAGAGCTGGAAGAATAATTAGTCAACAAAGCTATGCAAATAGGGGATTGCAAACTTGTTCTTTCATAGCTAGATAAATCAAACCACAAAATAAATAAGAAAGAATGAGGCAAATAAAATCTTAGAAAAGGTTGATATGAGAGATCTTGGAGAAAATCTAATGGAGACAGAAGGGAATATAATTTTTTACTCAGAGGTACATGGAACCTACACAAATACTGACAATGTACTAGGACATAAAAACCTTGAAATCAAATGCAGACAGGCAGAAATGTTAAATGCATCTTTTTCAAATCATAATGGAATAAAAATTACATGTCACAAGTACCAGGGAAAAATAAACCAAAAATTAATTGAAAATTAAATAATCTAATCTCGAAGAATGAGTAGGTGAAACAACAAATCATAGAAACAATTGATAATTTCATTCAAGAACATGAGAATAAAGAGACAACATACCAGAATTTGTGAGATGCAAACAAAGCAGTTCTTAGGAAAAATTTTCTATGTCTAGAAGCTTAGTTGCATAAAATAGACAAAATGATCTATGAATTGAGCATGCAACTAAAAAACCTAGAAAAAAGAACAAGCTTAAAACCTCCAAATAAACACCAAATTTGAAACTCTGAAAATAGAAGAGAAGATTAATAAAATTGAAAGAAAGGAACCTATCAAACTAATAAACAAAACTAAGAGTTGCTTTTATGAAAAAAATATATTTTTGATAATTTAATTAGAAAAAAGTAGAAATCAAATAATATAAAAAATGAAAAAAATGAATGATCCACCAATGATGAGGAAAGTGGAGCTATAGTTAAATGCTATTTTGCTCAACTGTATGCCAATAAATCTGATAATCTGAGTCAAATTGATGAATACTTACAAAAATATAGATTGCTCAGATTAACAGAAAAGGAAATGAACTATTTAAATAGTCCAATTTTAGAAAAAGAAATTAAACAAGCTATTGATCAGCTCCCTAATAAAAAAAAAAATCTCCTGGATCAGATGAATTTGAAAGTGAATTCTTACAAACATTTTAAAAACAATTAACTCCATTAATTGGCAAACTGGAAAAATAGGGAAAGAAGCAGTCCTACTAAATATTATTTATGACTAAAATATGGTATTGATATCTAAATTAGTTGTCAAATCAGAGAAAGAAAATTATAAACCAATTTCCCTAATGAATAATTATACACAATTTTAAATAAAATATTAACAAAGATATTACAGAAAATTATCTTCAGGATAATACACTATGACCAAGTAGGACTTATACCAGGAATGGTTCAATGTTTTTTTTTTTTTTAAAGTATTAACATAATTGACTATATCAATGATCAAACTAACAAAAATTATATGATTATCTTGATGGATGCAGGAAAAGTATTTGACAAAATCCAACACTCATTTATATTAAAAATGATAGAGAGTATAAAGGTGGTTTTCCTTAAAACAATAAATAGCATCTATTTAAACCCATCAGCAAGCATGATATGCAATAAGGATAACCTAAAACTATTCCCAAAAAGATCAGGGGTGAAACAAGGTTGTCTACCACAATTACTATTCAATGTTGTATCTGAAATGCTAGCATTAGCAATAAGATACATAAAAGAAATTAAAAGAGCTAGAGTAGGTAATGAGGAAACCAAATTGTCAATCTTTGCAGAGGATATAATGATATACTTAGAGAATCCTAGAAAATCAACTAAAAAACTACTAGAAATAATGCATGATTACAGCAAAGTTGCAGAATACAAAATAAATCTACATAAACTATTAGCATTTTTATATGTTACCAATAAAGTCCAGCAGCAAGAAATAAAAAGAGAAATTCATTTTAAAATAACTGTACATAATATAAAATTCTTGGGAATCTACCTGCCAAGGCAAAGTCAGGAACTATATGAATACAATTGCAAAACACTGCACACATAAAAGGTCAGATATAATCAATTGTAAAACTATCAAGTGCTCATGAATCAGGCAAGCTAATATAATAAAAACGTCAATACTACCTAAATTAATCTACTTATTCAGTGCCACACCAATCAAACTTCTAGTAAACTATTTTACAAATAGTTCATCTGGAAGAATGAATGTCAAGAATCTCAAAGGAAATGATGAAAAAATGCAAATGAAGGTGGCCAATTCTACCATTCCTAAAACTATATTATAAAGTAGCAGTCATTAAAACCTTTTGGTACTGGCTAAGAGAGTGGCTAATCAGTAGAATAGATTAGTTTCACAAGACACAACAGCTAATTATTATAATAATCCAGTGTTTGATAAGCCCAAAGATCCCACTTTCTGGGATAAGAATGCATTATTTGACAAAAACAATCTTGCTAAAATTGGAAATTATTATACCAGAAACTTGGCATTGATCCATATTTAACACTTTATATTAAGATAAAGTCAATATGGTTCATAATTAAGACATAAAGTGTAATACTATAAAAAAATTAGAAGAACAAAGAGAAGTCTACCTCTCAGACCTGTAGAGAAGGAAATAATCTGTGGCCCAAGAAGAACTAGAATACATTATGGAATGCAAAATGAATAATTTTGGTTATATTAAGATAAAAAACTTTTGTACAAAAAAATCCAATGCAGACAAGATTAGAAGGGAAACAAACGAAGAAAAAAATACATTCAAGAGTGCTTTTAAAGGTTTTATTTTTAAAATACATAGAGAATTGATTCAAATTTACAAAAGTACAAGCCATTTTGAATTGACAAATTGTCAAATCATGTGAACAGACAATTTTCAGATGATGAAATTAAAACTATTTCTAATAATGTGAAAAACTTCTCTAAATTACTATAAACCAGAGAAATGCATATTAAGATAATTTTAAGATACCACCACACACCTTTGGATTGGCTAATAACACAGGAAAAGATAATGATGAATGTTGGAGGGGATGTGGAAAAACTGGGACACTAATACATTGTTGGTGGAGTTTTGAATTGATGCAAACATTCTGAAGAGCTATATGGAATTATGCCCAAAGGGCTATCTAACTGTGCACACCTTTTGACTCAGCAATGTCTTTATTGGGCCCAAAGAAATTACAAAAAAGGGAAAAGGACCCACATATACAAAAATGTTTGTAACAGCCCTCTTTGTAGTGGCAAAGAATTGGACACTGAATAGATGCCCATAGGGTGGGGTCTGGCTGAATAAGTTAGGGTATAAGAATGTTATGGAACATTATTGTTCTTTAAGAAATGATCAGCAGGATGATTTCAGAGACACCTGGAGAAACTTATATGAACTGATGCTAAGTCAAGTGAGCAGAACCCAGAGAACATTCTATCCAGGAACAACAAGATTATATCATGATCAATTATGATGGATGGGACTTTTGTGAACAGCAAGGTGATTTAGACCAGTTCTAATGGTTTTATGATGGAGAGAGCCATCTACATCCAGAGAAAGGACTGTGAAACTGAGTGTGGCTCACAACATAATATTTTCACCATTTTGTTGCTTGTTTACATTTTGTTTTCTTTTTCATTTATTTTTCTTTTTGACCTGATTTTTCGTGTACAGTATTACAATTAGTATTACAATTATGGAAGTATGTATAAAAGAATTGTACATGTTTAACATGTTTTGGATTACTTGCTGTCCAGAGGAGAAGATGTAGGGAAAGGAGGGAAAAATTGAAATGCATTTTTTTTGCAAAGGTAAATATTAAAAACTATCTATGCACATATTTTAAAAATAAAAACCTTTTAAAAAGAAATGGATTTTTAATCAATATGCTTTGAATAAATCCTTATCCCTATTTATAAATCTACATTGTGAACTTAGCAAGGCAGTTTATGGACTCTTGTTTGTAAAATGATGAGTTTGGGGAAAATGTTTTTTTAATTCATTTCTATCTCAAAAATGTGTGGGTCCACATAAACTCAAATTTGTTATTAACAGATATATAATAAATATGATGGTAGATTTTTATTTAAGGGTAGTTTATCATTCACTAACAGAAACAATATGCCCCAATGAGATAAAAATAAAGTGGTAATTATGACAAAGCCTGCTTAGGTATTTATTATGGAGCCAGTAGTCTATGAAACAAACATATACATATATTCAATTTTTAATAAATGACAGCTTTTAAATAAATTCTTAACTTATAATTTGTTCTTAAGTTTTCACTTTTCCCCTCCTTTTCACTTCCTTATTCATCATTGTGATATTATTGAATAAGATTCAATAAATAATAATGAGAGTAAAAATGAGAGAAGAAAAATAGTGGCTCTTAAATTTTAATTTTTTTCTAATTTATAATTAAAATAAATTCCTACTGAAGTTAAATTTAAAAGTCTTCAAACTAAAGTTATTAAGTAAGTTCTGAGTTCAATTCTGAGTTGAAGGCCTTAATTTTTTATATTACCATGGGTAACCCACTGAACTCTAGTTGCTCTAGTTTTCCCATTCATAAAATGGGGACTTCCCCCAAATCCCAAGAGCTTCCTAAGTTTTATGTAAGAATAAAAACAAATAACATGTTTACTATTTATTTAATTAATATTGCAAACCACAAGCTTTTATATAAATGCTACGTGGTATCATCATCATCATCATCAAAATAGTTTAAAATTCAACAAAAGGACTCACCAAATAACTAGAAAAATAATGGCAGAGTTTCTACACAATATAAAATAAAATGAAAAAGATACTATCTGCCACAAAAGTTTATAGCCAGTACTGGGTCTGGTTACTAGACCTACCCATTTTGAACGGCATATGCCTTTAGAAAAGAAGAGGATTTACACTAATAGGAGGGTAGTTGTACTTATATGTATCCTTTAGAAGTAAAGTAATTTTTAAAATGGACCAATCCATAAGCATTTTTAAACTCTTACTAAGTATTGATTAGAAAAGTTATGTTCACATTCCAGCATTTTTCCGCCTTCCTAACTGTGAATAACTTACTTCCCTTCTCTGAGTCTCTTAAATCACAGCATTAGATTAGGTATACTGGAAGGTATTCTCCATTTTAAATCTAAAATCTTGTATTCCCACAAGCTAGTGTCTTATTAAAATTGTTTTTTTATCAATGTTTATGCCCAGTTTTCCCAAGGGCAAGAAATGTAAGGAATTGACCAAGAAAACTTGAAATTTGTTTTCTAATTGTTAGCATTTGATAGCTATGTCAAATTCATTTTCATAAAAATTGAAATATTAGTTCAAAACCACACAGGATTATGTTATAACATTAATTGTAATAATCAACACAAAGTTATATTTTAATACTAATATTTTGAGTTGAGGGTTGTCATTGTAAAGAAGGGAGTGGGACTAAGCTAATAATTTCTGATGATGATATATGTGATCAAGTCACTTTACATTTTCTTAAAATACTAAAAAACTGACTTTCCCAATAGAAGCAGAAATATAATTGTGATTCATGAACTTGCTAGTTGTTCTTTCCTGCTGCCAACCTTAGCCATATGTTAAGAATAACAATATTTGCTAATTGTATATCTTTGTTTACAAATGTTTCATATACATTATTTCCTCAACTCATATGATATTCATATGAGACTGTATTATGATGTGGCACTCTCTCCAAAATAAATAATAATTTGGACTTTATTATGGAAGACACAGTTTACATGAATAAGAATGCACTCTTTCCTATTGTGCCTGGTTAGACCAGATGCTTCTTCTCTGAGTAAGACCCTGGGCAAGAAATTTAACCTTTGCTGCCTCATTTCCTTATCTGCAAAATTGGGATAATAATAATAAAACATAACTCTAAGGTGTTTTGAGGATCAAATGGGTTAACATATATAAACCATTTTGCATACATTAGCTGACTAAATACTAGGCATATTATTACATTCAGGTTTGGACAACATAGCTTAAGAAGGGCACTAATTTCCACTATTGGATCTGTATTCCAAGGAAATCATAGAAGAGGGGAAAGGGAACATATCTAAAAATATTTGTAACAGTTTTTTGTGTGGTGTCAAAGAACTGGAGAATGAGTAGATGTTCATCAATTAGGGAATGGCTGAATAAAATATGGTATAATAAAGTAACAAAATATTATTGTTTTATAAAAATGATGAGCAGCATGATTTTTGAAAGGCTTAGAAAGATTTATAGGAATTGATGCTAAGAAAAACAAGCAGAATCAGGGATACATTGTGCAAAGTATAAAAAGATTATGAGATGATCAATTATGAAATATTTGGTTTTTCTCAGCAGTTCAGTGGTCCTAGGCAATCCCAGTAAACTTTGGATGGAAAACACATCTGTAATCCAGAGAGAGAACTATGGAACCTCTATGGACACTGAAAGTAAATAAAACATCTGAGTTGTTAATTTTTCCCCTTTTTCTTCTGTTTTTCCCCCCCTATCATGGTTTTACCCTTTTGTTCTGATTTTTCTCTCACAACGTGATTCATAAGGAAATGTGTTTTAAACAATGAGTGTACACATATAACTAGAAACAAACAAAGAAACAAATAAATAGAAGCATACTGATAAAATATTATTCAGAGAAAAGCATCTAGGCTGATGAAAGGCAGTGAGTTCATATCATATATAGATATGTTGAAGGAATTGGTGATATTTTGTCTACAGAAGAGAAGATAGGTTTGTGAATTAGAAGAAAAATAGACTTGTTGTGCTTGTACCTTCTACCCATAGTTATTATGCCTTCTAAGACCAAAAGAGAAATTTAGCTTTTTATGTGGAAAAATTTCCTTATAATTAGAACCATTGAAAAACATCATGACTAATATGTTCATTTGTTTTGCATGATTGAACTTGAATAACCTATATTATCTTGAGGGAGACAGGGAGAAGGAAGAAGAGAAAATATTTGGAATTCAACTTTTAAAAAAGTGAATTCCAGCTGTACCAAATTTAAAACTATATTATAAAACAGCAATCATCAAAAACATTTGGTACCAGTTAAGAAATAAGAGTGGTACATAAATGGATACACAAGACTCTGCAGTCAATGCCTATGGTAATCTTATGTTTGATAAATCCAAAGACTCCAGTGTCAGGGATAAGAATTCACTATTTGAAAAAAAAAGTGCTGGGAAAACTGGAAAATTGTATAGCATAGAAAATAGACATAAAATAACATCTCATGCCATATACCAAGTAACGAAAGGTCAAAAGGAGTTCACGATTTATATTTCACATAGTCTTCTATTTATTCTTCTTTATGTTTTGTTTTGTTATCTCTTGATCTCATGCCTTCACTGGCTTATTTTTTCCAATTCTAATTTTCAAAGATTATCTAATCTCTTTTTCTAGTTGGTTAATTTTTTTCCCCTAATCTTGTTTTTCTTGGATTTTTAAAACCTTTTCTCTCAATCTCTCTTATCGGATTTTAAAGTCTCTTTTCATTCTTTTACAGATTCTAAGTTCCCTGAGTCTTCCCTGGCTCAGACTCTGACTCTCCATGCTCTCAGAAGGAAAAAAAAGTTCCTGTGGTTCAGGAAGAGGCTCCAGCTCTAGATCCAGGGCTCCTCATGTGCTTTTTCTGCAGTTCTAGTCTGGAAGTATTTGTACTTCACAAAGGTTACACTCTGGCGCTGGGATCTTGCTTTGGGTCATCTCAGAATCTTTGTTCTGCCCAAAGTCTTAACTGTTTTTCACTTATATTCAATCTGGTGTGCAATTTTGTTTTGTTTGCATAGGAAATCTGGAGAGCTTGGAATTTCCTGACCAATTTTCCATCTTCCCAGCGTCCTCCGAATTAATAAGATTTTAATGCACAAAGCCAGCATAGCCAAGACTAGAATGGAAGCAGAAAGCTGGAAAACAATTTTTACAGCCAATATTTACAGACAATTTACAAATAATATTTTACAGACAATAAAAGTTCCATTTTTCAGATAATAGAGAATTGCATTAAATATATAAGAATACGTCATTCCCCAATTAATAAAAGATGAAAGGATATGAACAGGCAATTTTCAAATGAAGAAATTAAAACTGTCTATGTTTGTATGAAAAAAAATTATCTAAATGTTATTTATTTGGAGAAATTCAAATGAGCACAACTATGAAATACCACTTCATGCCTATCAGATTAGTTAAGATAACAGGAAAAGAAAATGATTAATGTTGGAGTGGGTGTTGGTGGAGTTATGGATTCAGCTTTTCTGGAAAGCAATTTGTATCAGTACCTAAAGAGCTATCAAACTGTGCATACTCTTGATCCAATAGTTCTACTACTATACCCCAAGGAGATTATAAAAATGAGAAAGGATTCACATGTGTAAAAATTTTTGTAGCAGCTTTGTTTGTGCTGGAAAGGAATTCAAAATTTAGTAGATGACCCAATTGAGGAAAAACTGAATAAGTTATGGTATGAATGTAATCTATTGTTTTATAAAATTAATAAGCAGGTATGTTGCAGAAAAAAACTAAATGGAAAGACTACATAAACTGATGCTAAATGAAGTAAGCAGAACTAGAAGAATGGCAACATTAATAGAAGACCATCTACAATAGACTTAGTTCTTCTCAGGAATAAAGTGAACAAGATAATTCGAATAGACTTGTAATGATGACATACCTATCCAGAGAAATCATTATGGAATTGAATGAAGACTTAAGATTATTATTATTTTTCTTTGTCATGATTTTCCCTGTTGTTTTGAATTATCTGTCATAACATGATTAATATGGAAATATGTTTAACATGATTTTACATGTATAACCTATAGAAAATTGCTAGCTATCTTATAGAAGGAGGGATTAGAGAGGGAGGAAAATTTAAAATTCAAAATTTTACAAAAATATATTTTAGATATAATTGGAAAAATATTGAGTAAAAATGGATGTTAAAAATTGTCTTTACATGTAACCAGAGAAAACATAAAATTTTCTTTGAAAAAAGAAAATATCATTTGGGGCTAAATCCTGAAGGAAAATAGAAGTTCTTAGGCATAGAAGAGGGGATACTACATATGAATACAAAAAGCATGAAGGTAGGAATAAAATGTCACAATAAAATCATAACAAAATTTTTTAAAAGAAAAAATGTTAGGAACTTCCTCAGTAGATATTTATATGTAGATACTGGGAGAATTTGCCTTCATTAGAATACTTTGAGCATAAGCTAGATAATAGTTTGTTAAATATTTTAAACTATGTATTATACTGTTGTTCATTCAGTCATGTCTAACTCTTTGTGGTATCCTTCTTCAGCCCATTTTACAGATGAGGAAATTGAGGCAAACATAGTTAAATGACTTTCCCAGGGTCACACAGCCAATAAGTGCTGGAGGCAGGATTGATTCAGGAAGATGAGTCTTCCTGACTCTAGGACTGGCATTCTATCCTCTGTGCCACCTAGTTTCCCCATGGATTATAGTAAAGGACTATTGATGTGCCTTCTAACTCTTGAATTCTGTGATTCACTGCCAAGTAGGTTGTATAATTAATGTTCTTATTTTATAGATAAGGATACAAGTGAAAATAGATTATGATTTGCCAATGGTAACACAAGCAAGATACATAAAGTAACTATATTAAATTGTGATTTTCCTGCTTTTGTTGACTAAAATGAAAACAATCATCTGATTTCAAATTCAGAAAATATTTACTTTCACAATACTAATTTTATTACTGATTCTTTTAAAGAAAAACTATATGTGATACAACAGATATCACACTCCCTGCAACAAAAGATCCCTTGACATTTCATTACAAGGAACTATGTCTTACTATGACCCAAAGAATTAAACTTGTCCTTTCTATGGTATGACTTTGGAACAATCCTTTTGGTTCTTACTCTTCTATGGTGAAGCCCTTGCTTATTCCATAGCATTTTCAGTATAACACAGAATTGGACAGCTGATTAAGGTTCTAAACTAATTTTATTGTGCTGCTTTTTACTAAATTGAAATAAGTTTGAAACTATATTTTTTACTCAGAGTACAAACTGGATATGTTTAGAATAATCATAAGTGAATGTTCTCGTTATTTAAAATAAACCAGTTCACATTTAACAAGCTACTCAGACTTAGAGACAGCAGCTTCTCATTCCAAGTCAGATCAACTGACTTTCCTCCTTTCTCTAGTTTTTTCACTCAATTCCACATGAAAATGAGTGTATTACAGACACTGGGCTTCCAATTAATTCCATATCAAACAATTGTCAGACAGGCTCTTTTTAGTTATTAACCAAAATCCCTTTAGCAGTTTCCTCTGATTTCTAGAGTTTATTAGCTAACAAGTTCAGTTTTAGAGCTAGAAGGAACTTATGAGGTCATCCAGTCCAACCTTGTTCATTTTGTACTTGGAGAAACTGAAGACCAGACAGGTTAGTTCGCTTATTAGATATGACATGTTGGGCATATAAAGGAGTTTGGATTTGAACCTTGGTCCTCTTACTGGCAATTTTGTGCCTTTCTAGTGCAAAGTGGCTTTTTTTTCTGTTTCGCTAATAGACTGCTTTTTGCTATTGCTTTCTAGTCCCTGAAAAAATGATTAAATTATGCTTTTTTGAGCTTCCAGATTAGTTTTCAGGATTTCTTTCATTTATATTTCATCTTTGCAGCCCCCTTCAGTTTACATATTCAAGTAAAGTTGTCACATAGGCCTTTTAACGTAGTTCTAAAGTAGAAAATGTGTGACTAGATTTTAGTCAACCCAAATGTATATTGTACTTTTTTCTCCTCTCCTTATTTATTGACATAATTTGTGGGAGCAGGGCATTCCCCATGAAAAACAACATCCAAATGTCTTAGAATTTATGGTTGTATCAAAAAATCATCTTAGAAAAATTAGGGCTCAAACTGAGTTTCCTAGAATAGCAAAAATAAAAGTATATTTGAAGATTTTTATATCTTATGAATATCTAACAAATTTCATATTCATCCGAAAACTGTCAATATTGTCTTATAGAAAGGCTACTTTATTATGAGCCTCCCCATGTAAACATTCTGCCAAAAGAAAGACATCTGAAACATCTCACCTTGGCTTTATTTCTGCGTGTTCTGCTCTTTTCACTACTTTTACTTTGAAGTTATTTATTCACATTATTTTATATGAACATTTATTCAGGATTAAGACCTTGTGGTGCATACTATAGAAATATAGGAAAGTAAAAATGACATACTCCTGCCCTCAGGAAACTTTTATTCTAAGTAGTGGATATTGTGGGATGGTTATAGTAAATCAAAAGGAATAATAAGGGCCAAAAATGGCCCAGATAAGGTCCTCAAAGAAAAGTTTAGGAGGAAAAGATAATTTCTATTTTCTTTCATAGGGTAAGTCAGGCATTAGGAAAGAGAAGAAGGATTGAGCCTTGAAGATTATTAAGTACAATGGAATCACCAACAGGAAAAAAATAGGGTTATTTTGACATCATCATTACTAATATTTACTATATTTCAAAGACTTCTTATTTTATCATTGTCAATACTGCCTATGCTGAAACAAATGGAAATGTCTTTATGCCTTAGTGAATGGCCCTTGGGACTTTAGGGGTGATAAAAACATTATGAATGCAATGGTCAAACCACTGAAGATAATTTTGTAAAAATTTCATTGTATTTGCACCCAGTTGTTATACATATAGTCCATCACTACCTTGTCCTCTGAAGTTGTCCAGTTTTGATAAAAACTTGCCAGAAATCATCATTAATCATTGATTTATAGGGTGATTACTTTAGAGATCATCAAATACAGCCCCTTGATCTTGTAGAGGAAAAGAAATTGAGGCCCAGAGAGGGTAAGAGAGTTATCAAATGTCACAGGAGTATTAAACATCCTAGAAATAAATCAAAGCCAGTTACTTTGACTTTCACCCAATTCAACTCTCTTTCAAGAAATTTTATATGCCATTCAAAATATAAGTAGGACTCAAATAATGGAACTTAATAATAGATTCCATCTACCTTTCTTGAACTTTTTTCTCAGATCATTTTAAGTTTTCTTTCCTTTGGATATCACTTTAAAACCTTCCTCCATTTCCCTAGCTTTTGACTGACTTTCTCTTTCTCACACTTGGTGATAATGATGGATGAAAAATGCCACATAAAAATAAATTGGATAGTATTCCCCTTCTATTATCTATGATTCCTTGATCTTCCAACAGAGTTTTTAATAAACATTTGAATTATTTACAGTAATCTACAAAGACATTTTAATAGTGCATACGGTAGAGAGAAGAGAATGAAAAATGTCTTTGTTTCATTCTGACGGGGCCAATGAACCATGACTCAGATGATTGCCTGCCTCATTTATAATTATTCATGGCAAAGATCTTCATTCAGTGGAAGAAATTTGCTGGCTCTGGGTCCTAGTGATTATGAGAGTATGAGAGTAATTCCCCATGATGTCAGAGGACAAACTATTACATTCAAAGTTTGAGACAGACTTCAACCATGGGGGAACAAACAAACAAACAAACAAAAAACAAAACAAAACAAACAAACAAACAAAACAAAACAAAACAAAAAAAGATTTTGCCAACCTTTAATTTCTTACAATGTCATATCTGCAGGGTTAGAAGGCAGGACTATTCAGGATATATCTCTACCCAGACAAATACAGGCTATAGTGAACTGGATCTAATCTGTCTTCACAATCAATAGCCGTTGCTACAGCCAAATCAATTATGAAGCAATTTGCTTCAATCTGTAAGTCACCCTTGCTGCAGTGGGGCCTTTTCACATGTGGATGGAATATTCATTCAAGCAAAGAGAAATCTTCTTAGAAGTTGCATTAATTAAGCAACTGTATTGAAATTGTGTAGGCAGTCACATGATTAGAAAGTTAGCCATTATCTCATTGACCTGGATGACAAAAGCAAGTCATATAATGATAAGTCTACTTGGCAAGTCATTTTATCTCAATAGTCAAAGTCCCACTCATTAAAGGTTTATTATGTGTCAGGCTGTAAACTCTTTGAGGATGGATTATGTTTTTAACCTTTATTTGTATAAATGTCTCATAGTTTACAGTCTATTAGAAACATCATGCAAGGAACTAACTTCAAAAAAATATTATAAACAGGATAAATCTGAGATAATTCCAGAGGTAAGACTTAATTATCATTAAAGTAGATCAGGAAACATTTTTAGCAGAATTTAGGATATAGACCAAAACTTGAAGGAAGCTCTAGAAAATAGGGATAAAAAGGAAGAGAATTCTAAGCAGGTCTTGTGTGCTAATTAATGGCAAAGTTACTTATTCTCCCTCCACTTTATCATGGGGTGAGATGTATGTTGAGCAGTTGAGGTGTGTGTGTATGCATTTATGTGTATATGTATGTGTATATGAATACATGTCTCTCTCTCTCTCTCTATATATATATATATAGTATACATACACATAAGTATATATTCATATAGGTCATATGCAATTCATCAGTTTTTACTTAATAAACATGGTTTTATATATATATACATGTATATACATATATGTATGTTTATATGATATATACAGGTCATTGGGTAGGTACTCATAAATTATTAGCTAATTTATACTAGTGTTCACGTGATATTATGTATTATTGTTTTAACCCTGAGGCAATTTCTCAATGGATTCTAGGGACAGATTGATTATATGAGTTGATCACACACATGCATGTGTATACACACATATATGCATGCATATATGTGTTTATATAGATAAATGTATGTATGTACGTATCTATGTATGTGTACCTATGACCAAACTGGAGAAATCTTCAATTAAAATTAACATTAGAATCAGAAGAAGATGAGAGCACAATGATCCTGGTCTTAAGAAAGTTCAAATCAAGAAATATCGACTTCAATGAAGAAAATGAATTCAATTCTTAGAGAGCAGGAAAAGGAGACCATAACTGTCATTTATGAAAACTTTCAAGGTCAGTTGGAAAGCTATTCTTTCTGCACTTTGCTAGTGGTTTATATACATCATATTATTACATGCTCATAACTATCTTGTGAGATCACAGTTTCATAGAACTGGAATTGGAAAGCATCTCAGAGATCATCTAGTACAACCCCCTCATTTTAAAATAAAGATACTGGCACCTAACCAAGGTAAGTGAATTCCAAGTTGTTGTTGTTGTTGTTGTTGTTGTTGTTGTTGTTGTTGTTGTTGTTGTTGTTGTTGTTGTTTTCCATTTTCTTTTGTTTTTAAGGCAAGATTTAAAGGCATATTTTTTCAGTTCTATAGTCAGTGTTCTTTCAAATATATGATGATACTAATAGTATTAAATATTTCTTTTTTTTACTGATAAGTAAATCAGTACTGAGAGTCAAAGGAAGTAAGTGATTTTCCCACAGTCATGCAAGTGACAAACATAAGAAGTGGTCTGAGAGTCTATTATGACATTAAGTGCCAGAGTCAGGAATCACATCCAAGTCTCCCCTGATTCCAAGTATAGTATTTTTCCTATCACACAAGAGAAGGATTCAAATTGATCATTTACCAATATATTTTGCATATATTATCTCATTTAGAATTCTCAATATCCTTGAGAGATCAATAATCCTAATATTGTCTTACCTTTTATATCAGTTGAAAAACTGGAGCTCAAAAAAAAAAAAAATGAAGTCAGCTGCCCAAGATGAAGGACCTTGTGTCTGAGACAGGACTTGAACTTTTCTTCCATTCCCAAGGTTCCCTCACCACTGTGCTATACTTTCTTTGTAGAAGCTTGTTTTCTAGATAAATTATGAAACATGTTGTTCAACCATCAGTTGGGGTTTTTAATTTCCAAGATGTCAAATCATTAATGATTGATGTTTCCAGGAAATTGCCTTTGTTGACTGAATTTATAGAATAGAATGGATGTTTTGTCATTGTGTAGACACAGCCTTAAGCAAAGAATGACAAAGGAAGACAAAGGGAAAAAAGAAGAAAACTTGAGTGGTAATATAGATGATATACAATAATATTCTTTTGTCTGCATATGAGTGTATATGTGTATGTGTGCACATAATAGTTTGCCCAAAACAGAAGCTAGATTCTAACTCTCAATGGCCTTACATCAGTGTGGGTCTTGTTTTCATTTATGATAAAGAAATATTTCAATATAAAATAAATAATGGATATACTGTGTATGGACAAAAGGAACATGAAAGGAAGGACTCCAAGAGGACCATGCAGCTCTAGGCAGATACACAAAAGCTGAGAAATACTTAAAATGAGCTATAAAGAAAACCACGGAAACAAAAATGTGGCAAATGAGGTGCTACAGGACTATATCCTCATGCATTGGCAGGGCTCTATGGCAACTAAAAAAATGGAATTAAGTAGTTTGTGATATCACTAGAAATTTAGTTCTTATGCATAGCTCTCCCTAACAACAGCTCTGTGGTTAGTGATGCATTTAGTTATCACTCTCTCTCCTAAGTAAAACACATGTTCAATGGCAGAATGCTCTTTGGGTTGTATTCATCTTCCTAAAAATATCACGAGCTCCTATTTATTAGAGATTTGTTATTACAGGAGACAGAGGCTGCATCTCTAGATTTTATAGATGTAGCCATTTTTAAATTGGTCAAGCATCAGCAATGTATGTCAATGGATGGTAAGAGTAGGTTCTCAAATACTAGATGTCATTGAAAAGACACAACTTTCTTAATATATAAGAACTAATATGTTCAAATAAATATTGTTCTCTGCAAAAAATTTCCATGGAAAGCCATAAAAATATTCTAGCAATTCTAATAATGTTCTAACAAAATATTGCAGGTCCTAATTTAAGAATTGTCTTCTAAGCCATATAATAATTAGATTCACTTTCTGTATTTTTTATTTTATTTTGTTTTTAAGTGGTAAAAGAAACCTTGTAGGCAGTTTGGTCATATAATTCCCACTTTTAGATATAAGAAACAAAGAGATTGTATCAATTGCTATGGACACTATAAGAAGCAGCAAGTGAAAAAGATGGGATTTGAACCCCATACTTCTGAATATACTCAAATTCAATAGGTTTTCTAATATTGTAGTATATATATATATAACATATATATATATATATATATATATATATAGATAGATAGATATAATATATATATATATGTGTGTGTGTGTGTTGTGTGTTCTATTTCTGCAGTGACACATGTTAAAAACAAAAAAGCAAAAAACCAAGACCAAATAAACAAAGAAAAAACCCTCAGTTTAATCACTTAAAAGTCTTGGCAACAATTGATTTTTCCCTGTTTTTAAAAATAAAATCATTAAAGAGTGAAAAATTGGAGTATTAAATAATATATTCTTGTCTCTCATGGTATTGCCCAAAGAAGTGTTTCAGGTTTTGAGCTAGGATTAAGTATAGGCCTTTACCTTGATCTACTTTCAAGATGGCAACACTTATTTGGAGGTATAATTTCTGACATATCACTAAGAAATCAATCAACTTATGTAATAATCCCATATTGCAGTCTAGCTAATCGATAGAAGATTGAATGTGAGAAGTTGACAGCACCAGGGAGCAAAAACAAAAACAAAACAAACAACAAAAACCCTTAAGATTAGCTTTCCATGATTAATGCTGGATTCATTGATAGTCTTCATGTTTCATGTTTATTTTTAGTTTTATATTTCTTCTTTCCCTTGAACACTCATATGTGAAATGGATTAAGCCCACAAGTTAGTTTCTCATTAGATTATGACTTTTAAACAAGAGTTAAAGTTCTACTTGTATTCAAGAGTCTATTCAACCTATTCCTTCCAAAACAAACATTGGAATTAGAGACTTCATGAAAGATGGGAATGATGGAAATTTGAGTCAAGTCTGACCCCTTCCAATTATCGGAAAGGACAATCATAGTTTAGAGATGTTCAGGATTCATCTGTCCTGGGTGTAGGATGTATAATAATTATTATCATTATCAGAAAAGGAAAATAAAACAAAACAGAACATTACATTGTTATGTGCTCAGAACATCAGTGAGGATTCAAAATATATAATAAAAATTTATACTTCAAGAAAGGGATATATAGTAGTAGAATAAATTATATTCATGACTGTCTATATTTTCTTTGCTTCCTTGTAGATCGTTCCTTTTTTCTCTTCTGTGTACTTTTAAAATTTATTCTTTTTTCTCCCTTTCATCCCTTCACTTCCCCCCAGCAGGCTATAGTTAAACACAGACATATTTAATAGATATATACATACATGCAATGATAGGCATACATACCTACATATACTCAGACACATACCCATACACACAAACACACTGACATTTACCCATATGTGAACATGCATCTAAAATAATATAAAATAATATTAATATGGCTGACATGTAAAGTACATTTCTCTCTTGTTTGAATCCTTAAGTTTGACTTTGTCTAAGATCAATGATTACTAGTGTTATTTTTTTCTAATAAATTCTAAATGAGCCTTGTTGTAGTGTTTGTATATATCACTTCTTT
The DNA here is from genome assembly GCF_048593235.1 of Sminthopsis crassicaudata. Classification (NCBI taxonomy): domain Eukaryota; kingdom Metazoa; phylum Chordata; class Mammalia; order Dasyuromorphia; family Dasyuridae; genus Sminthopsis; species Sminthopsis crassicaudata. The sequence continues at coordinate 563,811,696 of NC_133618.1, forward strand.
CCTATCCCTCCTAACTCTTTTACTTTACTTCTCCTTGTCTTGCTGTTTTTTAACCTCCCCTATATATAATAGTGTTGCCATTTTAACCCATTTTCAATGTGAGTAGGTTTTTAAAACTATGAGCCCTCCTTCCCTCTCTAATGCCCCTGTGTTTAATCTTCCTCTGAAACTCATTTGTATAAATCTTTCTTCTGAGCTACCCAATTACTGATGTCAAACTTAAAAATATGCTATGCATTTCCAAGTTAAAAAACATAAACAATTTGTCCATCTTAAATTTCTTGAAATCCATTTTGTATATTGTAAGTAGGTTAGTTTTTTATTGAGTTCAGGTTTGGTTGAAAGAAAGTTTTGAAAACTTGCAAATTCATTGAATGTCCATTTTTTTTTATTCAATATCATGGATAATTTTCCTGGGTATATTTTTTGCTTCAGGCTTACTGGTATAGATAGATAGATAGATAGATAGATAGATAGATAGATAGATAGATAGATAGATAGATTAGATAGATAGATAGATAGATAGATAGATAGATAGATAGATATAGATAGATTTATTTATATCTATCTATATCTATATCTATATCTACATAAAATTTCAGGACTGCAATCTTTTTTGTGGCCTGCTAATAAGTCCTGCACAATTCTAATTGTAGCTCTAGAATATTTGATGGGTATAAGACTCTTAAAAAAGAAAAGGCCTCTATCAATTCTGCTTAAAGATGTTCAGTATCCTGATGACATCCCTTGGAATACCTATGATAAATAATATTTTCTACTTAATGTATGTTATTTCACCTTTCATTCGTGTTAATAATTTCAGTACATTCTACCATGATTCCATTTACATTCTTTAATCCATATTGAGAAATAGAATGGTATGATGGAAGAGAGCTGGCCTAGAGACCAGTGGAATTTGGGTTTAATTTTCATCTCTAACATGTCCTGACTTTACTTTAGGCAACTTTGTAAGATTATGTGTTTCATATCCAAGGAATTATGTTGGTAGAGGAAATTTCCTTACATAAGAATACCCTATACCAAGGAAATTAAATGTCCATCTCTTAATCTATCCCATTTCTAATTATTTTCTTCAGATTTAAGAAATATACCTGTCAGGGAAGCGTAAAGAAGTCTGCACACTAGGCTATGCCCTTGCAAAATCATGTAAAAGTCCAGCTGTGAAATTAGCTACATTCACCTATGTTTGGAAAAGTGCTGTGAGAGGAAAATAAGATCATGAGTATGAAAGTACTTTATGCTATTAAAAGAAAAGGGGTCATTAAAATTCAATTTATCTTATGATTACTGATGTTGAAACACAAATCCTGAGATCTTCCCTGAATATCATATATCATGCTTGGCTTCAGATACCTTTGACCCAATAGGTCAAGGAAGGAAGCAGTAAAACTCAAGTTAGTGAGTTTTCTTAAATATAAGCCCTCACTAAAGAATCATCTTGAAACTATCAGGCTAAGCAGCTCTTGTGTCATAGTCACAAAATGTCCTTGGGCTTGAATTACTGGTCCTGAAAATGGCTATTCCTTTCTAGATGATGCAGTGGTGGTATTCCTGGACCCATCCTCATTTCTCTTTACAAGACCTGAGAACTAAAATAGCCAATCTTTCTTTGCTAGGACCATTTTAAACATTTCCATTTGCACAGTATACCATACTTCACCTTTCCGACATACACAATAAGCCATTCTGATTAAATATGCCCTGGACTCTCCATTAAGCCTTGTTCTCTAGATCTACTGAATGTCAGTGTTTATGTGTATGTATGTGTGTGTGTCTGTGTGCCTAGATATGTATATATAAATTCAATTTAACCTTCAGCAAGATAATCTCACCTGTCCTGCAAATGCTCATCTTCATTTTCTGGTTGGAGTTGATGGTGATGGCAAGAAAAATAATTTCTTTTCCCTTCCATCCATGGTCAAATGGGGAGATCATTATTGACATGCTTAATAATTAGGATTAAATGTCTGCATAAGCACAAATATTTCACTTAAATTAATTAAGTTTAAATTTAACTTTTTGTTTTAGGTATAACTTTCATTGGGTAAGATTTTCCAGTAATAGGTTCACAAAATATAAGTAGATAGATTTTTGAAGTACTCTGGAAGGAGGAAGAAAGGAGGGAGAAAGCAGAAAAGAATAAGACTAGAATTTTCAAGGAATTTTAAGGAAAACTATTAGGAAACAAAACTGAAATTTCAAAGGTGATCACAGTATCACACAATATTAGGGCTTGAAGAAACTTTTGAGGTTATCTAATTCAGCTTTTTATTTTACAGATGAATAAACTGAGGTTCAGAGAGATTAAATGTTATGGAAATAGAAAAGTGTCAGAGATAATATTAAAAATCAGGCCTTGTGATTCCAAATCAACACTTTTTTTTCTATGGCCCAGAAAGGGGTCAAGGGAAAGTAACAAACATTGATTAAACATCTACTCTATGCTAGGTCCGATATCAAATTGTTTACCTTCATTATCTCAATTAACCTTCATAAGAAATCTGAGACAGGTACCATTTGTTCCTCATTTCAAGTTTGATGAAACTGAGATAGAAATTAAATGACTTAGCACCCCTGGGTTATACCATAATAGTTAATAGCTGAGGCTACATATCAAAAGAAGTCTTCTTGACTCCAAGCCCTGTACTCCATCCACTGTATACTATCCTGTATCTCTATCCATTCTATCAATTGCATCACTTTGCTGCCTATGAAAATACAAAATACCTAGAAAAATATATCACAACTTATACTGATGTCCTTTCAAACAGTTCAGCCTTGAATCACCATGATTATAACTTGGCACAAACTTGAAATAGCTAGATGTAACCCTTGACATTCTCAGGTTCCAAATCCAACAGAGTTGAGGAAGCTCAATCTCTGAATTTGGGACCTGAACAAATTCAATCCTCGCATGTATTTTCATAGGTTAATAACATCACCTCTGCAGATATCTATATGGTCCAAGAATACATGATGAATTGATCCCTGAATCCTAAGTCTCAGTCATCCTACTCAGCTTCCCAAGGTACCAGTTTTTTTTTTCTTGAGAACCCCTAAGTCTTTCAGCATTTACTCATAACTAAAATTTCCTGACTATTCACTTGATGCACTGAATTTCTTGAATCTTTTTTTTTAATCCCTGAGTAGAGATTCTCTGAATGATAGTATAAATTACTCCTTCCTTTCTGTATTTCCTATCATTATTGTTTTTATTCATAATATATTTTCTACATATATTTTTAATATACAATGCATGTGTTCATTTGTTTGGCTCTATTGTGTGTACCTATATGCTAATATTATATATATATATATATATATGTATATATATATATATATATATATATATATATATATATATATATATATGTCAATGTTTAAATATCTAAGGACTTGGCATTCCTGGAAACAATTAAAAATAATCTTATTCTTCTTTATTATGTTTGTGTTTGTTAATAATTGCTAAGTAAAGCTAAGTAGCATAATAGAGTGCCAGATTAATTAATTTCTTATGATTTGAGTCAAATCTGGCCTCAAGCATTTATTAACTGTGTGACTCTGGGGAACTCTTGAAAGCTTACACGACTCAGTCTCCTTATTTGAAATGAGCTGGAAAATAAAATGGGAAACCAATTCAGTATCTTCACAAAGAAAACTCCAAATAGAAGCATGAAAAGTCAGAAAATATTGACAATGACATAATAACATCATCATCAATTTTCAAAAGTTCATATTCTATAATACATATATAAAGGAAACATAAAATAAAGTTCAGAAAAATATCAGAGTAAGAAAATAATAAAGCTATCATTTATATAAGACTTAAAGATTTCCAAGGTGTAGTTATATGGTTTACATAATTTGATCCTCTCAGCAACAGTTTTACAGATGAAGAAACAGAGGCAGATAACAAGGTTATATAACTTACTTTGGTTCATAAAGCTGATAAATGTCTGAGGCAGTATCTGAGCTCATATTTGCTTGACTCCAAATTGAGTATTATATCTACTAAGGAATTAGCTGTCCATTTTGGTAGAAATAGATATAAAAGAAATCTACTTGGCTCCAGACAAATTGTCAGTTCTTTCTAGAATACTCCTTTAACTAAAATTTTCCAATGTTTCTCCAAGAAACAACATTGATGATTTGGGAACTTACATTAACCTTCTAAAATCAAGCTTCCTTGCCCTCTGAGATAAATCTCATAGATCTATGCTTATAAATACCAGTCAGGAAAAAATGTTTCTTGCTTGAACATCAAGGGTATCCTGATTCTATTTAAAATACAATAAATTATCTAAAATATATAGAGAAGAGAGTCAAATGTATAAGAATATATGCCATTTTCCAAATGATAAATGGCCAAAGAATATGAAAGGGCTATTTTCAAATGAAGAAATTAAAGCCATCTTTAGTCATACAAAAATATTTAAAATCACCATTGATTAGAGAAATGCAAATTAATATAACTCTGAGGTTCTACCTCACACCTATTAGATTGTCTAAGATGACAGTAAAGGATAATGATAAGTGTTGAAGGAGATGTGGGAAAATTAGAACACCAATGCACTGTTGGTAGAGTTTGTAGCCTGATCCAACCTTTTTAGAGAGCAATTTTGAACTATGCCCCAAAAGCTATACATTGTGCATACTTTTTGACCCACCCCATGCCCAAAGAGATGATTAAAAAGGGAAAAGGACTCACATGTGCAAAAAGTTTGTGGCAGCTCTTTTTGTGATCACAAGGAAATGGAAACTGAGTGGATGCCCATCAATTGGGGAATGGCTGAATAAGTTGTGGTACATGAATGTAACAGAGTGCTATTATTCTATAAAAATGATGAGCAGGTAGATTTCAGAAAAACTTAGAATGACATGAACTGATATTGATTGAAGGGAGCAGAATCAGGAGAACACTGAACATGTTAGCAGCAAGATTGGGTGCTATCAATTATGATAGATTTAGTTTGTCTCAGCAATAAGTGACCCAAAACAAGTCAAATGGACTTGTGATGGAAAAAGTAATCCACATTCAGAGAGAGAAATATAGAGACTGAATATAGAACAAAACATACTATTTTTGAACATTGATGAAAAAGTTTTAAATAAAATACTAGCAAAAAAGATTACAGAAAATCATCTCCAGGATAATATACCATGACCAAGTAGGAATTATACCAGGAATGCAGGGCTGGTTCAATATTAGGGAAACTATTAGCATAATTGACTATATCAATAACCAAATTAATAAAAACTGTATGATCATCTCAATAAATGCAGAAAAAGAATTTTATAAAATCCAACACCCATTCCTATTAAAAACATTAGAAAATATAGGAATAAATGGATTTTTCCTTAAAATAGTAGCATTTATTTAAAATCATCAGTAAGCATCATATGTAATGGTGATAAACTGGAACCCCCAATAAAATCAGGAGTGAAACAAGATTGCCCACTATCACCACTACCATTTAATATTGTATTACAAATGTTAACTTCAGCAATAAGAGATGAAAAAAAGAGACTAAATGAATTAGAGTAGCTAATAAGGAAACCAAATTATCAATCTTTGCAGATATGATGATATACTTAGAGAACCCCAGAGATTCTACTAAAAATCTCTTAGAAATAATCCACAACTTTAGGAAAGTTGCAGGATACAAAATCAATCCACATAGATCCTCATCATTTTTATACATCACTAACAAAATCTAACAGCAAGAGATACAAAGAGAAATAAAATAATTGTCAGTAGTATAAAATATTTGGGAATCTTTCTGCCAAAGGAAAGTCAGAAACTATATGAGCAAAATTACAAAATACGTTCCACACAAATAAAGTCAGATCTAAACAATTGGGAAAATATTAAGTACTCTTTGATAGGCCAAGCAAATATAATAAAGATGACAATACTACCTAAACTAATCTATTTATTTAGTGCAATACCAATCAGATTCCCAAAAAACTATCTTAATGATCTAGAAAAAATAACAACAAAATTTATCTGAAAGAACAATAGGTTAAGATTTTCAAGGGAACTAATGAAAAAAATCAAATGAAGGTGGCCTTGCTGCACCAGATCTAAAACTGTAGTATAAAGCAGTGGTCACCAAAACCATTTGGTATTGGTTAAGAAATAGACTAGTTGATCAGTTCAATAGTTTAGGTTCTCAGGACAAAATAGTCAATAGCTATAGCAATTTAATGTTTGACAAACCCAAAGAACCCAACTTTTGGGACAATAATTCACTTTTTGATAAAAAATTTGCTAGGAAAATTGGAAATTAATATGGTAGAGAGTAGGCATGGACCCACACTTAACACTGCACACCAAGATAAGATCAAAATGGGTTCATGATCTAGGCATAAAGAATGAGATTATAAATAAATTGGAAGAACATAGGATAGTTTACCTCTCAAACCTGTGGAAGAAGAAGGAATTTGTGAGCAAAGAAGAACTACAGATCATTATTGATCATAAAATAGAAAATTTTGATTATATCAACTTAAAAACCTTTTGTACAAATAAAACTAATGCAGACAAGATTAGAAGGGAGGCAATAAACTGGTAAAACGTTTTTAGAGTTAAAGGAAAATATATAGAGAATTGACTCTAATTCATAAGAAATCAAGCCATTCTCCAATTGATAGTCAAAGGCTAGGAACAAGGACATGAAAAGACAATTTTAAGATGATGAAATTGAAACAATTTCTACTCATATGAAAAAGTATTTCAAATCATTATTGATCAGAGAAATACAAAATTAAGACAACTCTGAGATACTACCACATACCTGTCAGATTGGCTAAGATGACAGGAAAAGATAATGACGAATGTTGGAGGGGATGTGGGAAACTGGGACACTGATGCATTGTTCATGGAATTGTGAATGGATCCAACCATTCTGGAGAGCAATCTGTAATTATACTCAAAAAATAAACAAATTGTGTATACCGTTTGATCCAGAAGTGCTACAACTTGGCTTATATCCCAAAGAGATATTAAAGAAGGGAAAGGATCTGTATGTGCAAAAATGTTTGTGGCAGCCCTTTTTGTAGTGGCTAGATAATGGAAATTGAATAGATGCCTATCAATTGAAGAATGGCTGAGTAAATTATGGTATATGAATGCTATGGAATATTATTGTTCTGTAAGAATTGACCAGCAGGATGAATACAAAGAGGGTTGGAGAGACTTACACAAACTGATGATAAATGAAATGAGCAGAACCAGGAGATCATTATACACTTCAACAATACTATATGAGGATCAATTCTGATGGAAGAGGCTACCTTCAGCAATGAGAGGTTCCAATTCAGTTCCAATTGATCTGTAATGAATAGAGCCAGGTACATCCAGCAAAAGAACATTGGGAAATGAGTGTGGACCACAACATAGCATTTACACTCTTTCTGTTGTTGTTTGCTTACATTTTTGTTTTTATTCCCAGGTTATTTTACCTTTCTAATTCCGATTTTTCTTATGCAACAAGGGAATTATATATTTAAGATATACTTTAACATGTTTAACATGTATGAGACTGCCTGCCATCTAGGGGAAGGGGTAAAGGGAAGGAATGAAAAAGTTGGAACAGAAGTGTTTGCAAGGATCAATGTTGAAAACTTACCTATTCATACATTCTGTCAATAAAAAGCTATAATAATAAAGAAACATACTATTTTCATATTTTTATTTCACATGTTTCTCTTTTTTTCTGAGTTTTTTTTGACACTATAACTAATAAAGAAATATGTTTAAAATCACTGTACTTACATAACATAGAAGATTGCTTGCTTTCTTGAGGAAGGGGAAATAAAAGAAGGGAGGGACAAAATTTTGGTTACTCAAAACTTACCAAAAAATGAAAACTATCTTTACAAATAATTGAAAAAATAAAATAAAATTATTAAACAAAGAAAAATAAAATAAAATACAATAAATTAACTAATTTCTTCTCTTGTGGAAGAAGGGAAATGGAAAATAAGCATCAAATGAGCAAAAAACTCAAACAGCAATAAAAGGTTAATATGAAATTTCCCAAAAGATATTCTTTTCTTTATATCTCTATTAGTAGTTCTCCCTACTCCAAAAATATGCTTCATTTATAATGATTAATAAAATCAATTAAATTAAAAGCACAAGAACACTTCATTTAAAGAACTTATAATATTACAGCTCTTCAGATGATAGATCTTAAAACAGAGTTTTTAAAAAGGAGAAGGCATTCCAGGTGGAATAAACAGTATGATCAAAGCAGAGGTCTAAAAATTGTGGAATGTTTATATAATGGTAATTTTAATTAAAATTGAAATTAATTAATTAGTTTAATTAGGTTATCTAATTGATTAGCTAACAATTTAACTCACTATTTCCCTGTGTTTCCAGGATCATAAACCAATGACTAAATTTCCATTTTCATAAGCTAAGTTTGAAGTTGTAACAAATAAGTTGAAAATAATCCCTGTCCCCAAAGTGGATAAAATAGAACATGTGAAGTTTATTCAATGAACCAAAGCTGTAATGACATCAAGAAAAATGCCTCAAATCATCATAGCAATAAACCCAATATCTGGTTCAGTTTCAAAAGATAATCATGTTAAATCCTCTGCTAGTTTCAGGAACATGGCATTTTCATTTAACAACCAAGTAGCAAAGGCACTTCTTTGCACATTCATCCACTTAAATAAAAAAGAGATGAGGTCAGGATAGTTAGTAAGCAAAATATACACACTATTCCCTCTTTATTCTCTCTTATTCACTCTTGCCTGGAAAGAGATTGTGGGAAATAATGACCATCAGATAGTCATTGTCAGTGTCTGTTATTAACGAATAGGTAGTGAGAGGTAAAACTATTGCCAATATCATCTCCTATTACACTTTAAGTGTGACAAAATAAATGACTAAAAGAGATTTGAACCAGGTTTTTCTCATTTTATACACTTAAAATATTTTGACCTTTGTTTTTAAGTTTTTGTCTCAAGAAAAAAGAAAATGTTTACAACATTTTCCCCTCTAGATCTGTTTCACATCATTTGTTTTTTCTACCATGTAAAATAGAACTTGTCACTTGGTTATTCTGTTTTGTTGCTGTTGCTGTTGTTTGATTCTGTTTGTTTGTTTGATTTTTTCTGAGTGGCAAAGGGGAAGAAAGATAAAAAAAAAACTTGGAAACTAGGAATTAAGCTCAGTCTTGCCAATATTTTAAAAATAAAGTATGCTGAAGAGATATTTTTGATATATATATAAACTTACAAACATGTAATAAAACAGAATCTGTGTCAACTCTTAAAAATTCCAAGGTGCCCTCTAGTACTTTCAAAAGTACTAGAAAGGACATTGGAGTTTTGTATATATGTATGTATTTTAAATGGAGGCAATAAAATGCATGTATATTTTAAGTTTTCCTTTAAATTTGCTTTTTGTCTGTTAAAAAGTACATCTGTAAACATGTATGTATGTACATGCATATGTAATATGCACATGTATATGTCATATACAGATAATTTTATATATATATATATATATATATATATATATATATATATATATATATATATATATATATATATATATATATATATAAAAATACTCGACAAAGCAAACAAACAAAAAACCTATTAACAAAGGCACTAACTAGGAAAGCTTGCCAAGCCCTTTCTAGTATTAACATTTTTCCCTTCCTGGCTTTTTTCAATGGAAAGGTCCTTTCTGCCATACAAATTATTAAAATAAATTCTTCCAGGAGGGCGGAGCTAAGATGGCAGAGCAGATACACCTTCTGAAAAAGACCCTAAAAAAAGAACTCCACGGAATATTGTGGCTAAGCTGCAGAATTACCACACAAAGGAAAGAATATTGCAAGCAGCTAGAAAAAAGCAATTCAAATATCAAGGGGACACAATAAGGGTCACTCAAGATCTGGCTGCCTCCACATTAAAAGATCGAAGGGCCTAGAACCTGATATTCCGAAAGGCAAAAGATCAAGGATTGCAACCAAGAATAAACTACCCAGCTAAGTTTAGCATTTTCTTCCAAGGAAGAAGATGGTCATTCAATGAAACAGAGGAATTCCATTTATTTTTAAGAAAAAAAAAAAAACAGACTTAAACAAAAAAAATTGATCTACATACACAAGACTGGAGAGAAACAGAAAAAGGTAAAAAGAACTCTTGAGAACTGTATCTCTGTTGTGGATATATACAAAGTCCGCATGGATAATTTGATTTTACTGATATAAAAAAGGGGGGGAGTAGTAAAGGGAAGGGGGTAGTATCAGAAAAAGGGGAAGGAGTGATAAAAAGAGGGAAACTACATCCCAGGAAGAGGCATAGAAAATATACCATATCTGAGGGAATTGAGAGAGGGGGAGAAACATTGTGTGAATCTTACTCTTATCAGAAGAGGCTCAAAGAGTAAATAATTGACATATTTGTTTTTCAGAAAATTCTCTCTCACCTCATTAAAAGGGTGGAGAGGAAAAGGGAAAAAGAAAAGGGGAATAAGGGAAGGGACTTGGAAGGAGAGGGTGGGATACTAAAAAAGGGAGGGCTGTATACCACAAGTGGGGTCTATAAATTAAATATTGGGGAAGGGGTTCAGGGGGGTCAAGGGAAAAAGCATAATCTGGGGGTAATATGATGGCAGGAAATACAAAATTAGTAATTTTAACTGTAAATGTGAATGGGATGAACTATCCCATCAAATGGAGACAGATAGCAGACTGGATCAAAAGTCAGAACCCTACAATATGTTGTTTACAGGAAACACACTTAAAGCAGGGAGATACATAAAGAGTAAAGGTAAAGGGTTGGAGCAGAATCTATTATGCTTCATGTAAAGCCAAAAAAGCAGGGGTTGCCATCTTTATCTCAGATCAAGCAAAAGCAGAAGTAGATCTCGTTAAAAAAGATAAGGAAGGCAACTATATCCTGCTGAAAGGTAGCATAAATAATGAAGCCATATCAATACTAAACATATATGCACTAAGTGGTATAGTATCTAACTTTCTAAAGGAAAAGTTAAGAGAGTTGCAAGAAGAAATAGACAGTAAAACTATAATAGTGAAAGATCTCAACCTTGCACTCTCAGATTTAGACAAATCAAACCACAAAACAAACAAGAAAGAAATTAAAAAAGTAAATAGAATATTAGAAAAACTAGGTATGATAGACCTTTGGAGAAAACTGAATGGCGATAGAAAGGAATATACTTTCTTCTCAGCAGTTCATGGATCCTATACAAAAATTGACCATGTATTAGGACATAAAGATCTCAAAATTAAATGTAGGAAGGCAGAAATAATAAATGCCTTCTTCTCAGACCACAATGCAATAAAAGCTACATTCAGTAAAAAGTTAGGGATAAATAGACCAAAAAGTAAATGGAAACTGAATAATCTCATCTTAAAGAATGACTGGGTGAAACAGCAAATTATAGAAACAATTAATAATTTCATTCAAGATAATGACAATGATGAGACATCATACCAAAACCTGCTGGATGCAGCTAAAGTGGAAATAAGGGGAAATTTTATATCTTTAGAGGCTCATATGAACAAAATAGAGAAAGAGAAGATTAATGAATTGGTCCTACAACTTAAAAAGCTAGAAAAAGATCAAATTAAAAACCCCCAACCAAAAATCAAACTTGAAATACAAAAATTAAAAGGAGAAATCAATAATATTGAAAGTAAAAAAACTATTGAATTAATAAATAAAACCAAGAGTTGGTTTTATGAAAAAGCCAATAAAATAGATAAACCTTTGGTAAATCTGATCAGAAAAAGGAAAGAGGAAAATCAAATTGTTAGTCTTATAAATATGAAAAGGGGAATCTTTCCACCAATGAAGAAGAAATTAGAGAAATAATAAGGAGTTACTTTGCCCAACTTTATGCCAATAAATTTGATAACTTAAGTGAAATGGATGACTTCCTCCAAAAATATAGGCTTCCTACATTAACAGAGGAGGAGATAAATTGCTTAAATAGTCCCATTTCAGAAAAAGAAATAGAACAAGCTATTAATCAACTCCCCAGGAAAAAATCCCCTGGACCAGATGGATTTACTGTGAATTCTACCAAACATTTAAAGAACAATTAGCCCCAATGTTATATAAACTATTTGAAAAAATAGGGGATGAAGGAGTCCTCCAAAGTCTTTTTATGACCCAGACAAGGTACTGATACCTAAACCAGGTAGATCGAAAACTGAGAAAGAAAATTATAGATCAATCTCCTTAATGAATATTGATGCTAAAATTTTAAATAAGATATTAGCAAAAAGAATTCAGAAAATCATCCCCAGGATAATACACTATGATCAAGTAGGATTTATACCAGAAATGCAGGGCTGGTTTAATATTAGGAAAACTATTAGTATAATTAATCATATTAATAATCAAATTAATAAAAAAAAATGTGATCATCTCAATAGATGCAGAAAAAGTATTTGATAAAATCCAACATCCGTTCCTACTAAAAACGCTTGAGAATATAGGAATAAATGGACTATTTCTTAGAATAATCAGGAGCATATATTTATGAATGTCAGTAAGCATAATATGCAATAGAGATAAACTGGAACCTTTCCCAGTAAGATCAGGAGTGAAACAAGGTTGTCCACTATCACCATTACTATTCAATATAGTACTAGAAACGCTAGCCTTGGCAATAAGAGCCGAGAAAGGGATTCAAGGAATTAGAGTAGGAAATGAGGAAATCAAACTATCACTTTTTGTAGATGACATGATGGCATACTTAGAGAACCCCCAAAGACTCTGCTAAAAAGCTATTAGAAATAATTCAGAATTTTAGCAAAGTGTCAGGATACAAAATAAATCCACATAAATCCTCAGTGTTTTTATATATCACCAACAAAATGCAACAGCAAGAGATACAAAGAGAAATTCCATTCCAAACAAATGTTGAGGGTATAAAATATTTGGGAATCTATCTACCAAAGAATAGTCAGGAATTATATGAGCAAAATTACTAAACACTTGCCACAAAAATAAAGTCAGATTTAAATAATTGGAACGACATTCAATGCTCTTGGATAGGCCGAGCGAATATAATAAAGATGACAATACTCCCCAAACTAATCTATTTATTTAGTGCTATACCAATCAAACTCCCAAGGAACTATTTTACTGACCTAGAAAAAATAACAACAAAATTCATATGGAAGAATAATAAAAGGTCGAAAATTGCAAGGGAACTAATGAAAAAAAAGTCAGATGAAGGTGGTCTAGGTGTATCTGTTCTAAAACTATATTGTATAGCAGCAGTCACCAAAACCATTTGGTATTGGCTAAGAAATAGACCAGTTGATCAGTGGAACAGATTAGGTACAAAGGACAAAAAAGGGTATATCTATAGTAATCTAGTCTTTGACAAACCCAAAGATACCAACATTAGGGATTCAAATTCATTATTCGGAAAAAACTGTTGGGAAAACTGGAAATTAGTATGGCAGAAATTAGATATGGATCCACACTTAACTCCATATACCAAGATAAGATCAAAATGGGTCCATGATGTAGGCTTAAAGAATGAGATCATAAATAGATTAGAGAAACAGAAAATAGTCTACCTCTCAGACCTGTGGAGGAGGGAGGAATTTATTACCAGAGGAGACCTAGAGATCATTATTGATCACAAAAATAGAAGATTTTGATTACATCAAACTAAAAAGTTTCTGTACAAACAATACTAATGCAAACAAGATTAGAAGGGAAGTAACAAATTGGGAAAATATTTTTACAGTTAAGGGTTCTGATAAAGGTCTCATTTCCAAAATATATAGAGATTTGACCCTAATTTATAAGAAATCAAACCATTCTCCAATTGATAAAAGGTCAAAGGATATGAACAGACAATTCTCAGATGATGAAATTGAAATTATATCCACTCATATGAAAGAGTGTTCCAAATCACTATTGATCAAAGAAATGCAAATTAAGACAACTCTGAGATACCACTACACACCTGGCAGATTGGCTAAGATGACAGGAACAAATAATGATGGATGTTGGAGGGGATGTGGGAAAACTGGGACACTGATACATTGTTGGTGGAGTTGTGAAAGAATCCAACCATTCTGGAGAGCAATTTGGAACTATGCCCAAAAAGTTATCAAACTGTGCATACCCTTTGATCCAGCATTGTTGCTATTGGGTTTATATCCCAAAGAAATACTAAAGAGGGGAAAGGGACCTGTATGTGCCAAAATGTTTGTGGCAGCATTTTTTGTAGTGGCTAGAAGCTGGAAGATGAATGGATGTCCATCAATTGGAGAATGGTTGGGTAAATTATGGTATATGAAGGTTATGGAATATTATTGCTCTGTAAGAAATGACCAGCAGGAGGAATACAGAGAGGTTTGGAGAGACTTACATCAACTGATGCTGAGTGAAATGAATAGAATCAGAAGATCGCTGTACACTTCAATGTTGTATGAAGATGTATTCTGATGGGAGTGGATATCTTCAACATAAAGAAGATCCAACTCACTTCCAGTTGATTAATGATGGACAGAAACAACTACACCCATAGAAGGAACACTGGGAAGTGAATGTAAATTGTTAGCACTACTGTCTATCTACCCAGGTTACTTACACCTTCGGAATCTAATACTTAATGTGCAACAAGAAAATGGGATTTACACACATATATTGTATCTAGGTTATATTGTAACACATGTAAAATGTATAGGATTGCCTGTCATCTAGGGGAGGGAATAGAGGGAAGGAGGGGATAATTTGGGAAAATGATTAAAAGGGATAATGTTATAAAAAAATTACTCATGCATATATACTGTCAAAAAATTTATAAATAATAAAAAAAATAAGCAAACCATGTCCCAGGAACTGTGTTAGTTATTAGGATAAGAACTAGGATGGGAATAGTTTCATTTTTTCATCTTTACATACCCAGTGCACATAGTAGGCACTTAATGCTTTTTGATTGATTGTTGTTTTAATGAGTTGACAAGACAACTGTGTGTAGAGATCTCTGAATAAAGGAGAGATCCACGAAGACTGAAAAAATAAAATAAAATAAAATAAATACTTCCCTAAATAATAAAGATTTGTTTCTACCAGAAAATAAAGGTGAAAAGAAGTTTTGGCCTTATACCCAGGTTAAATTATTCTTCCAATGTCAAACTGCTTTGGGTAATGTTATATCTTACAAAGAGAAAACAGAAGGTTTGCTCATTAACTGAGTTCAGAAAGGTCTTCTCTAAGTACAGTTGAAAACACTATTAATTCCTGGTCTTTAGTTGTGCTAATTTTATAACAACAAAGTAATAACATTTTCTTTATTCTTTCAAGAGCAATTATTAAACAGTAAAACAATCTGGTTAATCCTAATATTACCCAAGGTTTCATCTTTAATAGTTGGCAGATACATGTGTTGAATTTTAAAGCATAACAGATCAGACTCAAGCCTCTTGTTAGACATTGAGAATACAGAAATGAAAAATAAGGCACAGATCCTACCCTTAAAGCACTCTGGTAGGAGGATGATAAATGTATATTACTAACTGAAGTGTAGTCAATATGTGATTAGCATATAACAGAAAGTCAAACCAAGACAACTGAGAGATTCATTTGTAGTTACATATATGGATTACAGAGGATTTCATGGGCATCCAAATCAAATCTGAAAGGAAGAAAATTATTTTGTCAGGTGATAACACTAAAGAATCAAGCACAAATACTTTTGAGTAAAAAGTCAGGCATGTGTATTAAATACCTTTATCAGCACCATGGCGAATGGGTTGAAACTGACAAATAGATAACATGTTAGTCTGGGTAAGAGATAATGAAAGTCGGAATTAGGCTGGTTATAGAAGGAAAGAAAAAAGAAAGGGAAATGCAGGGGATGCTATAGTACTAAAATTTGGATTTGCCCATTGATAAAATCTACATACACACACACACACACACACACACACACACACACACACACACACACACACACACACACACAGCCTTTTCATTTAAGTTCTAAATTGACTGCAATGTTCTCATTTTAAGAAATGGTATTTAACCTCAACAGAAATAGAGGATTTAGAGTAAGGGACAACTTTTTAGGGGGGCATGGATAAGAGATGTATTTGGTTTTAGATATCATGAGTTTCACTTCCAGTTGATCAATGATGGACAGAAACAACTACACCCAGAGAAGGAACACTGGGAAGTGAATGTAAATTGTTAGCACTACTGGCTATCTACCCAGGTTACTTATACCTTCGGAATCTAATACTTAACATACAACAACAAAATTGGATTTACACACATATATTGTATCTTGGTTATACTGTAACACATGTAAAATGTATGGGATTGCCTGTCATCTAGGGGAGGGAATAGAGGGAAGGAGGGGATAAATTGGAAAAATGATTAAAAGGGATAATGTTATAAAAAAAAATTACTCATGCATATATACTGTCAAAAAATTTATAATAAAGTGACTTTGTTATCAATAAAAAAAAGATATCATGAGTTTGAGATATATAGTTAAAGGTATGAAGTAGAAAGTTTGAAATGTGAGAACAGAGATAAGGGGAAGGGTTGGGATTAGTGATAGACTTGGGAGTAATCTAATATTAACCTTCATTTGGACACAAATTCTAATGCACTCTTGGCCTCTTTTCTCCTTTTGCATTCTCTCTCTCTTCTCTCTGTCTCTGTCTCTATGTCTCTCCTTTCTGTGTGTGTGTGTGTGTCTCTCTCTGTGTGTCAGTCTGTCTCTGTTTCTGTCTCTGACTCTGTCTCTCTGTCTCTTTCTGTCTGTCTCTGTGTCTTTGTGTCTCTGTCTCTGTCTCTCTCTCACTTTCTCGTCTCTCTTAGTTTCTCTCTGTCTCTCTGTCGGTCTCTGCTTGTTTCTGTCTCCATGTCTCTGTGTGCCTCTGTCTCTCTCTCATTTTTCACACACACCTCACCTTACTTGACCCTCATTATTTCTTGCTTAGATTATTGCAATTGCACCTCTTACATCAATTCATTTTTCGCCCATGCAATCTATCATTACCACAACAGCAAAATAATTTCCAAAATAAAAAATGACCTTTTATTCTCCTTAAAATGTACCAGAAGCTCCTTATTATCTCTAGTTCTGAAATCAAATTCTATTTGACATCTGACAACCCTCAAATCCTGACTACAACCTTGCCTTTCTAGTATTATATATCATTCACTTTCAACTACTATTCAATTCGAAACTTTCTACTTGTTCTTCTTTACACAGTATCCTCTATGTGTTCATCATTTACGGCTTTATACCAATCATCCCTTAGAGGTAGAATACTTTTGCTCCTCAATTTTGCCTTTTTCAAAACCTTTGATTCCTTAAAGATTCAGCTCAAGCATAATCTTCTATATGATTCTGCCAGTTGAAAGTGTGCCTCTTCCCAATTCCCCCAATTATATCATCTTTATGTATATGTATGTGTGTCTATATGTAATATAGACACACATATATATCTATATTCACATATACACATATATTTATGTGTATAAGTACATTATATTGTTTATGCAGAGTTACCTATCTCTCTACTATATTTTTATATGTGTATCTTGGTATAATGGATAGAGAACACATTTCAGAATGGGAGGCCTGGATTCAAATCTCATTTCGTTTTTAAAAATTTTATTTAGTTTATTTATTTTAATACATATTGCTTTATGAATCATGTTAGGAGAGAAAAATCATAAGAAGGAAAAACTATGGGAGAGAAAAACAAACAAAAAAAAAAGAAGTTGAACATAGTAGGTATTGATTTACATTCAATTTCCATGGTTCTTTTTCTGGATATACTCAGTTTATTCTATCCAGAGTTTATTAGGATTATTTTATATCACTTAATCACTGAGAAGAACCAAGTCTTTCAGAACTGATCATCATGGATTCTTGATATTATTGCATACAACATATTCCTGATTCTTTATTTGATTCAACATAAACTTCATGTAAAATTTCCCAGGCCTTTCTAAAGTTAGTTTGTTCATCATTTTTATAGAATAATAATATTCCATTATCTTCATGTAGCACAGTTTATTCAGCCATTCCCCAATTTATGAGCATTCATTCATTTTCTAGTTCTTTGCAACCACAAAAAGAGCTGCTAAAACATTTGCTCTCTTTGGTGTTTTTCTTGGAACACAGATCTAGTCATGGCACGCTGGGTCAAAGAGTATGCACAGATTTACAAATCTTTGAGCAGAGTTCAAAATTGTTTTCTGTTAGGTTCTTACTAAGTGCTAATGAGATAATAAGATATTAGGTTCTTACTAAGTGCTAAGTCGGTACTTGACAATTTTCTAGTTCCGGCCTTTCCTGGGAGTTTGACTTGTGAATTCCTGGGGAAGAGCTTGTGTGCTTGGGAGGAGCAAGTTCATTGGTTGAAGTGGTTCTTCCCAGAAGCCCTTGCATTATCCCACGCCCATTCTCTGGGAGGATAAAGAGGGCAGCTCTGGAGGAAAAAAGTCAGTCTCTGCTCTAGACCAGGGTTGACACGACTCTCTGCAGGAAGGGAAGTCACTTCTCTGGACGAGAGTTAACGGCAACTGTCTGGAGATAATGGTTCTCTACAGGAAGAAGAATCTGTTGGAGAGATTTGGATTGACACAGAAGATCTCCTCCCAGAGAGCGATCAGCAGCTTCTGGAGACAACAGCACGTTACAGTTTTCCAGAATTGTTAGATCATTTCACAACTCCACAACAATGTATTAGTGTGGCATTTTTCCCACATCCCCCCCAATATTTATTATTATCTTTTCCGGCCATCTTGGCCAATCTGAGAGCTGTGAAGTGATAATGCAGAGTTATTTTATTTGGGATTTCTCTTATAAATAGTGATTAAGGCATTTTAATATGATTATAGAAGGCTTTAAATTTGTTATTTGAAAATTGATATTCATATCCTTTAACCATTTATCAATTGGGGAATGGCTTGTATCATCATAAATTTGACATGTTTCTTTATATATTTTAGAAATGAGACCTATCAGAAATACTGGATGTGAAGTTTTTCCCCACTTTGTACTTCTCTCTTAATATTGTTCCTGTTATATTTGTTTGTGCAAAAAATTTTTAATGTAATGTAATCAAATTTTTCCATTTTGCATTTCATATTTTCTCATTCTCTTTTGGTCATAAATTCCTCCTTTCTCTAAAGATCTGACAGGTAATTTATCCTTTGTTGTCCTAAATTGTTTATGGTGTCACTCTCTATGCCCAAATCATATACTCATTTTGAATTTATTTTGGTATGTAGTATGAGATATAATCTATGTTAAGTTCTAATATATTGTTTTCCAGTTTTCCCAACAATTTTTTTGTGAAATAGTATAGGGTAGGAGCAAGGGAGGCAGATGCTTTATCTCCCTCCTTTCCTCCTATTTGTCCACTAATGCCTGGTATTTTCTTTTTTCTGTGTCTGTTCTGTTTATTGTTTTCCCCTAAATTAATGATTATTCCAAGAGGGCAGTATCCAACTGATGAGTTCAAATTATACATCAGAGTCATCATAAAGGTCACATAAGCAACTGAGTAGCAGCAATGTCACATAAGGAGTTAATGTATCAATTTAGTAATCTGTTTTATTCAGTTTAGGGATGGATTGACTAATCACACCGTGCCCCACTAGGAGTCCATCAAGTGAAACAAGGGAACAACTAGTCCAGTTTGGATGCCATGCCCAGAAGCACACTTGGTAGGCACTCCATTTCCAAATCAGATGTTTTGTGTTTGTCTCTATGTGTTTCTTATATCCTAACTCAAAACGTTTGTGATTGACATTAATGCTCTCTTTCTCTAAGGATCTTATATGTGCAAGAAGAAAGTGTGTTACTGGTTTGGGAAAGAAACATTTTTTGTAATTGTTCTTGCTATACCTTCTTGTAAATATCCCATTGTAAAAGCTCATTAATTTCAACTAAATGACAGACATTGGGTGAAGCAAATGAGATGAAATATAGTATTAAAAGACACATGCCATCAGAGTTGTCTCTAGATTTCTGAAGAGGAACAGCTTATTTTCTAATCCAGTTTTAGTTGGGGGTACTATATTAAGAAATGGCTTACCAAAAAAAGGCATTAAATTTTGGAATATGTTATAAAAGAAAGCCATTCATTTTTCTTTTGCTATTAGAAAACATTTAAATAATTTAGGGATAATCTCTTTCTCTCTCTCTCTCTCTCTCTCTCTCTCTCTCTCTCTCTCTCTCTCTCTCTCTCTCTGTCTCTCTCTCGCGCTCTCTCTCTCTCTCTCTCTCTCTCTCTCTCTCTCTCTCTCTCTCTCTCTCTCTCTCTCTCTGTCTGTCTCTCTCTCCCTCCCTATCTCTCTCTCTCTTTTATTTTTTTTCCTGAAGCAACGGGGGTTAAGTCACAAGCCTAGTGTCTCACAGCAAGTGTTAAGTGTGTGAGATCAAATTTGAATTCAGGTTCTCCTGATTTCAGGAGTGGCGCTCTATCCACTGGACCACCTAGCCTCTCTGGAGATAATCTCTTGTGACAAGAACAACATTAAATTTGGAATCAAGAGTCTATGATTAAAATCTATGTAAACTTTTTTTTTATGTGACTGACCATAATTCAGTAATTAAATATCTATGAGCTTAAGCTTTCTTTGTGTAAAATGGGAGTAAAAATAAATTCATAGCATAAATCTCATAGAATTTTGAAAATTAAAGGATGAATGCAACAATTTCTAAAGAACCATAGTGTTATGTAAGTTTAAATAATTTTATTTTCATGTATATTGTATGTATGATGGCAGAGGAATAGAGTAGTAGAAATGTTAAGGTCTCTTCCAAAGTTATGATTGTATGGTCAGATGAAGGTTAAAAGATCAAAAAGCAGAAGAATTCTATAAAATTTAAAATAAAATATTTTTCTTTATCAACATACATCTTTGTTTCTAACTAATTTCTGAATTCAAAGATGTACACAGCTTTCTTTTTTTAATTAATTTTATAATTATACCATTTTTGACAGTACATATGCATAGGTAAGTTTTTACAACATTATCCCTTGTACTTCTGTTCCAAATTTTTCCCCTCCTTCCCCCCACCCCCTCCCCTAGAGGACAGGCATTCCATAAATATTAAATATGTTATAGTATATCCTAGGTACAATATATATGTGAAGAACCGAATCTTGTTGTTGTTGTTACAAAGGAAGAATTGGATTCGGAAGGTAAAAATAATCTGGGGAGAAAAACAAAAAATCCTAACACTTTACATTCATTTTCCAGTGTTCCTTTTCTGGGTGTAGCTGATTCTGTCCATCATTGATCAATTGGAATTGGATTAGCTCTTTTCTATGTTGAAGATATCCACTTCCATCAGAATACATCCTCATACAGTATCATTGTTGAAGTGTATAATGATCTCCTAGTTCTGCTCGTTTCACATAGCATCAGTTGATGTAAGTCTCTCCAAGCCTCTCTGTATTCATTCTGTAGGTCATTTCTTACAAAACAATAATATTCCATAACATTCATATACCATAATTTACCCAACCATTCTCCAATTGATGAGCACCCTTCATTTTCCAGTTTCTAGCCACTACGAAAAGACCTGCCACAAACATTTTGGCACATACAGGTCCCTTTCCCTTCTTTAGTATTTCCTTGGGATGTAAGCCCAGTAGTAGCATTGCTGGATAAAAGGGTATGCACAGTTTGATAACTTTTTGGGCATAATTCCAGATTGCTCTCCAGAATGGTTGGATTCTTTCACAACTCCACCAACAATGCATCAGTTTCCCAGTTTTTCCACATCCCCTCCAACATCCATCATTATTTGTTCCTGTCATCTTTGCCAATCTGACAGGTGTGTACACAGCTTTCTACAGAGTATCAATGTTAGATCCAATGTAGGGGTCCAGTCCTAATTCTCCAGCTACTAAGCTGATTAACCATGATTAAATCAAGTGATTGCTTCAAAACTCATTTCTTCATCTGCTAATAGGAAAAAAAAATGATATCTCAGTCATCTTCCAATTCTAAAATCAACTAATTAGTTCTCATAGAAGTAGTGTACCATATACAATTAAGGTCCTAAAGCATATTTACTTTGGAAGAAGAAACAATCTTTTGAAGAAGGGGCTGTTGGGATGAGGACAGCAGGGAATCAGGGTAGTTAAGTGAAAAGAAAGTGGATAGACTCCAGCACAGCTTGATGTCAAGACTCATCTCTCTGGATTCAAATTTGGTCTTAGATACTATCTGTGTGATACTGGGAAAAACTCCTATTTGCCTCAGTTATTTTTTTCATCTATAAAATGAGCTAGAGAAGGAAATCACAAAGTATTCCAATATCTCAAAAAAAAATGATGTTATAAAGAACTACACTAGACTGACAAATGACTGAATTAAAAACAGATTATCAACAAAAGATCAAGACTTGTGTTTAGAACTAGGAAAAAGATGTAAAATGGGAAACAATTTGGCTTTCTTGATTGGAAAAAAATAGCAATCTAAGTTACCAGAATTAAAAACTGAATAAGATTAGCAGAAATTCTTTAGGAAAATCTTCAAAATTATGAAAACACTTAGGCAAAAGAATATACCTGAGGGGATAGCTTAGTGATTTAAGCATCAAGTTAACAAGGACAACAACAACAAAAAAGTAATCTTTAGGAAACCACACATTCAAATCCCAGAAGGAAGACTTTAAAAATTAGTCTGTCACTGTGCCTGAACTTCTTTCATTTATAGACTATTTGTCAGATTATTTGCAAATAAATTTGGCAAGAGAATGGAGACTTCAAGCCTGATACTTAGGTAAATAATTTGAGATCATGTATGATTCTACTCCTCCTATCAGGTATTATTTTCTATGGTTTATACTCACATTATAGGAAAGCAACTTCAGAAATTTTATTATCAAACTCTTGAGACACCAGGGCGGAGCCAAGATGGCGGAGAAGAAACACACGTCTCTGTGAATGTCCTCACTCCTTCACAACCAATTAGATAAATTAAGTCTCAGAATTAGCTCAGGACTGATAGATACCACAAGGACTGGAAGCACGACTTACCAGCTGAAGAGAATCTGGAGTTTCAACAGGAAAGGTCAGTTCTCAGGGGAGAAATAAGAGAGACCAGCACAGACGGTGGGGTAGTGGCACACTGCGCCCATTGCGCTGGGAGGGGCTCTGGGATCAGAGAAGCCACTGAGGTAAAGGAATCTGGCACAGGCTGTTAGCTCTTCTCTGCTAATTATTTAGCAGTTCAGAAGAGAAAGCCAAAATATTTTAAAACTCACATTATATTTTCCCCGGACCCTGGAGGTGACTCAGCAGATCTCAGCACCAGGGGGTGTGGCCTCAGCTACCTCCTGAGAATAGTTAAGAGATTGACAAGTGGGTGGATACGGCCCAAGGCAACACACACTGCCTAGTTTAGCTGGAGGGAGTGGAACTCAGCCCCAGGAAGTCCCAGAGAAGTGGAACCTTTGAACTAGGGACCGCGGTTTCTGGAAGACACTTCCAGTTTGACCACAGGGGCTTTTCACGTCACCTGCTGCAGACATCCACGCCCAACCCGGACACATAGGCTGGGCTTTGTGCTGTCTTTACTATTCTACGCCCTCGAAGCACAGTAGTGCTAATCACCTCTGAGGCACTTCCAGGGAGGGGGTGGGGAACTCTCTCCCAGAGCTCTATCTTAGCTCAGGCACAGGAGCCTCTGCATCCATCTGGTCTGGGAGGAAGCTGGTAAAGAAGTAAATAAATAATTTCCTACCCCAGGGACAGACCCCAAAAGATTTTTTTAAATATGAGCAAAAAAGCTAGAAAAACCATAGATTCCTTCTATACAGAGAAAGAGTGGGTATCCAACCCCGAGGAACTTAACAGCAGAGAGTCAGCAGATAACAACCCAAAGGGGAACGATCCCTGCCCCCCATCACATAACTCTCTCCTAGAAGAACCTCTTAAAAAATTGAGGGAGATTGAAGAAAAATGGGGAAAGGAAAGGAAAGCTATGATAGAGAATAACAACATCCTGAAATTGGAGTTGGAAAAAATAAAGAATTCACAGGAGATGCAGGGAAACAAAATTTATGAATTAGAAAAGGTTAAAAAAACACAGGAAAGTAGGATTTCTGAATTGGAAAAGATAAAAAAGTCTCAAGAAAATAGAATTTCTGAATTGGAAAAAGAAAATAATTCTCAAAAAAAAATTAGGGAAATGGAAAAAAATTCAATAGAGCAAAATAATTCATTTAAAAACGAAATTGGGCATTTACAAAAAGAACTAAAAACTGTGAAAGAAGAAAATAACTCCTTAAAAGTCAGGATGGAACAAATAGAAATGAATGATTCACAGAGAACCCAAGAATCAAACAAAGGAAAAAAAATGAGAAGCTGGAGAACAACGTCAAATACTTACTGGGAAAATCTATAGACCTGGAAAATAGATCTAGGAGAGATAATCTGCGGATTATTGGACTTCCAGAAAACTATGACCAAAAAAAGAGCCTAGATTCTATTTTACAGGAAATTATCAAGGAGAACTGTCCAGAGATAATAGAAACAGAAGGGAAAGTAGATGTGGAAAGAATTCATCGAACTCCTTCTGAAATAGACCCTAAAAAAAGAACACCACGGAATATAATGGCTAAGCTGCAGAATTACCACACAAAGGAGAAAATCCTGCAAGCAGCTAGAAAAAAACAATTTAAATACCAAGGTGCCACAATAAGGGTCACCCAAGATCTGGCTGCCTCCACATTAAAAGATAGAAGGGCCTGGAACCTGATATTCCGTAAGGCAAAAGATCAAGGACTGCAACCAAGAATGAACTACCCAGCTAAGTTTAGCATCTTTTTCCATGGAAGAAGATGGTCATTCAATGAAACAGAGGAATTCTATATGTTTCTAAGAAAAAAACCAGACTTAAACAAAAAATTTGATCTACATCCACAAGACTGAAGAGAAACAGAAAAAGGTACACAGAACCCTTGAGAACTGTAACTCTGTTGTGGGTATATAAAAAATACTCAAGGATAATTTGATTTTACTGATATAAAAGAAAAAAAGGGGGGTGTAGTAAAGGGAAGGAGGTCGGTTCAGAAAAAGGGGAAGGAGTGATAAAAAGAGGGAAACTACATCCCAGGAAGAGACATAGAAAATACACCATATCTGAGGGAACTTAGTGAGGGGGAGAATCATTGTGTGAATCTTACTCTCATCAGGAGAGGCTCAAAGAGTAAATAATTAACATAATTGTTTTTCAGAGAATTTTCTCTCACCTCATTAAAAGGGGGGAGAGGAAAATGGAAAAGGAAAAAGAGAATAAGTGAAGGGACTTGAAGGGAGGGGGGAGGGATCCTAAAAAAAAAAAAAAGAGGGAGGGTTGCGCGTCACAAGGGGGGGTCTGTAAATTAAATATCGGGGAGGGGGATCAGGGGGGTCAAGGGAAAAAAGCATAATCTGGGGATAATACGATGGCAGGAAATACAGAATTAGTAATTTTAACTGTAAATGTAAATGGGATGAACGATCCCATCAAATGGAGACGGGTAGCAGATTGGATCAAAAAGCAGAACCCTACAATATGTTGCCTACAGGAAACACACTTAAAGCAGGGAGATACATACAGAATAAAGGTAAAAGGTTGGAACAGAGCCTATTATGCTTCAGGTAAAGCCAAAAAAGCAGGGGTAGCTATCCTTATCTCAGATCAAGCAAAAGCAGAAGTAGATCTCCTTAAAAAAGATAAGGAAGGAAACTATATCCTGCTGAAAGGTAGCATAAATAATGAAGCCATATCAATACTAAACATATATGCACCAAGTGGTATAGCATCTAACTTTCTAAAGGAAAAGTTAAGAGAACTGCAAGAAGAAATAGACAGTAAAACTATAATAGTGGGAGATCTCAACCTTGCACTCTCAGATTTAGACAAATCAAACCACAAAACAAACAAGAAAGAAATTAAAAAAGTAAATAGAACATTAGAAAAACTAGGTATGATAGACCTTTGGAGAAAACTGAATGGCAATAGAAAGGAATATACTTTCTTCTCAGCAGTTCATGGATCCTATACAAAAATAGACCATATATTAGGACATAAAGATCTCAAAATTAAATGTAGGAAGGCAGAAATAATAAATGCCTTCTTCTCAGATCACAATGCAATAAAAGCTACATTCAGGAAAAAGTTAGGGGTAAATAGACCAAAAAGTAATTGGAAACTGAATAATCTCATCTTAAAGAATGACTGGGTGAAAGAGCAAATTATAGAAACAATTAACAATTTCACCCAAGATAATGACAATGATGAGACATCATATCAAAATCTTTGGGATGCAGCTAAAGCAGTAATAAGGGGAAATTTTCTATCTTTAGAGGCTTATTTGAAGAAAATTGAGAAAGAGAAGATTAACGAATTGGGCTTACAACTTAAAAGGCTAGAAAAAGACCAAATAATAAACCCCCAACCAAAAATTAAACTTGAAATACAAAAATTAAAAGGAGAAATCAATAAAATTGAAAGTAAAAAAACTATTGAATTAATAAATAAAACCAAGAGTTGGTTTTATGAAAAAGCCAATAAAATAGATAAACCTTTGGTAAATTTGATCAAAAAAAAGAAAAAGGAAAATCAAATTGATAGCCTTACAAATGAAAAGGGGGATCTTTCCACCAATGAAGAGGAAATTAGAGAAATAATAAGGAGTTACTTTGCCCAACTTTATGCCAATAAATTTGATAACTTAAGTGAAATGGATGACTTCCTCCAAAAATATAGGCTCCCTAGATTAACAGAGGAGGAGATAAATTGCTTAAATAGTCCCATTTCAGAAAAAGAAATAGAACAAGCTATTAATCAACTCCCCAGGAAAAAATCCCCAGGGCCAGATGGATTCACATGTGAATTCTACCAAACATTTAAAGAACAATTAGCCCCAATGTTATATAAATTATTTGAAAAAATAGGGGATGAAGGAGTCCTACCAAACTCCTTTTATGACACAGACATGGTACTGATACCTAAACCAGGTAGATCGAAAACTGAGAAAGAAAATTATAGACCAATCTCCTTAATGAATATTGATGCTAAAATCTTAAATAAGATATTAGCAAAAAGACTTCAGAAAATCATCTCCAAGATAATACACTATGATCAAGTAGGATTTATTCCAGGAATGCAGGGCTGGTTTAATATTAGGAAAACTATTAATATAATTGACCATATTAATAATCAAATTAATAAGAACCATATGATCATCTCAATAGATGCAGAAAAAGCATTTGACAAAATCCAACATCCATTCCTACTAAAAACTCTTGAGAATATAGGAATAAATGGACTATTCCTTAGAATAATCAGGAGCATATATTTAAGACCTTCAGTAAGCATAATATGCAATAGAAATAAACTGCAACCTTTCCCAGTAAGATCAGGAGTGAAACAAGGTTGCCCACTATCGCCATTACTATTCAATATAGTACTAGAAACGCTAGCCTTGGCAATAAGAGCCGAGAAAGAGATTCAAGGAATTAGAGTAGGAAATGAGGAAATTAAACTATCACTTTTTGCAGATGACATGATGGTATACTTAGAGAACCCCAAAGACTCTGCTAAAAAGCTACTAGAAATAATTCAAAATTTCAGCAAAGTGGCAGGATACAAAATAAATCCACATAAATCCTCAGCATTTTTATATATCACTAACAAAATGCAACAGCAAGAGATACAAAGAGAAATTCCATTCCAAACAAATGTTGAGAGTATAAAATATTTGGGAATCCATCTACCAAAGAAAAGTCAGGAATTATATGAGAAAAATTACAAAACACTTGCCACAAAAATAAAATCAGATTTAAATAATTGGAAAGACATTCAGTGCTCTTGGATAGGCCGAGCGAATATAATAAAGATGACAATACTCCCCAAACTAATCTATTTATTTAGTGCTATACCAATCAGACTCCCAAGAAACTATTTCAATGACCTAGAAAAAATAACAACAAAATTCATATGGAAGAATAAAAGGTCGAGAATTGCAAGGGAACTAATGAAAAAAACCTCAGAGGAAGGTGGTCTAAGTGTACCTGATCTAAAGCTATATTATATAGCAGCAGTCACCAAAACCATTTGGTATTGGCTAAGAATTAGACCGGTAGATCAGTGGAACAGATTAGATACAAAGGACAAAAAAGGGTACATCTATAGCAATCTAATCTTTGACAAACCCAAAGATTCCAACATTAGGGATAAAAATTCATTATTTGGAAAAAACTGTTGGGAAAACTGGAAATTAGTATGGCAGAAATTAGATATGGATCCACACTTAACACCATATACCAAGATAAGATCAAAATGGATCCATGATTTAGGCATAAAGAGGGAGATAATAAATAGATTAGAGGAACAGAGGATACTCTACCTCTCAGACTTGTGGAGGAGGAAGGAATTTATGACCAGAGGAGAACTAGAGATCATTATTGATCACAAAATAGAAGATTTTGATTACATCAAACTAAAAAGTTTCTGTACAAATAATACTAATGCAAACAAGATTAGAAGGGAAATAACAAATTGGGAAAATATGTTTACAGTTAAAGGTTCTGATAAAGGTCTCATTTCCAAAATATACAGAGAACTGACCCTAATTTATAAGAAACCGAACCATTCTCCAATTGATAAATGGTCAAAGGATATGAACAGACAATTCTCAGAGGAAGAAATTGAAACTATATCCACTCACATGAAAGAGTGTTCCAAATCACTACTGATCAGAGAAATGCAAATTAAGACCACTCTGAGATACCACTACACACCTGTCAGATTGGCTAAGATGACAGGAACAAATAATGATAAATGTTGGAGGGGATGTGGGGAAATTGGGACACTAATACATTGCTGGTGGAGTTGCGAAAGAATCCAGCCATTCTGGAGAGCAATCTGGAATTATGCCCAAAAAGTTATCAAACTGTGCATACCCTTTGACCCAGCAGCGCTACTACTGGGATTATATCCCAAAGAAATACTAAAGAGCGGAAAGAGACATATATGTGCCAAAATGTTTGTGGCAGCTCTTTTTGTTGTAGCTAGAAACTGGAAGATGAATGGATGTCCATCAGTTGGAGAATGGTTGGGTAAATTGTGGTATATGAAGGTTATGGAATATTATTGCTCTGTAAGAAATGACCAGCAGGAGGAATACAGAGAGGCCTGGAGAGACTTAAATCGACTGATGCTGAGTGAAATGTGCAGAACCAGAAGATCACTGTACACTTCAACAACAATACTGTATGAGGATGTATTCTGATGGAAGTGGAAATCTTCAACATAAAGAAGATCCAACTCACTTCCAATTGATCAATGATGGACAGAGGTAGCTACACCCAGAGAAGAAACACTGGGAAGTGAATGTAAATTGTTAGCACTAATATCTGTCTGCCCAGGTTGCATGTACCTTCGGATTCTAATGTTTATTGTGCAACAAGAAAATGATATTCACACACATGTATTGTACCTAGACTATATTGTAACACATGTAAAATGTATGGGATTGCCTGTCATCGGGGGGAGGGAATAGAGGGAGGGGGGGTAATTTGGAAAAATGAATACAAGGGATAATATTATAAAAAATATATATATATAATAAAAAAAATTAAAAAAAAATCTTGAGAAACCCCAAAGATAGCAACAAAGAAAATATCACCACTTTAATAGAGTTTCCACTTTCTTTAGCCTTACAAGAAGCTGTATTTTATGTTTATTGATACTTTTTCAAAATGTTCTATCAGAAAACATATCTATTATAGTCCTTTCCACAGAGAAGCAGCTTGATCCGTTCATCAAAGAATATGGCTTCTCAGTATTTTATCAACATAATTTAAACATTATATGTGATATTTTTGTTTAATATAATACAGTAAGAAAGGCTTGGTTTTGGCACAGAGATAGCTTCAGGACCACTAAGAGCTATTGGGGTGGTGTGTAACTCCCTTCAAAATAAGAGTGTAAAAACAGACAATGAATCACATATGTAGAATGTTGCACATTTTGCTATTCTCAGTCTTTGTTGTGGATAGTTTCCTTGTTTCCTCATTAAGGAGATCATTATGAGGACATTATTTGTTAATAACTAGAAAGATGTAAATTATAATTGTATACATGCATTTATGTATATGTGCATATACATATATATGTACATGCATAATTCATGTTATAAATAAATATGCATATATCTATACATGTATAATTCACATCTTTATATATGTGTACATACATAAATACATACAAATAAGAACACAAGATAATCTCAAGCAAACAAGAAAAACAAAAGAAGACCTGTAAAAAGACAGTACAAAAAGTAAATCAACTTGGTACAGATTTTTTTTAGAAGTTGTAGCAACAGTGGTGTGTAGGAAAAAATATTTTAATGCAACTGTATCCTTCAGGCAATTGTTATCATAAGCTTACCAATTTTTGTTTTAACATAACATTAATCTGTCAGCCCTTTGTTAGCTAAGAAGTTTAAATTTGATTAGATTAGCACTGTAGCATATAGATATATTCATCAATGAATTTGTCATTCAGTCACCCTTAACGCATTAAAGTAATTACCATGTGCCAGACACTACTAATTGCTGGAAATCCAAAATAAAGCTAAAGAAAACATAGTGTCTGCTTTCAAGGAAGAGCAGCTAGGTAGATAAAGTACTGATCCTGGAGTCAGGTGTACATGAATTTAAATCTGGTTTCAGACACTTACTAGCTAGCTGACCCTGGTCAACTTAATCTTGTTTGCCTCAGTTTCCTCATTAGTAAAATGAGCTGGAGAAGAAAATGGCAAACCATTCCAATGTCTTTACTAAGAAAATACCAAATGTGATACCAAAGAGTTACAGATAACAAATAACATCAACAACTTTCAAGTTGTTAACATTCCAATGGAGCAGATGACTTGTAATTAGCTAGATACATACACATTATACATTCAGAGTATATGGAAATTATTCTCAGAGGAAAGGTACAAGTAGATTAGCATAGCTCTCGGCAAATATGAAGCACTTAGTGGGTGGTTGGTGACTGATTCACAAAAATGCCTCTTTTTAATCTTTTTTGTCCTCAAGCTTATCATTTTACCCCTCCTCATCATTCCTCAGTCAAAGATCTTGTTTTGTGTTTTACTGAAAAATTAAAAAGCTACTTATGACACCTTTCCTTCCCTTCTCTTTATCTCAAAAACATTTTACATCATTTCCCTCATCTGTAAAATAGTAGTTATTAATAGCACCTACTTCCTAATGTCTTAGTAAGGATTAAATGAGATTACAATCACAAAGCATTTAGCCCAGTATCTGGCACATAGTAAATGCTTTATAAACATCAATTATTAGCTATTACAGTCTATCTGATAATAAGAAAGTATTTTTCTTCTATAAGTAAATTCTCTAATGTGTACCCTGAACCTCCTACTCTCCCATTTTATCATCTCCCTCTCATCTCTCTCTCTTTCTTTATCTCTTTCTGTATCTCTGACTTTCTCTGTCTCTGTCTTTCTCTCTGTCTGTCTGCCTGTCTGTCTCTCTCTCACCCTCTCTGTCTCTGTCTCTATTTCTCTCTCTATCTCCCTCTCTTTTTCTGCCTCTGTCTCTCTGTCCCCTTCCCCCCTCCCTCCCAGTCTCTCTCTTAATTTTCATATGTTTCACTTCTCTGCATCATTCTTCACTGTTGCTTACTTTCTCCTCTTTTCTTCCTTGTAACACTCTTTGATGGCTCTCTTCCTATTACTTTAAGTACTACTCATTCTCTTTTTCTACTCCATCCCCCTAGCATAAATACCAACTTTATGTATTCCAAGACTCCATCCTGGGACTTCTCTTTTGTTTCCCATACTTTCTTATCTTGTAACTTCATTAGCTCCTGTAGCTTTGATTTTCATATTCTTTCTTCTGGACTCCACTGCCATATCACCAATTGCCTATTGTTAAATTGAAATTAGATGCTTCATTAAAATCTTAACTTTTACAGGTCCAAAAGGAACTCATTGCTGTTAATCCCAACTCTACTCTCTACTCTTCTTCTAAATTTCCCTCTTTCTTGTTTTATTATACCTGTTTTTAAAAAGATATATGCATGGGTAATTGTTCAGCATTGACAATTTAAAACCTTCTGTTCCAACTTTTCCTCTCCTCCTCCCATCCCCTCCCCCAGATGGCAGGTAGACCAATACATGTTAAATATTTTAAAGTATATGTTAAATACATTATATGTATACATATCTATATAATTATTTTGCTGTACAAGAAAAATTGGACTTGGAAATAATGTACAATTAACCTGCGAAGGAAATCAAAAATGCAAGCGGACAAAAACAGAGGGATTGAAAATGCTATAATCTGGTTCATACTCATTTCCCAGAGTTCTTTTACTGAGTGTGGCTGGTTCTATTCATTATTGAACAAATGGAACTGATTTAGTTCATCTCATTGTTGAAGAGAGCCACATCCATAAAAATTGAGCATCATATAATATTGTTGTTAAAGTATATAATGATCTCCTGGTCCTGCTCATTTCACTCAGCATCAGTTCGTGTAAGTCTCTCCAGGCCTTTCTGAAATAATCCTGCTGGTCATTTCTTATAGAACAATAATATTCCATAACATTCATATACCACAATTTATTCAGCCAATCTCCAATTGAGGGGCATCCACTCAATTTCTAGTTTCTAGCTACTACAAAGAGGGCTGCCACAAACATTTTTGCACATACAGGTCCCTTTCTCTTCTTTATGATCTCTTTGGGATATAAGCCCAGTAGTAACATTGCTGGATCAAAGGATATGGACAGTTTGATAACTTTTTGAGCATAGTTCCAAATCATTCTCCAGAATGGCTGGATGTATTCACAAGTCCACCAACAATGTATCAGTGTCCCAGTTTTCCCATATTCCCTCCATCCTTCTGCATTATCTTTTCCTGTCATCCTAGCTAATCTGAGAGGTGTATAGTGATATCTCAGAGTTGTCTTAATTTGCATTTCTCTGATTACTAATGACTTTTCATATAGCTAGAAATAGTTTCTATTTCTCCATCTAAAAATTGTCTGTTCTTATCCTTTGACCATTTATCAATTGGAGAATAGCTTGATTTCTTATAAATTAGAGTCATATATTTTCCTCTTTCTACAGAAGGCATTAAACTTTTTTCCACTGTCCCAAGTTTTCAAGATTATTTTGTTTAATGACTCAGTTTCCATCTAGTCATATATTCAATCATTTGTAAATTTTGTCATTTATAGCTCTACAATATGTCTTGCATGTGTCTCTTTCACCACGAATATAACTACATCATGAATCCTCAATACCTCTTTCTTGGGCTATTGCAATATCCTTCCAATTGATCTTCCTGCCTCAAGTCTCTTGTCATACTCATCCATCCATAAAAACCTAAAAGTGATTTTCCTAAAGTGAAGCTCTGATGATGTCATTATGCTACAGTAAAGTCCAGTATCTGGAATATCAGAATGACTTGTCTCTTTTTTCCTACTGATGGCTGAAAATCAGACAGGAGACACTTAGGTATGATGGAAGACTAATCTTCACACTTGAGGTTAGAGATCAGGTAGAAGATGTAAGTGGAAAGATGGAATGGGCCAGCCTCTCATATTATCTAAAGAGAGACAAGAAATAAGGTAGATTTGGATTTATAGGAGAACAAAGTGAATCCTGTTTGGAAAAAAAGCTATATTTGAAATAACAGTATTGAGAAAACCAGGAGAAAATAAGGGACAACAGGCAGATTTAAAAATAATCAATATAGTGATAATACTTAAAGATTTATGTTTGTATGTGCAGATAAGAAACCAAAAAGAGAGAGATACAATCTATGTACATGAGTAGTGTTGGTAAATATATAAACAGGTAGAAATTGAATATAAGAGAAGAAGTCAACCAAAGGACAAATGAAGCAAAGAAGAGAGTGAATAAAATCAAGGGCACACATAGAGGTATTATCTGCTGAGAGAAAGGAACGCTTCTTCCTCAGAAAGAAGAAGAAATAAAGGGAGGATTGGAGATAATATAAAGATATTGAGCTCTGGAACAGGGAGAAAGAAGGATTTAACTCATATATTATCTGTGAAATAGAAGTTGATTTCTTCAGCTGAAGTTGAAGAGGGAGTTCCAACTGCTATAAAGAGTAAAATTGTTCTCTCAGAAAATTGTGTTGGTCACTCAGAGTATTGGGCTATCCTTAATAGAGTTTACTTTTTGTCCATCAATAATTTTATTCTAAAAAAAATCCTATGACATAAAAGAACCTGAGATATTTTGCCCAAGTCTTTCATTTTGCTTATGAGGAAAATGAAACTCAGAAGGCAGTTGAATGACTCACCTATGCCTATATAGGTGGTTAATGGTCAATAAATCTAAAACTTATAGTTTTACATTTGAAATGCCACATTTGGTGCCATGCTTCTCTTTCTCCCCATTTCCTATCTGGAAATCCTGTTAAATCATTCTTTGTAATTGCTCTCACATCTTAATGTAATCTTTGATTCTTCATTTGGTTCTATATAAATAAAAGCGGATATGTAAAGTGATTTATAAGTGTTAAAGCAATATATAAATGTAATCTGTTGTTTATTTGTTTCAATTGAATCCTCGTCTCTGACACTAAAGACATGAATTCAATTTGAGGTGATTTGACACATTATTTTGACTCATGACTCCAAGCCATATTTCTTCCAAGCACAACAAACATCAGCTTTTTTATATTCCCTAAAGGGATTTGTATGTCCCCTGAAAGCACTTGGAGTAACAAAGATGTTAAATAGAAGTCAGATTTTATTTAACATGTCAGCAAACATGAATGAGTCATACACAAGATCAAATGCAGTCAAGACAATTCTCCACTGTTGAGTTCCAGCAATCCCAGGATTTGTATAGTCTTTCCAATAGTGCTCCCTTGAAGTTAGAAGGAACTAGAGTTGCACGGTAGTCTTGCAAGCCTCTTTTTTGGTGTTCCCCACCTTTTCTCAGGGCCAATACTGTACACAGAAATCACAGTTCCATGGAAGCCATAACTATTGGTTGATTGGCCACACCATGGTTCTCTAGTGCTCCACTCCCTCTTCCACTTCAAAACCCTATAGATGGTGTAGCCTGTGGTCTTTTCTCAAGGAAGTAAGGCTAAGTACCTAATGACCTCTTTCTCTCACCGAGACTACATCCCTTTTTTCCTTTTTGTTTTCAACTGAATTATGTCTTTCTTTGAGGGTGGTATTATTATTTTTCCTTTGGCTGTTGTATGCATAAGCCAGCCTGTCACTAATTCATAGTCCCCATGTCTCTAAACACCTATTTTTCCATCTCATTCCTATTCGATACACAATGATTCCTTAGAAGGCTGTGTGGTTGCCCAGGTATCTTTCTAAGAAATCAAGTTGATTTTTTCTCTGACTTTGGTTTTTTACATTTTGCAAAATCCCCTGTGCAAATATGGCATTACTTTCAAAGACAGAAACTAAAGGCATAGCTCAGTTATGTGAATTAAGCCATAACTTTGAGTCAATGACAGAACAAGGTCTGACTGTCTACAGATCGTTCATTTAGAAATAACTTTCACATCAACAAGTCTTTTCCTGTCTGTCAGAATATAATCTATTTTGTTTTTTATGTTATTATTTTGTGTCCACTATATCTGGAGCCTGCTAATTCTTTTTGTCATAAAAGTGCTCAGGATATAAAGGTATGAGGCTTCTGTGTAAATTACGCATCTTGGGCAATTCTCATTCTTCTTTCTGAACCGTCCTTTTTGATATGTTTTTTTTTCTAACTTCATATTCCATAGAAGTCACCAAGGATTGGAATATATAGCAAACTATATTGGTACATAAACTAAAATTACTCTGTAGCTTGAGTTTGAATACTAGATTTTATACTTAATATTTGTAGTAGTTCTCTCTCACTTACTTCTAGGATCAAATATAAGTTACACTGTTGAGCATTTAAAATTCTTTACTACCTAGCCTTTTCCTGTTTCCTGCTTTCTGCATATAGGTCTTCTCCATATATCATGCAGTCCAGCCAATAGATTTGGTATACTTGCTTTTTTATACAATTCCATGCATTTCCCCCAGTTTTGCAATTTGTTCTCACTGTCCCCCAGACTCAGAATATTCATTCCTATTACCCTCCCTGACTTTGTATGTTTTTTTGTATATGTGAATTGACATGCATGCTTTCATCTGCATTAGAATGTGAGTTACTTGAAGGGAGGAGTTATATAAAAATTTTCAAGGTATACTCATCTCTTAGCCTAGAACATTTTTATCAAATGCTTATTGATTTATGTATGACCTTAAACAAATCTCTTTACCTGTCTTCTCAGCACTATCTACTCCATATGACAGTATGAGCCCTTTGAATTTGCCAGGTTAGACTATTTCTTGCCATTCAAATTCTTGTTTATTCATTCACACTTTCTATATTTTCATTCACATTGTGTATTTTTCCTTTTAGACTTGTTCATTCTTTTCCTATGGATAACTTACTCATGCATATTTTACTGAAATTTTCATTTTTCCACAAAGCCTTAACTGATCATGCTAGTTCATAGTACATCCTTCCCTCCTAAAAATTCCTATAATTTTAAAGATCATGTGTTTTTGTTGTTGTTGTTGTTTTGTTTTGTTTTGTTTTGTTTTTGGTACTTAACATATGTGGCTTACTATTAAGGTTGTTGTTAATGTTAAAGGATATATAACTTGTTTTTGCAATGAAATTTTATGATTTTATGTCCTTTAAGGGTAGGATTTGTGTCTTCCCTAGTCTCTTATACTTAATAGGTATTTAATAAATGCTTATTAAAGGTAAATCATTTTATAGCACACACACACACACACACACACACACATATACACACACATATACACAAACACACAGATGTTGAACTGGTTGCTTTTCCCATGCTGTTCCCAATTCATTGTGAAATGGTTGGGATATAATCATGATTATGTAAGTAGACCTTGAACCCTCATTCTAGTGCATAATCTGTTATAGTCTTTTGGAATCAAAGAGCCAGTTTTCTTAAGTTAGAGAATGGAATGATAAATAAAAATGATGCAGTGACCCTCCAATGCATGCATACTCTATCCCTGAAAATCTCACCCAGGAATGAAAAAAATCACCTTTTTCCACTTTTCATCATGCTTAGGATGGAGGAAAGAGCCAGATGTTATGCATTTTTTCTTAACTTAATTTTAATTTAATTGATCTTAGGAGCCAGCATGTAGTTTTTCTATAGCCTCCTGAATACAAACACTCACATCTTTGGCTCCATATCTATCAGTGTCTTGAGATCCCTGGATTTTTGGAACACAATTGTAAACTCACCCACACAGCTGAGAAACATAAAGAGGATTAACTCTAACTAGGATGATGGATGTTCTCCAACAGGGCTAATATCTGCTGAATTCTGACTGTTTTGCCCTTTAAACACCTTATCTCCCAGAAGACTTCCTGCCAATCAGAATCTTTCCCATGTGATATCACAGCTTTGCTTTTAGACATAAAACTTCCTGAAAAATGGTGTTCAGGAAATCAGTCTCAATGAGCAAGGCTCTGTGGGTTCCAGAATCATTGAACATAAAGCAATGAGGGCTTTTATTTTCAACCATCCCCATTACATTAAAAATAAATATATAAATGATATTTGTATATGTATGGCATATCTATATATAGTTAAGCCTATCCAAGAAAAAAAAAAAAAAAGCATTAAAGAAAGGAACCAGGATACACAACCATGTTTATATACACACAAGCCTAGAGACATTATCAACTAGTTTGTTGACACAATATTTAGAAAATCTGCCTATTACTTCTAGTGTAAAATGTGGATAATAATAGTGTCTGACTCCTATGATTGTGATGATAAAAATGAATTGTAATTTAAAGCATTTGTAAACTTTCAAGTGCTATATCATTTTTATTTATCATATCCATTTATCATTATTATTACTATTACCCAATATTGCTTTAGTCATATCAAAATTTTCAATTTATTCAAGTGGAAACCATGACATTGATACTACTCATGTCTTTATCACCTAACAAATATTTTCATTTTCATTGTTTTAGTTTTTCAATAATAATTGCTGCCAGACAATATCAGAATCACTTTTCTTCCCTTTTTTAGATATCATAAATTCATTTGCACTTTTCTAATCTCAACTACTTCCCTGGTTCTCTAAGGTTATAATGACATGCATCCAATTATTTTAGAATATAAAGCTGCATATAATTTGTTGAGGCCAAGCAATCTACATTCATGCTTCTTACAAATATTGTAGGATTAATCCAAAGGTCTTTAATTATTTTCTAATAGATAAACTGAATCACACTTTCTTTTCTTTTTTTTTTTTTTTTTTTTTTTTTTTTTTTTTTTTTGTGGTTTGCTTGAATTTTATTTTCTTTCTCATTTTTTTTTACTTTTTTATCTGATTTTTTTGTGCAACAAGATAGTTGTACAAATATGTATGCTTATTTTGGATTTCATATATTTTTTCCTTTTTTATTAATTTTATAATTATAACTTTTTTTGACAGTACATATACATAGGTTATTTTTTGCAACATTATCCCTTATACTCCCTTCTGTTCCAAATTTTCCCCTTCTTCCCTCCACCTCCTCCCCTAGATGGCAGGCATTCCCATAAATATTAAATATGTTATAGTATATCCTAGGTACAATATATATGTGAAGAACCGAATTTTGTTGTTGTTGTTGTTGTTACAAAGGAAGAATTGGATTCAGAAGGTAAAAATAATCCGTGGAGAAAAACAAAAAATCCTAACACTTTACATTCATTTTCCAGTATTCCTTTTCTGGGTGTAGCTGATTCTGTCCATCATTGATCAATTGGAATTGGATTAGCTCTTTTCTATGTTGAAGATATCCACTTCCATCAGAATACATCCTCATACAGTATCATTGTTGAAGTGTATAATGATCTCCTAGTTCTGCTCATTTCACACAGCATCTGTTGATGTAAGTCTCTCCAAGCCTATCTGTATTCATTCTGTAGGTCATTTCTTACAGAACAATAATATTCCACAACATTCATATGCCATAATTAACCCAACCATTCTCCAATTGATGGGCACCTTTCATTTTCCAGTTTCTAGCCACTACGAAAAGACCTGCCACAAACATTTTGGCACATACAGGTCCCTTTCCCTTCTTTAGTATTTCCTTGGGATGTAAGACCAGTAGTAGCATTGCTGGATAAAAGGGTATGCACAGTTTGAGAACTTTTTGGGCATATTTCCAGATTGCTCTCCAGAATGGTTGGATTCTTTCACAACTTCACCAACAATGCATCAGTGTCCCAGTTTTCCCACATCCCCTCCAACATCCATCATTATTTGTTCCTGTCATCTTAGCCAATCTGACAGGTGTGTAGTGGTATCTCAGAGTTGTCTTAATTTGCATTTCTCTGATCAATAGTGATTGGAACACTCTTTCATATGAATGGAAATATTTCAATTTCATCATCTGAGAATTGTCTGTTCATACCCTTTGACCATGTATAAATTGGAGAATGGCTTGATTTTTTATAAATTAGAGTAAATTCTCTGTATATTTTGGAGATGAGGCCTTTATCAGAACCTTTAACTGTAAAAATGTTTCCCAATTTGTTACTTCCCTTCTAATCTTGTTTGCATTAGTTTTGTTTGTACAAAGGCTTTTTCATTTGATGTAATCAACATTTTCTATTTTGTGATCAATAATGATCTCTAGTTCTCCTTTGGTCACAAATTTCTTCCTCCTCCACAAGTCTGAGAGGTAATCTATCCATGTTCCTCTAATTATTTATGATCTCATTCTTTATGCCTAAATCATGGACCCATTTTGATCTTATCTTAATATGTGATGTTAAATGTGGGTCCATATCTAATTTCTGCCTTACTAATTTCCAGTTTTCCCAGCAGTTTTTGTCAAATAATGAATAATAATCCCAAAAGTTGGGATCTTTGGGTTTGTCAAACACTAGATTGCTATTTTTATTCACTATCTTGCCCTGTGAACCTAACCTATTCCACTGGTCAACTAGTCTATTTCTTAGCCAATACCAAATGGTTTTGGTGACTGCTGATTTATAAAATATTTCTCGATCAGGTACAGCTAGGCCACTTCATTTGATTTTATTTTTCATTACTTCCCTTGAATTTCTCGACCTTTTTTTCTTCCGAATGAATTTTATTGTTATTTTTTCTAGGTTATGAAATAGTTTGTTGGGAGTCTGATTGGTATAGCACTAAATAAATAGATTAGTTTAGGGAGTATTGTCATCTTGATTATATTCACTCGACCTATCCAAGAGCACTTAATGTTTTTCCAATTATTTAAATCTGACTTTATTTTTGTGGCAAGTGTTTTGTAATTTCGCTCATATAATTCCTGACTCTCCTTTGGTAGATATCTTCCCAAATATTTTATACCATCGACTGTGATTTTGAATGAAAGTTCTCTTTGTATCTCTTGCTATTGGATTGTGTTGATAATGTATAAAAATGCCGAGAATTTATGTGGATTTATTTTGTATCCTGCAACTTTGCTAAAGTTCTGAATTATTTCTAATAGATTTTTAGCAGAGTTTTTGGGGTTCTCTACGTATACCATCATGTCATCTGCAAAGAGTGATAGTTTGATTTCCTCATTACCTACTCTAATTCCTTGAATCTCTTTCTCAGCTCTTATCGCCCAGGCTAGCATTTCTAATACAATATTGAATAGTAATGGTGATAGTGGGCATCCTTGTTTCACTCCTGCTCTTACTGAGAAAGGTTCTAGTTTATCGTCATTACATATGATGTTTGCAGACAGTTTTTAATATATGATCCTTATTATTTTAAGGAATAGTCCATTTATTCCTATCCTCTCAAGCATTTTTAGTAGGAAGGGATGTTGGATTTTATCAAATGCTTTTTCTGCATCTATTTAGATGATCATATGGTTTTTGTTAATTTGGTTGTTGATATAGTTGATTATGCTAATAGTTTTCCTAATATTGAACCAGCCCCGCATTCCTGGTATAAATCCCACTTGGGGATGATTTTCTGTAGTCTTTTTGCTAATATTTTATTTAAAATTTTAGCATCAATGTTCATTAGAGAGATTGGTCTATAATTTTTTTTCTCTGTTGTTGGCCTACCTGATTTAGGTATCAGTACCACGTCTGTGTCAGAAAAGGAATTTGGTAGGACTCCTTCAATCCCTATTTTTTCAAATAGTTTATATAGCATTGGAGTTAGTTGTTCTTTAAATGTTTGGTAGAATTCACATGTAAATCCATTTGGTCCTGGGGATTTTTTCTTAGGGAGTTGGTTAATAGCTTGTTCTATTTCTTTTTCTAAAATGGGACTATTTAGACTACTTACTTCTTCCTCTGTTAATCTGGGCAAGCTGTATTTTTGAAGGTATTCTTCCATTTCATTTAAGTTATTGAATTTATTGGCATAAAGTTGAGCAAAGTAGCTACTAACTATTGTTCTAATTTCCTTTTCATTAGTGGTGAGTTTTCCCTTTTCATTTTTAAGACTAAAATTTTGATTTTCCTCTTTCCTTTTTTTAATCAGATTTTCTAAGGGTTTGTCTATTTTGTTGTTTTTTTCATAGAATCAACTCATCCCAAATTTTGGGATAAGAATTCATTATTTGACAAAAACTGCTGGGAAAACTGGAAATTAGTATGGCAGAAACTAGACATGGACCCACATTTAACACCACATACTAAGATTAGATCAAAATGGGTCCAAGATTTAGGCATAAAGAATGAAATCATAAATAAATTGGAGGAACATGGGATGGTTTACCTCTCAGACTTGTGGAGGAGGAAGGAGTTTGTGTCCAAGGGAGAACTAAAGACCATTATTGATTACAAAATAGAACATTTTGATTACACCAAATTAAAAAGTTTCTGCACAAACAAAACTAATGCAAACAAGATTAGAAGGGAAGTAACAAATTAGGAAAACATTTTTACAGTTAAAGGTTCTGATAAAGGCCTCATCTCCAAAATATACAGAGAATTGACTTTAATTTATAAGAAATCAAGCCATTCTCCAATTTATACATGGTCAAAGGATATGAACAGACAATTTTCAGATGATGAAATTAAAACTATTTCCACTCATATGAAAGAGTGTTCCAAATCACTATTGATCAGAGAAATGCAAATTAAGACAACTCTGAGGTATCATTACACACCTGTCAGATTGGCTAAGATGACAGGAACAAATAACGATGAATGTTGGAGGGGCTGTGGGAAAACTGGGACACTGATGCATTGTTGGTGGAGTTGTGAAAGAATCCAACCATTCTGGAGAGCAATCTGGAATTATGCCCAAAAAGTTATCAAAATGTGCATACCCTTTGACCCAGCCATACTACTACTGGGCTTATACCCCAAGGAACTACTAAAGAAGGGAAAGGGACCTGTATGTGCCAAAATGTTTGTGGCAGCCCTTTTCATAGTGGCTAGAAGCTGGAAGATGAATGGATGTCCATCAATTGGAGAATGGTTGGGTTAATTATGGCATATGAATGTTATGGAATATTATTGTTCTATAAGAAATGACCAACAGGAGAAATACAGAGAGGCTTGGAGAGACTTACATCAACTGATGCTGAGTGAAACGAGCAGAACCAGAAGATCATTATACACTTCAACAATGATACTGTACGAGGATGTATGCTGATGGAAGTGGATTTCTTCAACATAGAGAAGAGCTAATCCAATTCCAATTGATTAATGATGAACAGAACCAGCTACATCCAGAAAAGGAACACTTGGAAATGAATGTAAACTGTTATTTTTACCTTCTGAATCCAATTCTTCCTGTGCAACAAAAAATTCGGTTCTACACACATATATTGTATCTAGAATATACTGTAATATATTTAACATATATAAGACTGCTTGCCATCTGGGGGAGGGGGTTGGGGGAGGAAGGGAAAAAATCTGAATAGAAGTAAGTGCAAGGGATAATGTTGTAAAAAATTACCCATGCATATGTACTGTCAAAAAAATGTTATAATTATAAAATAAAATGTAAATTCAAATTAAAAAAAAAAAACATAGAATCAACTCTTAGTTGTATTAATTAATTCAATGTTTTTTTTTTTACTTCCAATTTTATTAATCTCTCCTTTTATTTTTAGAATTTCAAGTTTCGTGTTTGTCTGGGGTTTTTTAATTTGTTCCTTTTTTAGCATTTTTAGTTGTAAGCCCAATTCCTTGACCTTATCTTTTTCTGTTTTATGCAAGTAGGCCTCTAGAGATATAAAACTTCCTCTTATTACTGCTTTGGCTGTATCCCATACATTTTGGTATGATGTCTCATTATTGTCATTTTCTTGGGTGAAGTTATTATTAATTATGTTTATGATTTGCCGTTTTACCCAATCATTCTTTAGTATAAGATTATTTAGTTTCCAATTATTTTTGGTCTATTTTCCCCTGGCTTTTTATTAAATGTAATTTTAATTGCATTGTGGTCTGAAAAGGATGCATTTACTATTTCTCCTTACTACATTTGATTTTGAGGTTTGTATGTCCTAGTATATGATCAATTTTTGTATAGGTTCCATGAACTGCTGAGAAGAAGTTCTGTCTTTCTGTCTCCATTTAGCTTTCACCAAAGATCTATCATAACAAACTTTTCTAGTATTCTATTTACCTCTTTGACTTCTTTCTTATTTATTTTGTGGTTTGATTTATCTAATTCTGAGAGTGCAAGGTTGAGATCTCCCACTATTATAGTTTTCTGTCTATTTCTTTTTGCAGCTCTCTTAATTTCTCTTTTAAGAATTTAGATGCTGCACCAATTGGTGCTTCTATGTTTAATATTGATACCGCTTCCTTGTCTATGCTACCCTTTAGCAGGATACAATACCCTTCCTTATCTATTTTAATTAGATCAATTTTTGTTTTTACTTGATCTGAGATGAGGATGGCTACCCCTGCTTTTTTGGCTTCACCTGAAGCAAAGTAGATTCTGCTTCACCCTTTTACTTTTATTTTGAATGTATCAACCTGTTTCAGGTGTGTTTCCTGTAAACAACATATAGTAGGATTCTGGCTTTTAATCCAGTCTGCTTACTGCTTCCTCTTAATGAGGGAGTTTACCCCATTCACATTTATGGTTAGAATGACTAATTCTATATTCCTTGCCATATTGTTAACCTCTGCTTATGCTTTTCTCCTCTCCTTCCCTCTTACACCCCTACCCAGTATTAAACTTGTGAACACCACTTACTTTT
Source organism: Sminthopsis crassicaudata (assembly GCF_048593235.1). Lineage (NCBI taxonomy): Eukaryota > Metazoa > Chordata > Mammalia > Dasyuromorphia > Dasyuridae > Sminthopsis > Sminthopsis crassicaudata. The sequence continues at coordinate 563,856,031 of NC_133618.1, forward strand.
CACAGCCCTCCCTTTTTAGTATCCCTCCCCTACCTTAAAGTACCTCCCCCTATTTTACCCCTTTTCCTCACAATTTCTGTATTCCCTTCCCCTTAGCTTACTCCTTCCCCCTCACTTTTCAATGAAGGGGAAGAAATTTCACCATAAATCGAATATGTCAATTGATACACACTATGTTCATCCCCCTCCTTTCTTTCTCTCAGATATAATAGGTTACCTTTGCCTCTTAATGAGATGTAGTACCATCACTTTACCCTTTTTATGATATAATTTCCTTTCCACCTCTAGTTTCTAGGAAAAATTATACATGTGTTCTTTACATATCTTTGTGGCATAAATATAGTTTTCAAGATTTCTTTTTACCTTTTTAGAAATCTCTTGAGTTCTGTATTTGAAGATCAAACATTTTGTGTAGATCTGTTTTTTTCATCAAGAATTCATTTATTTCATTAAATGTCTATCTTCTTCCCTGGAAAACGATGCTCATTTTTGCTGGGTAAGTTATTCTTGGCTGCATACCATGTTCCTTAGCCTTTTGGAATATCATATTCCAGGCCCTTCATTCTTTTAATGTTGTCGCTGCTAGATGTTGGGTTATCCTTATTGTGGGTCCTCCATATCTGCATTGCTTTTTTTTCTAGCAGCTTCCAATATTTTTTCCTTCATCTGATGGTTCTTGAACTTGGCCACTATATTTCTTGGTGTTTTGATTTTAGGGTCCCTTTCAGTAGGAGATTGATGAATTTTTTAAATGTCTATTTTGCCCTCTGTTTCCAAAATGTCTGGGAAGTTCTCTTTGATAATTTCCTGGAAAATAGTGTCCAGACTCTTTTTTTCCTTACATTTTTCAGGGAGTCTGATTATTCTCAAATTGTCTCTCCTGGATCTGTTTTCCAGGTTTGTTGTCTTTCGAATAAGGTACTTTACATTCTTTTCAATTGTTTCATTTTTCTGGTTTTGCTTGACTACCTCTTGATTTCTCCTTGAGTTATTCATTTCTACTTGTTTGATTCTAATTTTCAATAATGTATTTTCTTCACTGATTTTTTTTTATGTCTTTTTGTAATTGTCCAATTGAGTTTTTATCTTCCATGGAATTTTTTTTCCATTTCATCAATTTTATTTTTTAGAGAGCTGTTTTCTTTTTCCAACTCACTAATTTTATTTCTCAATGATTTGATTTCTTTATCCACTCTGCCTTTAAATGCATGGGATGACTTCTTCAAACTCTCTTACCAAGCTTCCCTTTCCTTTTCCTATTTCTCTTCTAGCTCTCTTGTGAGAGCCTTTTTGATTTCCTCTATGAGAGTCTTATGTATTGAGCAGCAGATCATGTCCCCCTTAGGGGATTCCTCTGGAGACAATCTGCTTTTAGTCTACTCAATGTTTGAAGTCTGCTCTCTCTGCATACAGAAGCTGTCAATGTTTAGAGCCCTTTTAAATTTTTTGTTCATTTTGTCAGAGTGGGAATCAAAGAAAACAAATTGACAGGAGAAACAATTGGTCTGTTTCAGGGGAGGGGGGCAGGGATGGGGCTGGATAGTGTAACCGGGCATCCTCTATGGACTGCAGGAGACAGCAGCGAGGCACTAATAGGACAGCAATGGCTGTGCTGTGTCTGAGCTCTGAGACTCTAAGAACATGCTGAGTCACTCCAGGTGGAGTTGGGGGGTGGCCCGTCTCCCAACACCCTCTCTGCTGTTTCTGGCTTGCTGCCAAGATGCAACATCCACACTGGGGTAAAAGTCTTTTTGTAGAAACGGAAGAGATCACACCCCTCCACCCTCTGGTCTGAGCTGTGTGAGCTGCCTGCCCTCAGTCTGCACCCAGTCTTTTTGTCCCCTCCCCCCAGCAAACACAGACCTTCTCTGGCGAATTTCAAGGATGTCTTCTGTTGGTGATTTTTGGTGGATTTCTTTTCTGGTCAAGCATTAATTCCGAGGCTTGTCATGAAGTAAGTCCTGAGAGAGCTGTCTGCCTCCATGCCGCGATCTTGCCCGGAAGTCTGAATCTCACTTTCTTGAAGTTGCATGATTTCAAAGTTTATAATTTCAACCAGATCCCGATGCCCTAAAAATTTGACAAGTGTGACTTTTTCAATGGCACGTTTTTTCAGATAACCTTCTCAAGAAGTGCTTATATACTCCTTTTCTTTACATTAACAAGTGCTACCTCTTTTTCTTGGATTCCTTTTTTGAGAGTATAGGCTTTAATGGATGCAATGTATTCTTTTCCCGTCCTCTTCTCTTCTTTGTTTCTGTAACTGATTTTTTCTTGGCCTTCCGACAAAGAAGCAACCTCTCAAGAAGTAATGTTGGATGCTTCTTCACTGTAATGCCCTTTATGGGCCTAAATAAAGAGTATTTTTTTCAAAGATCTGGCAGTTTATATAAAAATCCATTCATTTTTATAAGGAGAACTGTATCAAAGTGTTTATTGTGATTTGCAGATAGATTACAGAGAGGAGTGTATATTACAGTCTCTGGATAGCCCTGTCATTCAATATAAACCTCCTTCACTATTGTATCTCAGTAGATCAGTGGAAATAGGTCAATATAGTTTAGTATATTTGGGAGCATAACTGTCAACACTGCAAGAAATAATCCTTCTGTAAAATTTGACTCCCAAGTTTGTATATCATAAATCTTTAGCTGGCATTTAAAAAAAAAACAAACAAAACAGATTTAGAGGTTCAGTTGTAACTTTTGTACTTGCCTTGATTTATTTAGAAATAAATCAAGTTCAGTCCTCATTTTGCTGACCTTTATCAAATATAAGTGAAATTATCCAAACAAGAAAAAAAGAATTACAAAAAGCAAAACAAAAAAGTAAAATCTGTTTCATTCTTTTCTTCCTCCTCAAATTACTTTTTATGCATTCTGCAAATAAATACATGCACACAATTTTATTCCCCACCCACCCCATTCTCATGTCTTAACCTAAATAGAATTTAAGCCATTTGAAAATAGGAAGTATTTTCTTTTGCCTTTACATCCTCCAACATCTTGAACAAAAGGTGTATTTAATAGACATGTGTTGAATTGAATTAGATGCATAAGAGAACTATAAGCTAGTATGGTCTCCAATTCATAATTTACTCAATGTCAAGAATTTGAGTTATATGTGTGCCATTCAATCTGGCTTTGGCTTTCTTTAATAGTGCCATGTAAAACCTACTGGAAGGATTTTCATAAATTGTCTTAATAATAACTGGTAAACATGGGACAATAGATTCCAAAAGGATAAGAAGCTTACCATCAATCTTAGAAGAATTCTTGGCTTCCATAGATCCTTTCCCCCTCCTAAAAGTGCAAAACCAATAGGGACTGAGAGTCATAAGGCACAGAGGAATAAGAGGTGTCTCACAAGGGTTTTACCAGACAAAAGGATGAAGCCGACTCTTCCTCAAGAGCTTAGAAACAAAATTGGCTTCCTGAAGAGAACATAAGAAATCTGGCAACCTAAATATATTTAAAGAGATTACAGCTCCTTAGGGAGAAATGCAGAGGCTATTGAAGTGGAAAAGGCATTCACTAACATTAAACAGTCATTGTTGAGTTTGGAGGCTTTTTTTTCTTTTTTCTTCATGAAAAATCTTGAAAAATGAGCCCAGTTATTTGCCAGGAAACTGCAAAGGGGGGGAGAACAAGATAGAAATAAAATAATAAAAAAAATTAAAACTACCACAAATGCTATAGATTAAAGGGATCCTGAAATCTATTTAAAACTACTCAAGGTGACCTCTTAAAATGATTTCACTATCCTGAGTGGAAATTTAATCAGGTAAGTATAACTGATGTGTCCCTCAAATATAGAAGTCATTGAGCCAATAAGTCCATAATACCAAGGGTCAGTAAATAAAAATCAAAAACAGAAATTTAACCCATAAATCTATAGTATGAGAAATAACTTGAGAAGTATTTTCATACATGAAGCTTCAGGAAGAGGTAAATGCAATGCCTAGATTCCTTCTGCTTCTATGCCTTCCATGTCTCTGGACAAATCAGCATTAACCAGAGGTGAGAAGGAAGGATCTATACTGGTCTTAGAAGCAACAAAGTTCAATGGAATTCAGAATTCATACTTAAAGGATCTTAGATCTCTTTGTATTTCACATTAATATGATTAGTAGGGACCAGATCAAATGTGACAAACACATATCTGATAGGTCTCATGTGATTCACAATACTCCAGTGTAGCTTGAATAAGAATGTAATGAAAGACTATTTAACAAAATAAAATAAAATACAATAGAATATAGAAAATGTTTATGTGTGTTTTTCTAAGTCAGTATGCAACCAGCATATTTTTGTTGGCCTTTATTTCTATTTGCATTTGACACCACCTGGCTAGATCTGGCTAGATAGTCTCTTAGGGCTCTTTAGGCTCCAAATCACATAATATTTTGAAATGACTAACAATAAAATTGCTTCTTTCAGAATAAGATTAATAGATTAATTCTGGTCAACAAATATTAATTAAAAGATTACTGTGTGGGAAGAATGGGTTAGATGTTAGGATGGGCTGTGGGAATGAATCAAAGTCTATAGGTGATGAGATGCTTGCACAATTAACTATAATTTAAAAGGAAACATGTTAACTGCACAAAAAAAGGCACAAATTTTAGAAGGTAGTAATCCTTATTTGACTGGAGTGAGTTTGATTAGTTTCATGGAGAAAGATTAGTTAGAGCTGAGCCTTGAAAGTAATTTGATCTGGGCTAATATCTCAACAGGAAGATTTGGGCAAAAGTAAGTGAGGTTGAGGGAGGGGCATTCTGAAAAAAAAGTTGTCATTTCTTCAATAAATGCACAGAGCTGGGAAAACGTATGAACAGTCGAATTCGAAAGGAAGATAGAATATTTGAAAGGGAAAAATAAGTCTGGAAAAGTAGATGGAGCCATACTGTGGAGGGTCATGAAGACTATATGTAAAAAAAAAAAAAAAAAAAAAAAAAAAGATTAGACTACACATAGCAGTGGAATAGGAAGATGGTTTTGCTAAATTAGTTAAGGATCAATGGATTTATGTTTTTATTTATAAATAATACATATGTAGATAGATATACATATGTTTATGTATATCAGTAATCTTAGGATATTGATAGGTGGGTAATACAAATCAAATAGATTTTTGCCATATAAATATTCCCTATTTTCAAGCTTGAATCCAGCCTGAGAAGCAATTTCTGGAAACCTGGTTAATATTAACCTTAACTCAAAGCTATTCTGAGCCAAAGATATGGAAACAGATATGGAGATAGTTTCTTTCTTTTCTAGAAGAATGCAAGATGAATGTAAGCACTTGAGAATGCACATCCCCTTTAAGATCAATGACCTGGGTAAGGCTAATTACCCAAACACACTCTCTCTCTAAATTAAAAAGGACCTCAGTAACTGGATGGATCATATGATTAACTGGCTCAAAAGATTAACTGTGATAAGAGTGGTCTGGCACTTCCAGGTTTCCTCTGTTACCTATTTGTCACTTCCAGGATATATACTGTATGCGCCTATGAGCTGTGTTTCAAAAGGTCTGGGAAATTATTTCATGGAGATTGATGGTGGTAGTGTTGGGGAGGGGGAGAGCTATTTCAGGGACTAATGAGCCTGTGTCTATTGGGAGGAGGCCAATGTCCTCATCACCCTCAGGGCTTTACTGTTCTGAGACAGAGCAGGTGATATCAGTAGGTTTCCTTCCAGACAAGCCTCAGATTTCTTAATTGAAGGACCCAACCCCCTATTTCCACTCCTTCACTAAGAGTGAAAAAAAGTTTTCCCTCAGAATGATTCCCCCATCATTTCTTTGCCTACTCCCTTTCCCACACCAAATTCAGACTTTAAACACAGGCATAGATTCAGCCTGTGAACTCGTGATTCTCTCTTTGAAGATGTTCTTTCTCTTCCCATTAATATCGCCTGTTAATTGAATGTTACTTTTATTTCCATTTTCTCTCTCCTTCCTTCCCTCTCTCCCACTTTCCTTCTCTCTCTCTCTCTCTCTCTCTCTCTCTCTCTCTCTCTCTCTCTCTCTGTCTCTTTCTGCCTTTGTCTCTCTGTTTGTCTTTCTCTCATTCTGTCTGTCTGTCTGTCTATCTGTCTGTCTGTCTCTCTCCCTCCCTCTCTCTGTCTCTCTCTCTGCCTCTGTCTCTCTCTCTCTCTCTTTCTCTCTCTCTCTCTATCTCTGTCTCTTTCTGCCTTTGTCTCTCTGTTTGTCTTTCTCTCATTCTGTCTGTCTGTCTGTCTATCTGTCTGTCTGTCTCTCTCCCTCCCTCTCTCTGTCTCTCTCTCTGCCTCTGTCTCTCTCTTTGTCTCTTTCTCTCTGTCTCTGTTTTTTTTCTCTCTCTCTTCCTCCTTGTTTTCTTACTTTTTTGTCTATGTGCCATAATTATGAAGAAGTTTTCGTGAGCTGTGTGGCATAGTAGAAAAATTTAGATTTTTAAATAGACACCTCATAAATGTTCAATTGAATTATTATAATTTTGCTAAATCCTAGCCTTGTCACCTTGAGGCAGTATTGATATGGATAAAAACGGGAAGAAGCAGGAATGTCTTTAAAAGTAATTTTCTTATCAGTAAAATGGAAGAAGTAATACTGATACTATCTAAATTATAAGGTCATTGTGAGATTGGTAAACCTAATCCTGACATGATTATACTTAGAGAAATTTGATGTAATGGAAAAAGAGCTGGCCTTGGAGTCAAGAAGACTGGAGTTCAGACTTTGCCTACTATGACACGTAGCAACTCTCAGCAGGTTACTTAATTTCTTATTACACTAGGCAATATTCTATGGCTGTCAGTGACAGAAGCCTGTTAATCTATTTGGCAGAGGTAATTTCTTTTTTATTTTATTTTTTTACTTATTAAATTAAACACATAGCAAGAAAAAAGCAGAATAGAAAAAAGAACACCTGAAATTAAAATAAAACAAAACAAAGTATTGGTCATGTGTTCAGCAGAACCTCAGGGATGATGCAAAATATGTAAAAATAAATTTCCATCTCAAGAACACATATATAATAATAGAAGAAATTCATGAGTGACCATCTTTGCTTTCCTGTAGATTATTTTGTTATTCTCTTCTGAGCACTTTTTAACTTTCTTCCTTTTTCTCTTTTTCTCCCCATGGGGAATTTATTCATAGGAAATTGACATATCAGTGAAATGGCAGGTCCAGTTTTCTATGCCTATAATCATATTTGGACATAGGGAAGGTATAAAAAAAAAAACTGTGATTCTCTAGGTATAGAGAAATACTGGGTGAGGGAGTTACCTCTACCAAAGCAGATGAGCAACTCTACAAATTTATAGCCTTAGTGAGTTGGCTTGAGCAATAAAAGGTTAAGTGATTTGGCTAGGATCACATAGCCATCATCTTGGGCAAGGATGGAACTCAAGCTGTACTGGATTGGAGGTGAGCTGGCCATAATCATCAAATGGGAATTGTACCATTATCTAAATTACTTTGTTCTCATATAAAACTTTTTTAATAGTTTGTCATCTTTTAAAGCAGAGATTTATTTTAAGTCCAAATCTGTGTATTTTGCATTACAAATTACAATTGTCTTTATATTGTGTTTACTATGTTGTGTTTTCATTATAAGAAATAAATGAGTGTGATGTAATAATCAGATTAGAGTAGCACATTGCACATGTTAAAGGGAGATTTGTCACAAAGACAAGACAATGATGAAAACAGAAGGAAAGTCTTAGTGATAGGGAGATGAGTAGACCAGAGTTAATCCTTGTAATCATAAGAATGTTTCAGACAGATTTGTCTTATAGTAGTTTCTCAATAATAGAAATCCCTTAAGAAGATATTTATAAATGTAGGTTTGGATCAAAGCACTAAATTCAGTACATTCTTTTTCAGCCTCTCTGCCCATGTACTTTTCTCAGCACTCTGTTTACTGTTCCCAGTGTGCTTTGAAGAAAGCCAGCCAAAGAGAGCAAAATTTTGGCTGAATTCCTTTTACATAATCCTTATTATTGAAGATGGCAGAAGAAGCAGTGAAACCACAACTTAATGATGAGATCATAAATGGAGCTTGTGGCCACAACAATTAGCAGAATCATTTTTGATTGATAAATTCAAAGCATTTGATCTGGATGTCACAGAAAAGTAAAATAGACACTTAGAGTCTATTCCTTTGTTCTGGCTTCCACCATCTCTTTTCTGATTATAAACAAATTTAAATATATGTATATATGTACATATATGTGTATATGTACATATATATACAACTATACTAATATATAGATGAATTTGCTTATAATTATGATTACATATTTATATATGTATATATGTAATCACAATTTTAATTCAAATTCTCTAATTTTCTATGGGCATGCTTTCTTAAATCCAATTAGAACTAATAACATTTTTTTCTTTTGAATTATCTGCAGAGAATATAACATTCAATTAAAAAAGCTTGTATGGAGTGTCCATTATTTGGAAATCATTGGGCTATATTCTAGGGACACTTTTCCTAGGTAATCAATTATCACATCTATACAGATATCCTCAAAGTATACATGTATCCTCAACTCTCAAAGGAACTCTATACCAAACGTTATCAACAGCATATGGCATATCTCCATTCAGACATCCTATAGACGTCTCAGACTCAGCATGTGCAAAATTGAACTCATTATTTCATCTAATGTCCTCTCTTTTCTCCTATCCTGAAACTTCTTTTTATTCAAGTTCTTGGTTTGCCTTCACGAATACATTTCCACTGCTAGCCAATTGCCAAGTTTAGTGGAAGTGATCTTTACAACATCTCTGTTAACTATACTCTTCTTTCCAGTCAGATTGACCAATAATGCAACCACCTCTTTTTTTTTTTCTGTTTCAAATATTTCCACTCTCCATTCCATTGATAGCTCCCTGCTCCGATTCATCATTTCTTATCTCCTAAACTATTTGTCCTTCACATTGCTGACCATGTAATATTAAAAAAATATGAATTTGAAAAATCTCCTCCCTGCACAAAGCAGTTTCATTATCTGCAAGAAAAGGAAATATAAACTCTTCTAGGAGAAAGGTGATTTAAAATTGGTATGCCTGTAAAACAGAATGTGAAAAAATAGATCATCATGATTTGGTAAAATAAAATCAAAGACACAAAAATTAAAATAATATATGAAATAAAAAACTGAATTAACAGAGTGAAGAAAAATAATTTAAGTATCACCACTTCTAGAATATACTTATTTATTAAAAAGGAAGTTTATCAATTTCAGGTGTTAAGTATTTTAAAAAATAGTAAAAGAAATGAACATATATGAAACAATAAAATGCATAAAGAGAAACAGTAGTTCATAAAAGGATACAGATAAAGAGGACAATATTCCTCATAATACATTAATGTAATAAATAATTTTGAAAACAAGTTTGCTAAAATAGAGATTGAGTTTCACAGAAAAAAATTTCAGTTCTGTGTATGAAAATAATAGTTTCTGTTTGCTTTTTTGATTATGCTTTTAAAAATGCTAAAAATAAGAAACGATATATTAAATTTAACTGGAAAATGGGGGACAGGAAAAAAGGAGGCTAAGAAATAGAGTTAAAGGAGAACTAGTCATAAACCAAAGCATCATAGATAGAGGATAAAGAAGAAGGAAACAAAATTTATTATTGGTTATTGGAGTTTAGATAGATTGGGTGGGGAAAAGAGAAGCAGAGAAATGAGATAAAACTACTGCAATTATTGATTGCTAATGATGATTCCATTATTTTTCTTATTACAATCATTTTGTAAAGGGAGGGGTGGTCAAAGACAGGAAAAACAGAAGATAAGATTCTTATATAAAGCATATCCCCAATAAGATTCTTATATAGAGTATACCCCCAAATTCTTAGTATAGCTGAGTCTAAACTAATAAATATATGTCCTAAAATTATTAGTTCAGCCTTAAGATGCAAAACTTTATTATCTTAAAACTGAATTTAAGGACATGCTATATGCTTTTCCTTGAAAGATAACTTTGTTATATGTGATAGTTCCTTGAGAAGCAAAAGGGTTACAAGAAGAAATTTGGATGTTGTAAAGACAAAAATTTTAATAGCATTTATTTTAAAAGAATAAAATGAATATTGCAAAATTAGAAAGAATAGGAATGGCTCCAAAGAAATATAAAAAGTTAATTCTCCCAATTTGCAAAGGTGGATTATCCATGGCTGAGGAACATTGCATACCTTATCACAAACACACACATATGTGTATGCATATATGTATGTGTATATACATATATATATAAATTCCCTAAGCAATATATATGCATATATATGTGTGTGTGTGTATATATATGTAAATTATATATTTAGAGAGAGATAGTATTTTTCTCTTTTTCTTTAACAAAAATTTTGGTTATAAAGTCTGATTTTTCTGGATAGGAGGCAGGAGGGGTAGCAGGAAGAAATTTAGACTAAGAGAAATATGTGAATACATTTTATTTTTTGAAAAATAAAATACAAATAATCAATTAAGAAAGTTAACAGGATTGGTTCAGCTGTAAGACAGAACATAGTAGAAAGGAATAGAAAATAAAACCTAATGTATTTTTTAAAAATAGTTGAAATATAAGGAAACTTTGAACTCAAGAGATGGTAAGAATAAAAATAAACAAGATTAAAATTTTTTAAAAATCAGGGAAAGTACATTATTTTAAAGTTGCCAACCATAATGAAATAGTATTCAAATTTAATATATATGTCTGTGTATGTGTGTATACATCAAATGACATAGCATTACATAGTTAAATAGAGAGAGAGAGGATAAACAGCAAAATGATAGTAGTCAATATTCAGAATGTCCCCTTTTGCTCAAGACAAACCCAACAAAAATATGAACAAAGAAAAAATTTAAGAACCTAAAAAGAATTTTTGAAGTTAATTATTGTTATCTATCAATTATGGAAGAAGAACTGAAAAGATTAACTCTATTCTTTGCTATTCATAGCATCTTGGAAAAAAATTATTCTTTGCTAGAGTATTAAAAGCATGATAAATAATTGCAGAAAAGAAGAAATAGAAAGGAAACCATTCTCTGACAAAATTAATAAGATTAATAATAACAAAGAAAATTTGAAGAAAGAATTCAAACTTTAAAGGAAGCAAATAATCCTAAAGAGGATGTCATAATCTTTAATAAGTCATGTAAGCAATAAATGATTTCAAAAAATAAAATGAAAGAGGTTTCAAAACTTTTGAGAAATAATCAAATAAGCCATAGGAAAAAAATTATTTCTAAACACTTTGATAAGCTTAACAGAGGAAAATAAAATCAAATATTTGAAAATGCAACTAAGTTTTAAAAATACAAGGACAACAGTTTAAAAATAAACAAAAAATCCTATTTTGATCATCAAAGAAGAGATAAAATCAAGCACAAAAATTATGAAATTAATGGGTAAAATTATGAGCCATTTCAAATTAACAAAATTTAAAAACTATTTAGCTGTATAACAAAAGAAATAAGAATCAAATTAATAAAAGAATCCACAATAGATTTTTATAATACATATTTTATAAACTACTTTGTCAAATTATATTAAAAACAGATAAATGAAAAACAATTGAGAATTTAAGTAACTGAACTGAACAAAATATTTCAAAATAATTAACAAAATTCTAAAGTAAAATAATTAAATGGACTTCTGGGTAATTTTTCAATCATTCAGAGTTCAATATTAATTATTAATTTTAGATATTAATTTTGAAACAAATAGTAAAATAAGTCATATTGTCAAATTCCTTTAAATGAAACAAAAAAAAATACAGGAAAAAAGGGAAAGAGCATATATCTATCTATATCTATCTATAGATAGATAGATAGATAGATAGATAGATAGATAGATAGATAATCAATGAAGATGTATGCAAAGCTGTTAAATATGTTAGCAAAGAGACTACTTCAACAATTTTTTTAAAAGAAATGGTAAGTGCAAACTCAGTATATGAGTATATGAATATTTTATTTTAAGTCATAAGGAAAATTTGGTGAGATTACAACTGTAAATATGTGATGATGCTTAATGAAGGGCCCCTATCCCTGATTCAGAACATGCACAAACATTCTGTAACTGTTTAATCTGAGTTTACTGCATAGTAAGAAAAAACCTGTAATGTGAATTCATTCCTGGCATTGCTTAGGCAATTTATGTTTTCCCAAATCCCAGATCCTGAAAAAATAATCTATCAATAAATTTTGGAAAATTGCTTAGAGAATAAATGCTTAACACCAATCCAAAGAAATCTACTGATATCAAGTCAAAAGCAAGAACAAGAAAATCTGACACATGAAATCAAAATTAAATTTAAAAATGTAGATGTATTGGAACAAAAACACATTTGAGAGAAAAAAAAATCTAATTAGTTGTAAATTGAATTGCTTGTAAATAATGATGTCATTCTTGAAAATAAAGTAAAAATTAACAAAATTTACATGCAGAGTACACTATCTATAAATCCTATGAGCAATGTTCCTAGAAATAACATTTTTGGAAAGAAAAGAAGTCCTTAAATTGGCAATTTTCAAATATGATCCTGTATGGTGCTTGAAACTTTCCAGGAGACTTGAATGTTATAATATTTAAATATTATCCAGTAATATTCACTGGCATTTTCCAATATTCAAAAATTTGCTATAGGCTATAATTATTTCTAAATGTACCTACAATTAATATTATGTGTTTATTAAGCATTTTATATATCACCAACAAAATGCAACAACAAGAGATACAAAGAGAAATTCCATTCAAAACAACTGTCAAGAAATTAGATATGGATCCACACTTAACACCATATACCAAGATAAGATCAAAATGGGTCCATGACTTAGGCATAAAGAATGAGATAATAAATAGATTAGAGGAACAGAGGATAGTCTACCTCTCAGACCTGTGGAGGAGGAAGGAATTTATGACCAGAGGAGAACTAGAGATCATTATTGATCACAAAATAGAAGATTTTGATTACATCAAACTAAAAAGTTTCTGTACAAACAATACTAATGCAAACAAAATTAGAAGGGAAGTAAAAAATTGGGAAAATATTTTTAAAGTTAAAGGTTCTGACAAAGGTCTCATTTCCAAAATATATAGAGAACTGACCCTAATTTATAAGAAACCAAACCATTCTCCAATTGATAAATGGTCAAAGGATATGAACAGACAATTCTCAGATGATGAAATTAAAGTTACATCCACTCATATGAAAGAGTGTTCCAAATCACTACTGTTTAGAGAAATGCAAATTAAGACAACTCTGAGATACCACTACACACATGTCAGATTGGCTAAGATGACAGGAACAAATAATGATGAATGTTGGAGGGGATGTGGGAAAACTGGGACACTGATACATTGTTGGTGGAGTTGTGAAAGAATCCAACCATTCTGGAGAGCAATTTGGAACTATGCCCAAAAAGTTATCAAACTGTGCATACCCTTTGACCCAGCCGTACTTCTACTGGGCTTATATCCCAAAGAAATACTAAAGAAGAGAAAGGGACCTGTATGCGCCAAAATGTTTGTGGCAGCTCTTTTTGTTGTAGCTAGAAACTGGAAGTTAAATGGATGCCCATCAAATGGAGAATGGTTGGGTAAATTATGGTATATGAAGATTATGGAATAATATTGCTCTGTAAGAAATGACCAGCAGGAGGAATACAGAGAGGCATGGAGAGACTTACATCAACTGATGCTGAGTGAAATGAATAGAACCAAAAGATCGCTGTACACTTCAATGCTGTATGAAGATATATTCTGATGGAAGTAGATATCTTCAACATAAAGAAGATCCAACCCACTTCCAGTTGATCAATGATGGACAGAAATAACTACACCCATAGAAGGAACACTGGGAAGTGAATGTAAATTATTAGCACTACTGTCTATCTACCCAGGTTACTTATACCTTCGGAAGCTAATAATTAATGTGCAACAAGAAAATGGTATTTACACACATATATTGTATCTAAGTTTTATTGTAACACATGTAAAATGTATGGGATTGCCTGTCATCGGGGGGAAGGAATGGAGGGAGGGGGGGATAATTTGGAAAAATGACATACAAGGGATAATATTATAAAAAAATTACTCATGCATATATACTGTGAAAAAAAATTCTAAATAAAAAAAAAACACACACAAAAAAACAACTGTCAAGAACATAAAATATTTGGGAATCCATATACCAAAGAAAAGTCAGGGATTATATGAGCAAAATTACAAAACACTTGCCACAAAAATAAAGTCAAATTTAAATACATTGGAAAGACATTAAGTGCTCTTGGATAGGCCGAGTGAATATAATCAAGATGACAATACTCCCCAAACTAATCTATTTATTTACTGCTATATCAATCAGACTCCCAAGAAGCTATTTTAATGACTTAGAAAAAAGAACAACAAAAATTCATATGGAAGAAATAAAAGGTCGAGAATTTCAAGGGAATTAATGCAAAAAAAAAAAAAAGTCAGATGATGGTGGTCTAGCTGTACCTGATCTAAAGCTATATTATAAAGCAGCAGTCACCAAAACCATTTGGTATTGGCTAAGAAATAGATTAGTTGATCAGTGGAAGAGATTAGGTACACAGGACAAAATAGGGATACAACTATAGCAATCTAGTGTTTGGGATAAGAATTCATTATTTGAAAAAAAAAAACTTTTGGGAAACCTGGAAATTAGTATGGCAGAAATTAGATATGGGCCCACACTTAACACCATATGCCAAGATAAGATCAAAACGGGTCCATGATTTAGGCATAAAGAATGAGATCATAAACAGATTAGAGGAATAGAGGATAGTCTACCTTTCAGACTTGTGAAAGAGGAAGGAATTTATGTCCAAAGGGAGAACTAGAGATCATATATTGATCACAAAATAGAAGATTTTGATTATATCAAATTAAAAAGCTTTTGTACAAGCAAAACTAATGCAAACAAGATTAGAAGGGAAGTAACAAATTGGGAAAATATTTTTACAGTTAAAGGTTCTGATAAAGGCCTCATTTCCAAAATATATAGAGAACTGACTCTAATTTATAAGAAATCAAACCATTCTCCAATTGATAAATGGTCAAAGGATATGAACAGACAATTTTCAGATAATGAAATTGAAACTATATCCAGTCATATGAAAGAGCGTTCCAAATCACTATTGATCAGAGAAATGCAAATTAAGACAACTCTGAGATACCACTACACACCTGTCAGATTGGCCAAGATAACAGGAAAAGATAATGATGAATGTTGGAGGGGATGTGGGAAAACTGGGACACTGATGCATTGTTGGTGGAGTTGTGAAAGAATCTGGCCATTCTGAAGAGCAATTTGGAACTCTGCCCAAAGAAGTTATCAAACTGTGCATTTCCTTTGATCCAGAAGTGTTACTACTGGGGTTATATCCCAAAGAAATACTAAAGAAGAGAAAAGGACCTGTATATGCCAAAATGTTTGTGGCAGCTCTTTTTGTAGTGGCTAGAAACTGGAAAATAAATGGATGCCCATCAATTGAAGAATGGTTGGGTAAATTATGGTATATGAATGTTATGGAATATTATTGCTCTGTAAGAAATGACCAGCAGAAGGAATACAGAGAGTCTTGGAGAGAATTACATGAACTGATGCTGAGTGAAATGAGCAAAACCAGGATATCACTATACACTTCAACAACGATATTGTATGATATATTCTAATTGAAGTAAATATCTTCAACATAGAGAAGATCCAATTCAGTTCCAGTTGATCAACAATGGACAGAAACAGCTACACCCAGAGAAAGAACACTGGGAAAGGAGTGTAAAATGTTTGCACTATTGTATTTCTACCCAGGTTACTTATACCTTCGGAATCCAATTCTTACCATGCAACAAGAAATTTGGTTTTACACACATATATTGTATCTAGGATATACTGTAACACATTTATTATATATGGGATTGCCTGACATCTAGGGGAAGGAGTAGAGGGAGGGAGGGGAAAATTTGGAAAGTGGATACAAGGGACAATGTTGTAAAAAAAAATTACCCATGCATATGTACTGTCAAAAAATTATAATTATAAAATTAAGAAAATAAAATAAAATAAAAAAACAAGATGTACACATTTAAAGGAAACCTCTGAAATCTTTGATATTGCCCTGGGATAAGAGAAAAATAATTCACTCTTTGTTTTTATGGGCACTCATTAATTTAAAACAGAAGTAAAACATTATGAAAAATACAGAATAATTAATGATATTGGGAATAATTGAGATTGCTGAAAATTCATATTTCTCATTCCCAAATCACAAAGATTATTATGGGTCAAAAATGTAGAAATATTAATTAATTGTTGAGCCAGTAATGAGTGTGTATAAAAAGAATAAAGAGAACTTTGTCTCTCTTTTCTCCTTATGGTGATTAAGATTTACCTGCTGTAAATCTCTGACTTGGGAGAAGGGTAATGAATTGTCTACCCTTACAACCCAGGCAAAAATATGGAATGAATAAATGGCATCTGATTCTTTGCTTAAAACTGATATGATCATATAGAAATAACAGTCACTTCCCAATAAATGATCAAATAATATGGACATACTATTAAAAAGTCAATGAAAATGTAAAATTCTCAAAATAACTAATAAGAAAAATGAAAATATGAAAAAATACAAAAACTAAAGGGTTCTACCTCTCACTCATCAGACTGTCAAAGATGACAACAAAAGGACAATGGCAAGTGTTGGAGGGGCTGTCAGAAATTAAGCACAATGATGTATATTATTAGTGGAATTTTCTATCACTTTAGAAATTATGCCAAAAGTCTTTCAACTGTACATAATTTTGATCTAATTTTGTGACACTAAGCATGGTACTCCAAAGAAGTAAGAGACAGAGTTAAAGGGCTTGTATTTAAAGAAAATAAGGTATATTAATGAATAAAATTCATTTAAAAATTAAAATGCAATTTAAATACATTTCTTTTCTTTTACTGTACTCATTTGTTATAAATAATTTTTTTAATTTTTGTGAGAAGTTGAAGTCATTGGCATGATTATGTATAGCAATGCAAAAAACTTTGTAAAACATTAAGACAACATGAAAATTATATAAGGAAGAACAAAAAAGAAGTTCTGAAGGAATAAGAAAAGAAATTCTGTATTCATCTTGTTAAATGAACAAATACTTTAAAAACAAAGTTTAACCAACATAAAGTTACAATTTCACATAAAATGTTTTTTTTTTCTATTCTTTAATTTAAGGAGAAACTTTTCATGTTGATTGTTTAAATCATTATTTATTTTTATTTATAATTTATAATTTATAAATATTTATAAATTATTATTATTATTATTATTATTATTATTATTATTACTTTGATGAGACCAATTGGAGTTAAATGACTTGCCCAGGGCCACACAGTTAGGATGTATTAAGTGGCTGAGGCTGAATTTGAACTCAGGTCTTCCTGACTTCAGAGCCAGTGCTCAAGCCACTGCACCATCCAGCTGCCCCCCATTTAATATTTTAAAAAGAAAATTGATATGATCTGGATTGTTTCAAGGAATGCTTGATAATGCAATATTTATAACTATAAAAAGAGAAGATTTTTCCTAGTGACCCTCTGTGACTTTTAATTCAAACTAGAATTATCTCTATTTGGCTATTCAGATAATTAATCTAGCATTTAGAAATACTACTTTTATGTAGTATGAAGGATAAAAATATGAGGTTGTTTTGTGCCTATCAAAATGTCTAATGCCCCACATAGATAGTTACACCTCAACAGTTCAATCCCTTATCCACACTTAATTACCTATCAAAGTATGTGAAGTACAGAAGTACAGAAAACAAACAAACAAACAAACAAAAAGCACCTAATGTATAATGTTTGAATTTTATTGGATTAGACACTAAAGTCTAAGTATACTTCAACTTTTAAAGTTGTGTGTGTGCATAAATATATGTGAATATGTATATAACCATAAACAGATATGTCTATCATGTTTTTTTTTTTAATGTAGGCATCTATATAACATAATTTTCATTATCCCAATTCAGGAAAGGGCTTATTTCTCAAATCCAATTTTCCATAAGACTAGTTAGCTTTGTGATTTCATTTTAGTTTATGTTTTCATTTTATTTATATTGTTCTGATAGAGTTTTATTAAAATCCTCTATAATTTTTATGTTATTACATATATATTTTTTCTAATGCAACCAGCTTTACTTTATATAAATAATATTTAATTTTCTAGGAATATATAAATTCATTCATCTACCTCTACAGAGTTGTCAAGAGATTTGAATACAACTTTTACTTGTCCAGAAGACAATAAGGGCAGAGGACAATGAGTTGATCGCATAATTATTGAGAGCAATAGAACCAAAATCTTCTAATCATAGTCAAGCATGGACCTAATAAAATGGGCTATGTTGTGGAGCCATTTTCAGTCATGTCTAACTCTTTGTGACCCCATTAGGTGTTCTCTTGGAAAAGATACTGGAGTGGGTTGTTATTTCTTTCTTTACTGATGGGGAAACTGAGGCAAATAGGATTTAAGTGACTTGACCAGGGTGATGCAGTTAGAAAGTCTCTAAGGCCAGATCAAAACTCAGAAAGATGAGTTTTCCTTACTGCAGGCCCATTACTATACTCTCTGAGCCACCTAGCTGTCCCCCAAATGGGCAAGTCAATCAGTTGTACATCTATTGGGCCTTGAGACAGTTGAAAGGTATAGATAGATGTCCTTTTCATCAATTTGGTAAAGAATTCTGTCATTCTTGAGGGGAGTGTTTTTCACACTCCTCTCTCTTCTTAAGGATATAAAATGATGTAGTTTCATTATCTTTTTGCATTTATTTATAATACAGCATTTTTTGCTTATTACTTTTGAGATTGAAAATTCTAATTCTAATTGTTACCCTATCTGAAATTATGATCATAATACTTTTTTTAGAATTGTCTGATACACAAAAACTTTCCTCCTCAATCTCTTACATCTTTTAAGTATGTGATTTATCTTATGCATTCTTCCTTCCTTTCAAAATTTTAGTGAAAAGTTTAATCCATTGCAGATTACAGTTTCACAATTGCAAGGGTCTTCAGTGGTCTAAGGTCCATCTCCATACTGAAAAGAAAAGTTTCTACCATTTATCTCTCCAATGGTCATTTTAATCTTGAAAACATACAATGAGAGATAGACACCTACATTTCATATTTGAATATCACTGCTAAAATTTTTTTTCTTACTTCAAGGCAAAATTTGCTTCTACCTTTTGTATTTATTTTTCTACTCATTTAGTACTGAATGTGCAAACAGAACATGTCCTTTATCTCTCTTGACATAACAGACTTTTAAATCATTAAGGGGAATAGTTATTTCTCCAGATAATTTTGCCCTCAGCTTCTTTCAATGCATGGATTTGAAGTCATCACCATTCATCACCTCTGTTCTTATCTAACCTACCTAATTCTACTAACTCAGTATAATGACTGTCATCAATAAATTATATATTATGGAAAACTCTATGCCTAAAACCAAATGAAGTCATCCCTAATTTTAAGGATATAATTGCTGTAAGCCAAAGTTTCCAAAGAAATAAAGGCTGTTCCAACACCATTTTGTATATGTATCTTTGCCTATTAAATGTTTCTCTTTGTGTCCCCTGGATGTTCTTCCCCCTAAATATTCTCAGGAATCCAAGCTTTATCTCCTGCATTCCTGGGAAGCAGAAGCAATTTTTAGTGGGGGAATCTTGGGGTTCTGATTCCTCCCAAATGAAACATCTTGTTGTTATCCCTCTAAATTTGATCTCATGTGACTATTTTAATATTGTTCTAAATATGGTAACATCTTTCACCTACTCATCCAAAGTTCCTTCCACATACTGATTTTCCTTAACCTCTCCCCAAACAGGTTAAAAGATGAAGGACATTGTTCCTTTACTTCTCTCAAAAATTTGGTCTGGAAAAATCAAGTCTTCAACTTTCTTCTCTTATTTTCCTCCCCTTTTCCTGCCTAAATGTTCTCCTGTCAGGGTCCAGGCTAGCTCCTCTGAAGGGCTCAGAATAAGTCCTTGTCAGGATAAGCAAAAGTCCTTGCCCCTTGTTGTGGGCACCAAATTGTAAAGGTCCAGAATTGTAAAAGCCTGGTCTTCTCTAAATTGTTCTTGGGGACTGCAGTCTCAACTCAATCCCAGAGTAGAATCTCTCCTTGCAGACAGCCATCCCAACTGTCCCAGAAGGGACTAACTCCTTGACCTCCTGCCCTTCTCTTTTATCCTAGCAGAGATTGTAGTGAGAACTCAACAGGGCTTGTGAGAAAATACTTCAACCGATGAACTTGCTCCTTTTAAAGGGGCATGTGAGAACTCAGGGGCTTGTGGGAAAATTACTTCAACCAATGAACTTTCTCCTTTTAAAGGTTGTGTAAATTTCTTTTCAGAACTCCTTTTAAAGGTGTATGTAAACTCCTCCTCAGAAGTTCAAAGGTATAAATTCCTCCTAAAGGCTGGGAATAAAGGAGCTAGAGAATTGCCCAGACAACCTGAGTTCTCACCTTGTAATCCTAACATTCTCCCATTTTTTCAATCAAATAACTAATGGTTTAGAGTTTTTATTCCACAGTGATTTCTATTCTCTTTGTCTTTCTTTCAATGTAAGAAAAAAAAATATCATCTTGCCTTAGGGAGTAAACACTCACAAACATAATTTTCATCTATAAGAAAGTTAATTTCATTTTTTTTAGGTTTTTACTTATTAAAAGGAATTATATATTTTCTCTGCTTTTCCTCTTTATTGTAAAATTACATAATTTTAAATTTTGGAAAGAAACCATTTATTCTATTTTTAAAGTTCTTTTCTATTTTCATTAATGAGTAGAATACGTATTTCTTCCAATTTTTCTCCCTCCCCCCTCCTCTAGACATGCACAATTCTTCTGAAAATATCTCTGAATTTATCATGCCACACAAAAAAATCAGATTAAAAAGGAAAAAAAAAATGAGAAAGAAAAAAAAAAAGCAAACAAACAGCAACAACAAAAAATGAAAATAATATGTTGTGATCCACATTCAGTCCCCATAGTTCTCTCTCTGGATGCAGATGGCTCTCCCCATCACAAGTCTATCGAAATTGGTCTGAATCATTGTTAAAAAGAGCCATATCCATCATAGTCAATCATCACATAATTTTGTTGGTGCTCTAAGTATGTAATCATATAATCTGCAGAGTGATAGTTTCCTCACTACATATTTTAAATCCTTCAATTTATATTTTCTCTTATTACTTTAACCATCATTTCTGGTATAATGTGATATAATAGTTTTGATAATGCACATCCTTGCTTCATCTCTAACCTTACTGAGAAGTCTTAGATATTACTTATCAATTTAAGGAAAATTTCCTTTATTCCTATGCTCTCTAGTGCTCCTAATAGGAATAGATGTTTTCAAAAGCTCTTTTTTTTTTTTTTGCCTCTCCTGAGAGAAATGTAATTTCTGTTGGGTTTGTTGTGAATTTACTCAGATATGCTGATATTTTCCCTAATATAAATTTGGTATTCCTGTTATAAATTCTACCAAGAAACAGTGTATGATCCTTGTGGTATAATGCTATAATTTCCTAGTGTTTTCCTTTTTTTTTTTTTTTTTTTTTTTTGCATCACCATTCTTTAGAGAAACTGGTTGAAAATTTTCTTTATCTGTCCTTCCTGGTTTAGGCATTAGCACCATATCTCTGTACTAAAAGAAATGTTATAGTACAATTTGTAGTGCAAATAATTTGCCTATTATTCCCAAATAGTTTACATAGTAATTGAAATTAATATTTTTTTTAAGTTTGGTAAAATTTGCTAGTGAATTCATCTGTCCTTGGGATTTTTTTAGGGATCTCTTTGATGGCTTGTTTGAAAATCTTTCTAGGATGAGGTTGAGTATTCTATTTCTTCTGTTAATCTGAGGATTTTATATTTTCATAAATATTCATTGATTTTGCTTAGATTGAAAGATTTATTATCAATCCATAGAGCAAAATATTTCCTAATATTTTAGTTTTATTGTTTAATTGTTTTATTTTTGTTTTGTTTTGTTTTGTTTTACTTCTCTTTTCATTAGTGGTGAATTCACATTTTTTTCAGTTTGGATATTGGAAATTAGTGTGAGTTATTAATCAAATTTACCAATGGTTTGTTTAGCTTATAAGGATTTTCCCCAATAAAATGAATGCTAGTTTTTTAAGAATTTGAATTTTATACCATTTGTCACATATATGTTTAATACTGATATCCCTTCATTATCTATGGTACCTTTTATCAAACTTTAGCTTCCTTGCTTATCTCTTTTAATTATACAATTTTGCTTTCTCTTTGTCTGAGTTCATGATTTCTATCCCTTCCTTTTTTAATTCAGGTGAAGCTTAATAAACTTTGCTGTAGTCTCTTATTTTTACTTCATATATGTCCCTGTTTCAACTATTTATTGTAAGTTTGTAAGTTTCTTGTAAACAACACATTGTCAGATTATTTTTAATACATGTTTTTACCTGCTTCTATATTATGGGTAAGTTCATTCATTCATATTAAGTTATTAGTGTTAATTAGTTTTCTCTTCATCCATTTCCTTTTATCCTTTTCTTTCTCTCTTTTTTTATCTCTGTTTGCTTACTATTAATCCACCCCATTCTATTTATGACTATTCTTTTCTCCTTTCCTTTCTACTTCCCAGTAGGGCAAACAGTTTTCTATACTCAACTGAATGGATATGCTATTCCCTCTTTGAACCAATTAAAAGCTCATGTTTTCATGGTTTATTTTCATGAGACAATTTCTCTGGTCTTTTATTCTTTTCTATTTTCTCCCAATGTATGCATCTTTATCACCCTTTTATTTTATTTTTTAAAATCCTTCCATCATAATCAAATAACTCCCATGTCTTTGTCTATTTATACTTTTAACTGCCATGGTATTCTTAGGAGTTACAAGTAACATAGTCCTTCCTAAATCCCAAGACTATTCTCCATGACAATTTCTTCAGGTATAATGTCTGGCTGTTTTCTTGTTTATAGCTTTCAGATTTTCTAATAATTTTTATTATCTATTCCTTATTATCCTAGTTAGTTGTTTTTACAATGAGATATTTCACATATTCTATCTCTTCCTTATTTTAATTCTGGTTTTCCTTTTCTTGATGTCTCACGGAATTAGCTTCCACTTGCCCAAGTCTAATTTTTAAGGAAGGTTTATCCTTTTTTTATTCATTTAATATTTTAATTATTCCCAGTTATATATTTTAAATAAACAATTTTAATATTAATGTTAAAAACTTTGAGTTTCAATTTCTCTGCCTTCTTCTGTATTGCCTCTCATTGTGAATGTGAGCAATTAGAAATAGGTTATATATGTGTAGTTATGAAAACATTTATATAATAATAATATTCTGAAAGAGAAGACAAACAAAAACTTATGAAAAAACAAAGAAAATACTTCAATTTGTATTCAGACACAATCTGTTCTTTCTCTAGGTATGGATAGCATTTTCTTTCATAAGTCCTGCAGAATTGTCTTGAATCATTATGTTGCTGAATCATAGCTGATCATTTTACAGTACTGTTGTTACTTTGTACATAGTACATTTCACTTTGCATCAGCTCATGTAATTATTTTGGGGTTTTTCTGGGAGTAACCTGTTCATCAAGTCTTTTAGACCAATAGTTTTCTATTGTAATCGCATACCATAATTTATTCAGCCATTCTCAAATTTACAGGCATTTCCTCAACTTCCAGTTCTTTGCTCCCAGAAGATATGCCATAAATATGTTTGTACGTATTGTTCCTTTTCCTTTTTTAATTCCTTTTGGGATACATATCTAGAACTGGTTTTTCTTTCTAAAGGATGTGCATGATTTTATATTCATTTGTGTATATTCCAAATTTCTCTATAGATAGTAATAATGGGTGATTTTACTTTTCTGCATTTTATCATTATTTACCCCACCTGAAATATCCTTTGTCTCCTTTACATATTAAATATCTTTCCTTTTCTTTCTTAATAAGGGAAAGCAATAGTATAAAAAGGATGAAATTTAAACTTCCTACTTGTACAACTTCAGTCAAGTCATTTCATATCTCTCTGCCTCAGTTTACTCATCAGTAAGATGAAGACAATTGACTAAATTATATTTGAGGTCCTTTTCAACTATAGATCTATAATTCTAAAAATCTGATGTAGAGTTCTGCTTTCAATTTCCTGAATATTCTTATATAATACAGCCTTCTAATCTATATGTTAAACTTTTATAATACACTGTACCATTTATTTGCATTCTGGCTTGAACTATTTCTACCATATCATGTGTCTTAATCATGGTACCATGTCCTGAATTTCACTTCTCCCTATAATGCTTACTTCATTTGAGTGCACATATTAGGGGCTCATTAAATACCAAGTGATGGACCAAAATGGAGTACTTTTTGAATTTCATTTAACCTGACAAATGAATGCAAACAAAACTGTCATCTCAAACCAAATTCTTCTTAAATGGAGGAAAAGAGATGAATTATCCCATTGAGTTACATAAGATGAGAACTTTGCCTGGCATCCATAGAGAAGACCAAATTAGTTTTTTAAATAGTTTCAAGGTTAATAATGTAAAATGTTACTTGTAACAAAATTAAGAATCATTTTTAATGAAGTCTGTGACCTTTATCTTGATGTACTATAGTGAGAGATTTATAAAGAAAAGAGGGATAAATTGTTCATCCTCATCAAGGATTCAAAAACAGAGAATAGATTCTAAAATGGAGAGTATTTAAAGTAAATGCTAACTATAACACTATTTTAACTTCCCAAAAGTATTCATTTTTCCATCACAAATGGAATTGGACAAGAGGGAATAAATTGTTACATATGAGAAATTTACAATTTCAATGTAAATTCATTAGTAATAATTGGTGATAATTGGAAAGGAAGTAGGGGATTTCCAAAAACTGCACATGGCAACTTAATGAGATTAGGATAAAATATGATATTCGTTTAAAGTTTGGTTGAATGCAACAGGGGCTCTTTAACAAATTCCTTTTTGGATTTAATAGAGGTTAAACAGATTTAGCAAATTTTAAACCAGATTTATTAAATATTATGTAGATTTTGCAAAGTCACTAGAGACTCAATACCAGCTATTTTGGAGTTAGTAAATCTCACAAAATGCTTGTTAGCTATCTCTGTATATTTAACAAATGGATGGCTATATAGCCAGCACCAAGATTTAATATTTATAATTTTATTGAAGAAACAATTGGAAGATTTATTCCATATGCTTAAGATACAAAAAAAATTTCATCTCTGAGAAAATAAAGATGAAATGAAAATAGTCCTAATTTCATGTAGTTAGACAAATGTTTAATTTACCAATCATTGCACATATTTAATAAATAGATTATTCAATCAAGTTCAATGTTCATTAAAGATTATATCAATTTAAGGAATTCATCTCAGGTATAATTTATTCAATCCAATTTCCTATTGATTAAATATTCATCAGATTTTGAAAGTTCTCTACAGGTTTAATAGGTATCAGACCAATTCAAAAGAAAAAAAACATAAAACATTCATAACACAGGGAATATAGTAATACAAGAAGATGGTTTTTTTATACTCAACATCATGCCAGTGTCATCATCTAAGAGTGACACCAGAAAAATGCTGAATAAAAAGCTACTTAAAAGCATTTCAGAAGGAAAACAGTTTGCTCACTTAAGCTGTCAAGCTCAAAAACATGTGGCAGATGGAAGAAAATGACACAGGCTGGGAAGAAGGTGGTGGACAGAAGGGATAAGCAATGCAGAATGCCTTAGGGAAGAAGATGTTTTAAAGTGCCTATCTAATAGCAAATATTGTTCCCCTCAATAGGCACACATATTATAACTGTAACATCATCTCAGGGATCCTGGCGATAGGCTTGCTGTTACTCCTTGATGATGTCAACAGTACTTCAATATAGAATTCCAGCTGCATTCTGTACTCCATTATCCCTTGATTAATCCCATAGTAATATAACATTATTCCATGGTTTGACTTTAATATTTTGGGTGTGATTTGATAAGTGCTAGACAGATTTATGAAACAGATGACAAACTGAAACAATGCAACAAAACCAGAATGCAAGTTCTGATTAATATTTATATATTTATTTATTTCATAAAATCTTAATTATTAAACCCAAAATGGATAGATAAATGGGTTAACTGATCCCACTGATGAAATCAGATTTCAGTCACATCAGTTACCTCTGAAAAGTCTCTATGAAGCTAGAAATGTCAGGGAATCCAGGAAAAGGAATTGTTACTATAAATAACAAGAATCTTTATGTTCCCCCCACCATGAAAAATGAACTGTCTGGATATTTCTGAAACTAGTTCTCTCTTATCTGTATAACAAATTCATAAGGCTATTCAAGTATACTCTAGGGTCTTAAGTTTAGCATTCTGAAAGGAGATGTGATCATATTGATAAAAAGACTAAATTTTTTACATGTTGTTATTGAGGGGAAAGTATAATCTCACTTTAGAGACTTCATATACTGCAGGAGATGCTCATTTTATAAAAAAGTGATACATCTCATATAACTGTTTAATTCAATATAATTAGTGCTATGGTCAAATAAGTTACTTTATAAAATTAAATTTTATTTTTAGTTAGCAAAATGTTTCTCCTTTATTTCTCCCTCATCTTATTTGAAAAGTTAAAGAAAGGCAAATTATATATTTTTTCCTGGTTCTACTTCATTTTTTCATCAGCATATATAATTCTTTAAACATTTTTTATGATATTGATATACTAGTACTGCGTCAATTCATAAAATTCTTCTCATATTGATGGGAGTTGAGGTCCCTTTAAGAAACCCTGCCTTGGTTGACCTTTGATTTACAAGTCCTGGTCAGTGGGCTTTCCCCATCCCCCACGGGATCTGAGCTAACTTAGGTTTTCCGAACCCCAACAGTTTAAACCCATTGAATTCTATTCAATGCTGACCTAGGCTGAAAGCCCGCCAGGAGCCTGGGACTTCACCCACCTTTAAAATCACCAAGAGCCCCCATTATAAAAGGGGCTACTTTGGAGTCCACGTTGCAGAAGTACTAAGCATGGCATCCTTATGTCAGTCATGCCAAGGGTTTCTGCCCACTGGACCTAATCCGGTGCCTTTTTAATCTCTACCCTCATCTACCCTCAACTTTACTAACTAGACTTTACTTCCAAATCCCTACAATAAACCCTTTTTATCAATCTAGGTTTTCAGGCCTGTAAATTCATTTACAGGGACTCTGTGCTGTCATGTGACTATCTTTGAGCCAACCTAAAAAGGGGTTCCCCTTCCCTAACTCTCATCAATATTACTTTAAAATAATGTATTTCTTTATTTCCTACAGTACAATGTTATTCTATTAAATACAAGTACTACAATTTGTTTAACCATTCCCCAAGTAATGAATTAGCAATTAGTGTTTAATTTTGTTTTGTTTTGTTTTGAGGGGCAGCTAGGTAGCAAAGTGGATAGAGCACCAGCCTTGAATTCAGGAGGACCCGAGCTCAAATCTGGTCTCAGACACTTAACACTGCCTATCTGTGTGACCCTGGGCAAGTCACTTAACCTCAGCCTGGGGGGGGGGGGAATCATTGTGTTTGTTTTTTTTTTCCTAGTGGAAAAAAATGATCTCTCTTTTTAATATAGGGACTTTTTGCCTTTTATTTTTGCTTGGGTTAGTATGAATCTGGAAGTGGCATAAGTGAGTCAAAAGGTATGCACTATGTATTACTTTTTGTGTATAATTCTTAACTACTTTTCAGAAGTTTTATTCTTATGTTCAGTGTTATACTTATTCCACCAACTGTGCATCAACATGTCTGTTTTCCCCCCAGTGCTTCCAACATTTATTACTTTCTTTTTTATCATTTTGGTCGATCTGATAGGTATGAAGGAGAACCTCAGAATCCCTTTTTATTCCTCTATTTGTTAGTGATTTGTAGTTTATTTGTTTGTTTTTAATGCTGTAGATAATCTCATTTATTTCCATATTCTTGGATCAGCTAAGAATTGATTAATGCTTATTATTCTTATAAATTTAAATTAGTGTATGTATACGCATATATATATATATATATATATATATACACACATATGTCCACATATATGTATGTAGGGATTGGAAATAAGAGGTTTTTTGGAGAAACTTACTGTAAAAATTCTTCCTTCCATGAAAGAAATAAAATCTTTTCCCAACAAATTTATGGGACAAAATAACCATGTCTATCATCAATACTTTTTTTTTTGACATGACAATAGAAATGCTGATTATTGCAATAAAATAATAAAAAAAATTGAACTAATAATCATGGGTAAAGTAGAAACAAGATTATCATGTTTTGTATATGGTAATGAGGAATATTTAACCAAGAGTCAACTAAAAAACAAGTAATTGAAAAAAAATGTTAGTTACAAAATCAATTTGCAGAAATCATTAATATTCTCATACAATCCTAACAAAAATAGCAAAAATGATATTAAAAAGAGAAATTATATTTAAAAGTAACTTATGTCAAATATAAAATAGTCAGGGATATATGACTATCAAGGTAATATGCAAGAAATTTACAAGTATCACTAACAACCATTGTTTATAAAGATACATATTTAAATAAATGGAGAAATAATAATTTGTTCAAGAATAAGAAGGGAAGAGATATAGAGACAGAGGGAGAAACAAAGTCACAGAGATGGACACAAACACAGATAGGGAGAAACAGAGAGAGAGAGAGAGAGAGAGAGAGAGAGAGAGAGAGAGAGAGAGAGAACAAGTGTAGTGGAACAAATTAGATACACAAAATAGAGAAGCAAATGAATATAGTAGTCTATTGTTTTATCAATACAAAGACTCCAACTATTTGCATAGGGACTTTTGATATGATAAACATTGTCCTCCCCAAGTAGACTAGTGGTATTGAAGAAATTTGATTTAGAGTGACACCTCACACTCCTTATACTAAAAAGATATTGAAGGTCATATTCTAAACAAATTAGAAAAACAAAAGATAAAAAATTTCCTATTACGTTCTTCGGATAAAAGAAAAATTCATGACCAAAGGATAGAAGGGATCACAGAAGAGAAAATGTGTATTTTTGATTGTGTAAAATAATAAATGGTCTTTCATGAAAAATCCAATAAAGCTAAAATTAAAAGGGGAAAATTTGAGGATGAGCCACTTCCTGAGATTAATAAACATTTCTTATCAATAGCATCTTGTAGTATAATGGAATAAGTGAGGACAGAAATCAGGAATCTGCATTTTCATCCAGCTTTTCTAAAACCTTGCTAAATGACTTCAGACAAATCATTTAATATTTCAACTTTCTGAATTTCAGCTATCTCATTTCCAGAATGAAAGGAATGTACTAGATAATACCTATAACATCTTCTATTTTGGTAATTTTTTGCTCATGATATAAATGTTCTACTCTGTTCAGGAGTTCTAAACACTGACTTCATAAAGTGTTTTTGATTAATATGTATATTTTGATCATTTTAATCCGATATAACTGATTTCCTTTTTAATTTTATTTAAAAAAACAATTCTGAGAAATCCTCAATTTTTACTGGGTGACAAAACAAATCACAAAACTTGTTAAGAACCATTGTCCCAACCTAATAAAATCTCAGGTCCAATAAAAAATTTTAAAAAAGAAGAAATTTAGCTAAATTGTGTATCACTCTTACACTCTCTTCAATATCTTGTATAGTACTGAGCACCATGTTACTGAGAGCAGTACTCTGAGCATGGTAGCAGGCAAGAAAAAAAAGGAATAAATATTGATTTTCACTTTCCCAAACACACATGAAATGAATCTGACATTTCTCCCTATGAAAACTGCAGAGCCTTCTTCCACGTGAAAGAGGATAAGAGATCATATCTCTGACACTAGGATTCCAAACCTTCTGTAACAATGGAACAACAGAAAGGGCTTCAGACTTTAAGACAGAGAAGCCTGTCAGGAAAATAAAGCCAAGCCAAAGGACCTAGCTATCTCTGGTTAATGTTGCTTCAGAGCAGATCAGTCAAAGAGGGGATAGAAAAAGATTGAGCTACATCATTCAGTGGAGATAAGAATCTTAATTGAAATCAGAAAATCAGAAAAAAGCTTCAGATCTTTTGTGTGTCTATAGTAACAGCTCAGTGCTTCCAACATTGTCATCAATTATTAATCCCAAAGGGATTCTATGATTTCATTTGTATTGGGGGTGTGGGGAACTGGCCACAGACACCATCAGAATGAGACTGCAGGGTGAAAAATCATCACTGTACTAATGGCATGCCAGCCCTTCCAGTTCCTAGGTCCCTGTTCCTAGGTGGGGAAAGGCAGTGGAGGGCAGTGTTCCATTTGGTATTCTAACTGGAAAAATGATCAAAGATTACAGGACAATGATAGCCTCTGCCCAGTGGAAATAAAGCTGGTTAAAATTCTGCCTCTCTGCATGAAAAGAAAGGGGAGGGGGAAGGAGAGCTGGTTCTAGTATAATTCAGCTCACACAAGCCTTTGCAGAAACAATTATAAAATGCAAATATAATGGCTACATCCTTAACAGACCCCATCTATGTTGGCTCTTCTCTGTTCTTTTCTCAAGCATCTGATTAAATGGGATTCTTCCCGGGGCAAAGCAAGGGTAATAAAAGTTACTGATCCAACTTTTTCCCAGCCTGAGGAGTGGAAGGTGGTGGAATATAGTCTTAACAATCTGACTATGGCTTCTTTGGGATGACCCCTGGGTTCCTCCTCATAAAACGGGGACACTTATATTGTTCTCACTTCAGGGCTTTGGGAGGGTGCACTTTCCTATAAGCACAATCCTTGGAAGAAAAAAATATTTATTTAAGTAAATATCATTGCTTTGATACCATAATGACTATAAATAAATTACTATGAGTTTTCAGAAAAGAAATACACTCTAACACCGATAGCAGCCTCTGATAAAAAAACATTTTGCTTGGATTATCTGGCAATGCTTCTGGACAGTTTAAGCCTTTGTTTCTGTAGGAGACAATAGCCTTAGGCTACATATTTAGTCTTATAGGCTGGAGTTGTCAAGTACTCCATCTATCACAGAATTTCAAGGGTAAAAGAGTGTCAGATTATCAGCTTGTCTAAAATACCATTTTACTTATAAAGGAACTGAGACAAAGTTAGGAGAATTATTTGTTCATATTTTTCCTTTTATTTTCCTATATAATGTTTAAAATTCCCTAGCAGAATTGTCCAATAGAATCTTATGAATTAAGATTCTTTGACCTTGGCAGTAGTATGTCTTGGCAGATTACTTTACTAAAACAAACATACACACATACATTTGTTCTAATAAACAGGAGTGCATAACACACCAGATTTAAATATACCCTGATTACCTTGAGGAAGTTTTCTCACACAAAAATGAGATATGGCAATGTGACAGAAACTCTTAGCATGAGGGTATTATTTGTAATAAATTCCTAACAGTCATTCATATAAAGAAATCAAGCATTACATGCAAATTCAGTCAGCATTTATGAAACACATACCATGTTCAGAGTATTGTGTTAGGTGCTGGGAAAGATATAAAGCTCAGATAAGATACAACCTATTCCTTTATTAAATTTGCAGTTTTTAGGGGGAAAGAAGATTGAATGATATTATATTCTTCCAGGATCCCATTGGAATTTGAGGTGCAAATAACAATGTTCTTTATCTCTATGAAAAAATAACTGATAAAAATAAATGTCTCTAAGCAAAAAAATGACAAAATAGTTTAGTTAAAAAAAAATAACACTTTCTAAAAGGTCCACCAAGAGATGGAAACAGGAATTCTGGACTGGAAACATCACATGGAAGCTGGAGAGATGAAGAAGAATGAAGATTACAGATGATTGCTGGATTTACATGGTGATGAGGTCTAGAATTGGGATACCTAAATGAAATTATGGTTTAATTGAGGTCTAGTAGCAGGTTCAGGGTACAGGTAATCAAATAGAGCTCCCTTGCAACCCCTTTGGATTCAGCACAAGGATACAGAGTTAAATGAGGTCTAGTAGCAGTGCAAGAATCCCCTGTAAAGGAATTTATAGACTGGAAAAACTAGATTGATAAAAGAGGTTTATTATGGGGTTTGGAAGTAAGATTAAAGTCTAGTTAGTAAAGTTGAAGGTAGAGATAAGAGGGCACCTGAGAGTGTTCCAGTGGGCAGGGAGTTTTTAGGGTGCCAGGCAGGGTGCCAGGCATGGCACTGGCATGTTTAGACCTTCTGCAAAGAGAGGGCTAGAGTCTGGCTCTTTTATAATAGGGGGCTTTGACTACAAACTGAAGGGGCTTGTGGGTGGAGTCTCAGGTTAGTTCCTGGCTGGGTTACATCCAGCATTAGAATTTGAATTGAATTCAATGGGTTTCTGGACTGAGCCTTCCTCCCTAGATAACAAAGGTGAAACTGTTTGTGCTTGGGGTGGAGTCCCCTCCCTGAGAGAGTAGAAGGAGGTTTTCTCCTTCAAGGATTTTTCAGTGTTTTGAGGTTTCCTCTTCAATGGTATTGTAAAATAAGAAAAAAAATGGGGAGGGGACCAGTTTGATGATAGGGATGATACATATATTTTAAGCTTTTTATATTGTCAGAGTACACAAATGAATTCATACAGGTAAGCTGATGGAAAGAAGGTAGAAGTGACTCTGTGAGGAGAGATTGTGGGTCTGGGAAGGTAAATTTGAGAGTTCACTGCATAGAAGTGATAAATGAAAGAGGGGACTAATATAAAGAGGTGGCCAAGGAAATTGTTCTAGCAAATAGATGCTTATAACTTTTTGGTATTATTATCTTACCTACAGAGAGATTTGTTTGAAGCACAGTGGTAGCACAGTGAGTTTGCATCAACCACAAGATTGGGATGTAGGTCTGCTAACTCTTACTTCAGTGTTCCTTCCGCTACATTAGGTTGTGAGGTTGTTCTATCCTATTGCAGACCTCCAAAAATCAAAAATGTATTAACGTATATAGATCATGGACAAAGTAGTGTAAAAAGTGGATAAAATGGGAACCAGAAGTCTGGAGTTCAAAACCTGTTTCTGCCACTAACTTATTCTAAGATTTTTTTCCTGTCTTGAAGGCTCAGTTTCTTTCTTTGTGTAATGAAATGATTGTATTCAACAATTTGTGAGGTTTTTCTCCTTCTCTGATATTCTGAGACTGTGATAGGAATAATAATATAAAGCCCACTGGATTTTAGGGGACTAGTAAAGAAGTAATATTTTTCCATCTTAAAAGATCTGGCCTATTTAATGATTCTAATATGGCTCTAATAGGCCTATGGTATCAAGAATTAAACTGGGACACACAGAGAACTCAAAGAGATTTATTAGTTCTCCATTCCAGAGTCAACTGGGCTAATAAACAGGTGCAGAAATGTTTATAGAATACATCCTCCAAGCAGTCTCTTTGATGAATTCCAACTGTCCTCCCTTTATGTATTTGTTTGTTTGGTATTAAGTGTAAATGTGTTTGTTACTCTCCAGATGTTTGGACATCCACTAATTAGCATGTCCCAGTCAACATTTTTATGGATGCTTTTTTACCCAGTGAAAAGAAAGGCTGAAAGCCAGATGGAAAGAAGCTAAGGAGG
This sequence comes from Sminthopsis crassicaudata, assembly GCF_048593235.1. Taxonomy (NCBI): domain Eukaryota; kingdom Metazoa; phylum Chordata; class Mammalia; order Dasyuromorphia; family Dasyuridae; genus Sminthopsis; species Sminthopsis crassicaudata. The sequence continues at coordinate 563,889,708 of NC_133618.1, forward strand.
AAAAAAAAAATGAAGTGAAGGTTTCTAGGCTAAATAGGAAGACAAGGGGGTGGGTGTGGGAAATGAATAATAGTGAGATTGTAATTAGTTGCAGCTCATTCCCGTTTTAAGATACTTTCCAACTTACACATCATCAATAAACACTTTAGCCAGAATATGACTCTAGAATTAAGGCAAGTCAGAAAAAAAGGTGTAGGCTGTTGTTTGCCCCCTAGTGTTTAAGTTAATCAAGCTATCATAGGAGCTGACATCAGCTCTATTTTCCTGCTAAGCTTATCCTGGGTTAAAGAGATTCCAGAGGAGAAATGACGGAGCATGCAATTTTTCTCCTAATACAGATGTGATGGATTCAGGATGCCGAATGAAATATATATTTTGGATATAATTAATGCAGAAATTTATTTTTCTTGGCCATGCCATGCAAATTTATTGTTACAGTTAGTTATTGTTCCCTCCCCTCTTAATTTTAGAGTATGGGAGAAAAGGATAGGACAAATGCTTGCTATTTTAAACACACACACACACACACACACACACACACAAATATGTATATATATGTATACAGATATATAAAATAACTTCTTATGCTATATAAATTACATATATGTATGTGAAATATTTATAATATGTTATATGTAATATTTAAATTTTGGATAAGTATATGTATGTAGAATATTTAAGTAGGCTGGATAGGGTTTTAGCATTGGAGAAGAAAGACTATGTCTCTCAGATAGATCTGCATGAACCTGAGCAAAGCCAAGAAATTTTTTAAGAGTGAGGTATAAAGAAGTTGTCCATTTGCACCCGGGAAAGAGCTTTCTTGCATGTGCCTGCTTACAAAAGTGAAATCATAGTCCCATATGGAAAAGATCATGTTTGCTTAAGTTACTTAAGTTTATGGCTTTTTTAAAAGATCGTAAAACACAAAAAAATAAAGGAAATATCCGTTTTAAAAGGAAAATAAAAAAATCTGTATCTCTACCACATATGTGTGGGGTGGTGAATTACAGCTGTGATACAGCACGATGTGTCAGAGGTACAGTGTGATGTGTGCAATGGGGCATGAAATAAGCACAAAGAAGAATGAGGTGGGCATGATGCAACATGACTAGCATAGAGATGGAGGGCCAGGATGAAGGTGGGTGGCCACATCGTGGCAGGAGCACAATGTGCTGGGAGACATGGTATATAGAGGGGGCCAGCAGTGACTGGGTGGGACTAGGCTCACATTGTGTGACAGGGGCCCATTGGGAGACATGACACACTTAGTGTGCCTGCAGTGACAGTGAGGGACCCAGGCTCATATTGTGTGACAGTGGAACATTGGGAAACATGACACACTTAGTGTGCCTGCAGTGACAGGGTGGGACCCAGGCTCTACATTGTGTGATAGGGTCCTATTGGGTGGCATAATGGACCCAGGCTCACATTGTGTGACAGGCGCCCATTGGGAGACATGACACATTTAGTGTGCCTGCAGTGACAGGATGGGACCCAGGCTCACACTGTGTAACATGTGCCCATTGGGAGACATGACACACTTAGTGTGCCTGCAGTGACAATGTGGTACTGAGGCTCACCTTGTGTAAAAGGGGAACATTGGGAGACACGACACACAGTGTGCCTACAGTGACAGGATGGGACACAGGCTCACATTGTGTGACAGGGGAACATTGGGAGACATGACACACTTAATGTGCCTGCAGTGACAGGATGGGACACAGGCTCACATTGTGTGACAGGCATCCGGGAGATATGACACACTTAAGGTGCCTACAGTGACAGGATGGGACCCAGGCTCACATGGTGTGACAGGGGAACATTGGGAGACATGACACACTTAGTGTGCCTGCAGTGACAGGGTGGGACCCAGGCTCTACATTGTGTGATAGGGTCCTATTGGGTGGCATAATGGACCCAGGCTCACATTGTGTGACAGGCGCCCATTGGGAGACATGACACATTTAGTGTGCCTGCAGTGACAGGATGGGACCCAGGCTCACACTGTGTAACATGTGCCCATTGGGAGACATGACACACTTAGTGTGCCTGCAGTGACAATGTGGTACTGAGGCTCACCTTGTGTAAAAGGGGAACATTGGGAGACACGACACACAGTGTGCCTACAGTGACAGGATGGGACACAGGCTCACATTGTGTGACAGGGGAACATTGGGAGACATGACACACTTAATGTGCCTGCAGTGACAGGATGGGACACAGGCTCACATTGTGTGACAGGCATCCGGGAGATATGACACACTTAAGGTGCCTACAGTGACAGGATGGGACCCAGGCTCACATGGTGTGACAGGGGAACATTGGGAGACATGACACACTTAGTGTGCCTGCAGTGACAGTGTGGGACTGAGGCTCACCTTGTGTGAAAGGGGAACATTGGGAGACACGACACACAGTGTGCCTACAGTGACAGGATGGGACACAGGCTCACATTGTGTGACAGGCATCCGGGAGATATGACACACTTAAGGTGCCTGCAGTGACAGTGAGGGACCCAGGTTCACATTGTGTGACAGGGGAACATTGGGAGACATGACACACTTAGCGTGCCTGCAGGGACAGGGTGGGACCCAGGTTCTCATTAGCGTAGCATGGTACACACTGACATGGGTAGTGCAAAGGTGTTATGTGATATGACTCAATGGTATAGCAGGTAAGAGCATGATGATTCAAGGCACCACATGTGCTGTAGGTGCGATGTAATATGGAACAATATGACAGGCTAACATACCATGAAGTGTGACATGATGTGAAATATAGATGTAACTGCATAATTATGACCCAGAATGCATATAACAATTCATCAAAAGATGATGAGAGAGAGTTTCTTGCTAGTTGGCTCACCTTTACCTTTTCTGAAATTATCTAAGTTTGTGCTCAGACTTTTTTTCAAAGTCAGGTGTGCATTTAAATCCTATCCAGCTTGGTGGTCTTTTTCAGACATTTCTCCCAATTGATAGAGTACTAAAGAAGGTATATCCCTTTTTATGTCACAATGAAACATTTAAAAAGTGAGTGCATTTCATCTCTGATGCAGGGTCCAACCTTTGTCTGTCTCATAAATGCCTGTTTTTTGGTGATGTTGGGAACTAGAGTTAGAGAAAATAAAGGTGAATCAGTATAAATAAAATTCACCATCAAGACTGGAGAAATATTTTCAAAACATATGCTCTGTGGATGTCAGGTGAATAGAATCCTCTTCAAATACCATCCCTGTCAAATTTGTAAAAGACACAATAGTGGGAGTGAAAATTAATGTGCTACAAAGTAGAGTTGAGATCTAAAAAAGGTCTTGGCTAGAAAAAAAGAAGATATCCAGCTGCAGGAAATTTAATAGTGGTGTATGTATGCTTACTTCAGTGAATGATATCATGTTGATATCAACAAGTTTCAGTACTAAAGAATTTTCAAAGAATTCCGTTCACAATAGATCAGTCTAATAATAATTTATACCAAAAAACAAAAACAAAAAAACTAAGTGGATGAAAAATACCTTATCATCCAGATTAGAATACTATTCATTACCTATACCTTAGAAAGCCAGTTAAAATTATAGAGAAACTGCATTAGCCTTCTTGTAAGAAAATATTTAAGTGGGGCTATTACAAAGTGGAATTAATTAAAAAGAGAATCAATTATTCCTTATGAATGAATTTCTAGTACAAAGTATATTATCACATGTTGGTGATGAAAGGATAAATTTTATCATGTTTGGACTAGATTGGATATGATCTCTGAAGTTGCTCAAATTCTGGGGGTGGGGGCCTGTGTAAGTGGTGGCCTTTTGTTTAGTTTGATACTTCTGACATATGGAAAGAACTGCCTACAGACTTTTTATTTTCAATTGGGCATCTCTCTTCTAAAGAATTATTATCTTGTTCAGAGATCTAGTGTTAGTTGAATTACTTTGTTGGTATACAAGTAGTATTAGACATTGAGAAATCGCAGTCCAGAGTAGAGTGTTCAAGTATAAAACTCTGATGACAAGAAATCTATACTCATCATGAAAGGAAGAGCAGGGTATATATAATTAGTTAAAAGACCTAGGCAGGGGATAGTATCTAAGGTTCAAACCAGGCATAAACTAACAGAAGGAAAATTAAAACAGGAAAGGAGAATAAAACCACCATTTCAGCATACTCTGAAACAAGGAAGATCTGATCACAGAAGAGCAGATAGATGCCTCTTAATTCTGAGCTATGGGCTTTCTTTCCGTGTATAAACAAGATATGGGCAGTGAGATGCTTATTAAAGAAAAGCAGGGTATAGCACCCTCCAAAATCTATAAAGAAAGAAGGGGAAGCAAAGGTTGGAGAAGAAGACAAAGGAAGGATCCATGGTTTCAGGGAGGGTTTCAGTAATAGCAAGGCAAGTTAAGGAACAGAATTAAGGCAGAAGAGTTAGCAGGAATAGGAAAGAAGACATATATACACAAACACTAGAATGAGGATCAGGAATTGAATTTTAGTGAAAAAAATAGGGGTAGTAATCATTGATCTTAGACAAAATCAAACAAAATTCAATCAAGAGAGAAACCTACATTATGTGTCAGCCATACTAATATTGTTTTAGATACATGTTTACATATAAATATGTGTGTAAGTATATATAGATAGATATATGCATATTGCTCTATTTATGTATATATGCTATATGTATAAAGATATAAGCATATGTGAGTGAGTCTGTGGTAGGGTATGAATGTATATTATATATGAATGTGTGTATATATATAATATATATATATATGCATAGATCCATTTATATGTGTGTGTGTGTGCCTGTGTGTATGCTTAACCATGGTTGTTGTTGTTTGTCCTTCATTCTCCAAGGGGAGGTGACCTTTTACAACCTAACCACTTAAATTCAATTCATTTTCATGTTATAGCACCACTCCCTTAATGTTATGGTCCTTTTTGAGAACAAAGGACAAACAATGACCAGGGAGGATGCTAGAAAGGTCCTTACATACCCTGAGAAATCTTTTAGGGCATGGCTCTCAAACTTAATTATAACCTGCTTCGGGGAAGTATGGGGGATGAAAGGGGAAAAAAGAATAAACAAAAAATGTGTACAGCAGTGAACAAAAGAACAATCTACAAGGAAGCAAAGAAAAGATGGACACTAGTGAATATAATTTATTCTTCAATTTATGTCCTTTCTTGAACTAGTAATTTATTGTCCTATATTTTGAATCCTCCCTGATGTTCTGCTAGGCACATGACAATGTTCTCTTGTGTTCCGTTTCACTTTGCTTCATTTTGTCTTCCCTTTTTTTTCTATTGTTTTTGTCAGGAACATAAATTAAAAAAGAAAAAAAAAAAAAGACAGGGCCACACAGATGTTTAAGTGAATAAGAAGAGAGGTAGAAGGCTTGGGTGCAAGGGATGAGGGAAAAAGGATATTCCTTTATTAAGAACTTACTTCTCCCAAGTAGAAACAAAAGCATGAAGTAGAATAGTACCTCTATCTAATCTCAGGTCCTCTGTGAACTATATAACTGGGGAATACCATAGAAGGGAACATTCTCTCCCATTCTTGCTGTCGAATCTTCCTTTGGTTCCAAAGTGCCATGATTTCATGATAATAAATGAAAAAGACGCCTGAGAGAATAAAATAAATAAATACAGCAATAAATGGTTCCCTTAAGTCATATGAAGAAGGAACACCAAATAAAAGCAAAGGGTCCATTAAATTTTTTCAGAGATTTTGAGACAGAGAAATGCTAGTCTTTGCTGAAATGCCTTTAAATCTCTATACCGTTAAACCCCCTGACAGAAAAGCTCTCTCCACAGGATGGGGAGCAGCCCCCTGCTGCAGCTCGGTGTCGACAAAGCCAATTATCTGAAAATGACGGGAAATGATTAGTCATGTTAATTAAAAATAATTTTCACTCTCACTCCTAAAAAGGTCAGATTGTCAACTGTATAGAAAATTGAGGCTTCATGCATTTTCGTTTGATTTTCTATTCAAAGTCTAATTAGTAACAATTCGTTGTAAAAGAGACATTTTTTTGATAATGTAGTCAATTTTGATCATTTTGACTTCATTACCATGGCATCATTATCATTATTATTGTTGCAATGCGGGTTTCTCTATCTCCCACCCATCTAAACTAATGAAATAAGGAGCTAGTCATTAGTCAAGGACCACTGATAAATACAAAAATCACATAAGATAGTGGCAATAGATGAGAGATAAAACTAAGTCTACTTCAGGACCCTCTCATTTTGCTCTAAAGATGCTTGAGAGGAAGAAAAAAGAAAAAAGGGGTCATAGATCCGAGAACTAGAACACTGGATTTCACTTATCACCGTGGTTGTCTAACTCAGATAGAAAAAGGGACCATTTAAATCATATATATAGAATACATATTGACTTGTAAAACTGTGTATTTACATGTTTCTTTTATTATTATTAATAATAATAATAATGATAGTAATACCCAAACACATGGAAATCAGAGAAAGATTGCATTTGAGCCATTCTCAGTGATATAATGGACTGTATGAAGTTAGTAGGTATGTTTGATCCTTTTCACCCAATACATTCCTCTCGTGAATGAGGAACTTGAATCTCAGAGAAAGGAAGGGACTTTTCCAAGGTCATACAGTTGATAACTGGAATCTCTGGGTTTCCAGGAACTGCCCATCGCTCTTTGGGAGGAGATCTGCTGTCTCAACTGCCGCCAACTCTGACCTAGAGTGGAGACTTCCCTCCCTTGCTCAATGTTGCTTCTTTTATTCTCCCAGAGAATGGGCGGAATAACTCAGGGGCTTCTGGGAAAAAATACCTCAACCAATGAACTTGCTCCTCTTAAACATGCAAGCTCCTCCCCAGAAATTCAAAGGGGTAAAACTGCCCTTAAAGGCCAGAACTAGAGAATTGTTAAGTACTGACTTAGCACCTAGTAAGAACCTAATATCTCAATATCACATTAGCACTTAGTAAGAACCTAACACTTTGGGAATCAAATACAGTATGTGCACTGATCCCATAAAATCTGGTGGGAAGGATGCTTGATTTGACAAGTATAACAGAGATTGTTTTTTTTTTAATTTTGTTTTGTTTTGTTTTGTTTGTCATTCTTGACTGAGCCTTCCTTGCAAATATAAGTAATAAGTAACCCATTATCTACCAAGTAAACTTACATAAGTGCACACATGGGTCAACCATTGGTAATGAATTAGAAATAATTTTCCAAAATTCAGTAGTCCTGGGAGGGGTGATTATTCGCTGTTCTCATATACCATTGACAATAATGTAATTGAAATCAACAAACATTTTTAAGGGCCCACTCCTCACATAAGAAGCAGCATCACATAGTATATAGATACATCCTTAGCAAGACTCAGATTCAAGTCCTACCTCAAATATGCAGCAAGACAAATAGATAGATAGCTACATTGATAAAGACAGATGATAGACACATATACATGTGCATACATACATCTATACAAATAATAAATGTGTGTGAATGTAGAGAAATACAGTTTAACCTTCAGTGTCCCATGGGAAGAAGGGAAAGGAAAATGAATTTATTAAGCATCTAATATGTCCAGGTGCACTGTGCTGAGTATTTTAAAACTGTTACTTCATTTGATCTTCACAATAATACTAAGACCTGTAGGTGCTCTTATTATTACCATTTTATAGTCGAAGAAATTGAGACAGGCAGAGATTAAATTACTTATCCAGGATCACTCCTCTAGGAAGTGTCTGAGGCTGGATTTGAACTGATGTCTTCCTGACTCCAGGACCAGCATTCAATGAACTACCAGCTGTAGCTAAGTGGATGATCTCCTCTAGTAGAGGTAGTCTCCTTACCAGACATTCCCTAAATCAATAAATGCCAAGGTTCCCTTACCCCACCCTCCTTTTCCTTAACCCCCCCAAACCTAACAAACCCAGTGCAAATACATGAGAATAAATGCAAAAACAAAATCATAAAAATGACTCCTGCCCTCAAAAGACTTACTGTATTCTAGAGAATCTCAGTGATTTGAGTTGCATAAATAATAATGAAAATATGTCAATTTTCATGCTGTTTTATCAATATGGACACTTTCTTCATTATCATAGATCACTTTGTTATATCTTATGAATAGTTTCACAAGTTTTTATGGTCTCTCTCTCCCAAACATATGCATATTTGTATAGTATAATTTATACGAACATACTTTCATGCTTGTATATTCATATATGCACATATACATATAAATATAGATAAATATATTCATACAAATTAAAATATTGTGATAAGTAATATAGATATTGATGAAATCAATATAGAGTGAGATATAGATACACATGATATAGATTTAGATTTGTATATAGATGATATCATCTAAAAATCAATCTAATATGTCATTTAGCATCTATATTAGACTGTTTTCAGATAATAGTATTGTACCATGCATAGGCTTCAAATATCCCTAGTTTTAAGACCAGCCAGAACGTGCATTTCACTGGCATAGTTCTCAAGTGCCAGTAAACATTTTCACATCCAGAGACAAGCCTTGCTGAATCACTTTCATGAAATGACTATAAATGACAAGTCTGGAATATTTTTACCAGCACCACTTTATACCATATTGGGATCTTCTCCTATATAGAGTAACAACAAAAACAACAACAACAACAAACTTTTTAAATAAAATGTGGAATGTGGGCCAGAAAGTCTCAACAGAAACACCAGACATTTCCAAATTAAAGCCTACAAAGGCATACCAATGAATTCAGACATTTCAACATTCTATTTATGGTTCTCAGAATCATCTGAGGGAATCCAGTGGGTTTTACTTTGGATTTAGATTTCGTTCTCCTATCCAATTTATTGTTTCAGTCTAAGACTTAAGAATGAACAAAATAAACTGAATTTTGCTTTTAAGGCACAGTAGTTATGTTTGATTGATGGTATGTGACCATCCTTAAGAAATCAAGCAAATGCACATATCTTTATTCCAAACTAAAAAAAAATGCATAAAGGAGAAATAAAAGAGCAAAGTTTCGATTCAATTCAGAAAACAGAATGTCTTAATGGTGCCCGTCGACACAGAAAGTCCATTCAATAATGCCAGTCAGATGAGAAACCACTTAGAAAAGCAGGCGTGTGGTAGATTAAAAAAGCTTTTTGTAGAATATAAAGGTCATTGAGGCAGCAAACGCCTTAAAGGAGAAGACAATGCATTTCATGCATGAAAGACTAAGCCTGAGAAAGGACATGTTGACCATAGGAATAGATAATCCCAATTCAGTGAAATATACTCAGACATCATTTGCTGATTTAATAGCATGAAAAAGTAATGTTGCTTTCCCAGGGTCTGGACAAATATCCCATTCGGGATATGTTTTCTTGGAATAAAATAATAGTCAGCCATTATATCACTCTTTATAATAGCATATGTACATATGCTATCTTATTTAGACCTCTAAAACTTCTATGAGTTAAGCTCTCTTATTATTCCCTATTTTTAGAGGTAAAGAAACTGAAGTTGAGCGTGGTTAAGCAACTTGCATAGGGTCACAGCTAACAATTCTTTGAGTCAGGATTCATTTTCAGGTTGTCTTGACTACAACTCCACCTCTCTATCCACTGTCCCCCCTGGATGTGACCAGTAGAAATTGAGAACAGCCGAGTTCCACTATGCATATGGAATCATTACCCATTCTGTATTACTTCTTTTGCTGACATGTAGAAGAAACCACTGAGCAGGGGCTGAGGGAAGGGGTGAGGAGGTGTTGTTTCCTGAACCGTAGAAAAGGCATCACTCTTTCTCCCTTGCTAATGGGGTTTGTCAATTCTGGGCCAGGGACTCCTGGAGGACTTAACGTGACTGCCGCTATGTGTCATGACCTCATTAACAGAGTGAAACAGAACAGATTGACAATGCTCATGTTAACTAATATGAATCTCTGGGCATAGCAGGAATTTAGGCAAAAGAGTTCCTAGAAGTAAGCCGCTTATCTATTATTTCTACTTTTTTAGGTGGACTCTGGTTCACCAATGGGTCAAATCCAAGTGCTTATGGTAATCATATAGGTCAAGCAAAGGGATGAGAAGGAAAATGTATCAAAAATCTAATTGCTTATGGAGACTCTGAGGACCCACTTATTCTCCTATATTTTGTTATAATAAAATTCAATCCATTTTAGTTCAATTCAATAAAAATTTATCAAGTATCTATTACATGCAAGGCATTGATTGTGTTTGGCCCTGGAAGTAAAATGACAAAAATGGAAAATAGAGCCTATTCTCAAGGCTTCATTCTACTGAGGGAGAGATATGTAAGTGGACACAAAAGAAGCTGAGGAAAAAGAGACACTAAGAGCTAGGGTCATTGAGAGAGGTTTGTCACAGGAGAAATCCCTGAAAGAATTAACAGAATTTGAAAACTGGTTATTGGGGGAAAATGAAAGAGAGAATTAAAAGTGATAGCTAGGTTTGGAGCACGAGTGGCTGGGAGGATGGCCCGCCCATTCCTTGCTTTGTTACCATACACTTTAGAGGCAGGGAATTCCATAAAGCTCTAAAAAGTGGGGGGCCTTAATCTTTACCTGGACCTGTGTAATATGACAAAAGTCTGCTATTGCTTTTGAATCTATTTTATCTATTTTTGCTGCTTTTAGAAAAATGAGTATTTATTCCTAGATAAGCTTCAAAGGTTAGAATGATTATCCACCAGAGATCTAAGAGACAGTTCATGTTGTATTTTTGTAGACAAGCAGCTAAAAAACAATGCTCCAAAGAATGATTTTTGGATCTAGTCCAGAAATAATTGAGACAAGGATTCATTCAGGTTCTGTGCCATCTAGTAGGACAATGTTATAGAAAGAGTTTTACGTGTTAAACTTGTTTAAGTTTGTACAGTTTTATGCTGTTAAACACTCCCCTGAGAGCAAGGTTATATAAGCGGAGTATGGTTCAGACATCAGGGAGAAATTTTCTTCCAGTTTTTTTTTTTTTGCTATTTCTTTGCATGAAATATTGCTTTGTAAAAACTAATTAATGTTTATGTTGTTTTAATAGAATTGAGCCATTAAATACTTGCAATTATCAGAGTGGGGGAAATATATTAGAATGAGGGCTCAAACCAGTGAATTAGAGAAGAATCAGCCTACCTTTCCTAAGGAACCCTGGAAATCTAAAAGGGAGATGAAATCACCTCGGTTCCTGGAATTTGACCAGCTAATGTGTATTTTGGTTGAGAAATTAAGAAAGAATATTTATTTACAAGCATAAGGAAAGCTTGTGCATAAGGCCATGTGGTCATGAATGTCAAGATGTGGGATTAACACATAAAACTGTGGAATCAGAATTTGAAGTATAATGGGGTGGATTAGGGTAAAATATATCAGGAAAGCTAAGGGGGAGCAAGATTGAGCAAGCATTAAATCCTAAATTGAAGAGTTTTACCTTTTAGGCAACATATAGATAGATAGATAGATAGATAGATAGATAGATAGATAGATAGATAGATAGATATAGATGTAGAAATAGATATATATTTATATCTATATATAGAGAGATATATAGATATAATATTATATCTGGGAGCCACCAAAGATTTTTGAAGAGGGAAGTAACATAGTCATACCTATGCTCTAGGAAGATTGTTTTAACAGGTAGATGGAGAATGAATTCAAAAGTGGAATAATGAGAAGTCTAGTAACTGAAATAACATCCATTTACTTATAACAAATGAGCAAGTGTCCTGGATTCATGCCAAAGTGGACTACTAATCCTTTCATGAACTCAGTATGAAATTTCTTACCTCCTTGGATTAATTTATTCTACCAACCATGCCAGGAATGAAGTCTTTCGTCATTTCCACTTTTTTTGGGGGGGGGTTTGGATTTTTTTTTCTCTAAGATTTAGCTCAGGTGTTACTCAGGAAACTATAAGATGTCTTTATAGCCTCTCGGTCCCATCTCTGCCCATTAACGTAATTTTCATAATCAAACCTTATTAGAATTCTTTGTTTTATTTCTCATACCATCCCCTCTTTTTCTTATGCAGTGTATTCCAAAAGTTTTAGTATGGTTTTAAGCTTTATTAATTAAATTTTTTAGAGAGTCCAATACACTAAAATTATATAGGTATAAAAATTATAAGATGGATATGAAAGTGAGATGAATTAGTGATTTTCCTTTGTCTTACTCATTTTGTGACAATATTTGTTTTGTTAGAGGAACTATCCCTGGAAGAAACAAAACACTTGAAGGTCTAATTTACATTATACCAATCAATCAAATATTTTTGAGTATTGACAAAGTTACCTCAGAACTGTGTTGTTTTCCTCAGAAAATAATAATAATATATAACCCAGGCCTTATCACTAATGTGCTCATTATCTAATGAGATATAACATACAAATGAAATATTTAGCAAAACACATAGCTAAATTAAATCAATTAAAGAGTAAACTAAATGAAATAACACAAGTGTGATAAAAGTCATGGAAGAAAGCTGGAATATAGCATATAAAAAGGTTTTAAAGAAAGAAAACATTTTAAATTATATTAGAAGATTGGATAGCATTCAATTGGATAAAAAATTAGGGGACAACATTCTAAAATATTGAAAAGAAAAATTCCATTTGACTTTCTCTACATTATGAATCATTGAATTATAGGACTGAGGACTGAAAAAAGAGAGGAGCTTAGAGATACCAAGTGACAAATTGAAATAATTGTAAAAAGTTTTTAGAATAACAAAGAAGATCCAATTGGAGTTTAGAATTTATGCTGGTGGGTAATGAAAATGACCTTGACCTTGACAAGTCATTTAATACCAATTGCCTCAGCAAAAAAAAAAAAAAAAAAGGAACACTTTAAGTCTGGAATCCAAGGCAATTCCCTATTTGATCCCCACTAATTTCTCTCATAACATACTCCTACACAAAGTCTATGTTCCAGATTATTTGTTTTAAATAAATATTACTAGCATTATTCCTTGGCTCATCATATTCCTAGAATTCCTTCCCTGATTATCTAGGATACCAAACATCCTTCAAGGCCAAATTTCAGTTCTATTTTATATCTTTAAATATGTCATATCTGTCTTCTATGGAGATATAGATTTCATAAATGTATATATATATATATATATATATATATATATATATATATATATATATATATATACAAATATACATTGATATGTGATTATACTTACAAGCATATATGGGTGTATGTTATATACATGTAAATCCCTTAAATACCTGGTAAGCTTTTTGTTATTTATAATCTTCCTTAGCTTAGTTTCCTCATTTAATAAAATTAAGAAGATTGACTAGCCAGGTTCTAAGTTTGAGTGAATAGTGGAAAAAGAAGATCCTTAGCTTTGGTTTTCTATAATTCCATAATTCTCTGTCTGTGTAACTAGATTACTAGGACAGGAAGATGAAATGTGGGAACAGAATTTTCTCCATAGAGGTTAAGAATTAGAATTCAGACTTCCTTCACTAGTCAATAAGGGAGTCCTCAAAAGTACTTAAGCAGAATAACAGTTTCAAAATAGTATTTCAGGAATAATAATATGAAAACCACATTAACTATAATTTCTCTATGATAAATTAGAAATGGAGATGAGAGTGATGGCTAGTGAAAAGGGACCTGGAACTGGAATTAGGGGATTTATATTCAAAAATGCTCTGATAATTATTAATAGTGAAACTAGAGGCAAATCAATTCATCTGTCTGAAATCTTGAGTTTATTTGCAAAATGGTGTTAATAATGTTACACTATCTATCATATAAGATTGGTATGAAGAAATATTTTAGAAGCCTTAAAATACTATATAAATGAGTTTAGATATATAATGTATATACATATATATTACATATTATATATCCATATATTAAATGAATATACACATTACCTGGTTTGGAGAGGTCTCTACCAGGTAAAATGATAAATTTTATTTTTTTTCTTTTTAAATACTATGATATGCTGTTGCTTGATTTTATTGCTGTGTTAGCATAACTTTAAAAAGTTTTGTTTCTGGTCTTGATTCCATTACCTTATGTCTAGGAGAACTACAATGAGTCATAGCCTAAGCTCCTGCTATTTTATCCTTGGCCTTTTATTGTCAGCTTTGTGGCTTTAATAATTCTGAGTCCATTGGACTCATGACATTATTCTGACATTAGGAGCTCTATAAGGCATTAGTCCCAAGAAATGGGGAGAAATCTTCCTCTTACACTTGTCCCTGAAGGTTGCTTATAGTTGATAAATCCCAAATGCAAGAAATAAAAATTGTAGTGGGAGGATAAAAACTAGGTAATAAATATATAATAAAAACATCTGTGAACAGACTATTTGATCCTTATTCTTCTATTAACTTGTATGTTCTTTTGCCAATACACAAGGAGGATTACTCCATGGGAATCTCATCCTAGAAAGTTGTTTTCACCCAAGAGGTCAAGTCATATTCAACAAGCGGGAGGCTAAGCAACACTTCTTTAGCAACAAGTTTCTTTTGACAGTTTGAACACCTACAAACATGATTGAGTGACTGTCCTCAAACTGGCCTGCCTCCATCTTAATAAAGAACTCTTTTCAACCTTCTCCAAACATTGGTCTTAAAATTAGGCCACAAACATTTCCAGGAACCCATTCCCAACATGATGACCAAAGTACATTTTCTTTAGTTGGGAGAGAGAGAGAAAGAGAGATAGAGACAGACAGTGCAAGAGAGACAGAGTGAGAAAATTAACTTCAATAATAATTTCTTTGCAGCTTGCAGGACCTAGGAGGTGTAGTGGTCAAGAAAGGAGAAAGGAGCCCAACTTTTTTTAGGTTCACTAAAGAGCTTGAGACTTTTTGAATCATTTTTCCAGATCAGATGCTAACATTTCAAGTTATCAAGTTCTCCCCTGGTCTTTCAGTCTGGGTATTTTCCCTCAATTTTACACTAGCCAAGCTAGATGAAGCACTATCATCTTTCCTTTTTCAAAGCTAAGCTCTTATTCCTGTTGTTTAAAAAAATACATTGTCACTCCTTTCTTAAATTTGAACTACATTAACAAGACAAAACAAAAGGACCTCTGAAAGACAATAAATGACCAAAGGCGGCTGAATTTTTCATCCCGGTGTTCTCTCTGTTTGAAGAGTTCCACGAGGATCTTGTTTATAATCCCATTGAAAATAAAGTACTCCAAAATAAAAGCTGTTTGGTCTTTTCAAGCTAACAGCCCTTTGTTCATGGCACATTAATGGAGCAATTTTTAAATAATGACTTATTTTTTTTTCCTTGTGAAAGATGCTTTTTGCCATCAGAAGCGGGTGCTTTATTTTCTCGGCTGGCACTCAGATTCATTAGTACTAGTTGCATCCAAGTTGTAGAGGTTTATTTGTTCAGCTGGAAATGGGACATTAACATTTTAAGAGGATGATGCATAAGCTTTTAGAGATAATATTCTCTCTGCCCTATTCTGTTGATGCTCTCTTAGAAATTGCAAAATGTAGCAGTTTCTCCCTTGGAAGCAATGAGTTTATAATAAACAGTTTATCACCAAGGGCATAATTTTGTCTCATTTCCCCCCTTTTTCAAAAATAGAAAATTTTGGTAATGAATGGGAGGTTCTAGAAATCAAGAGACACAGAGCACTAATTAGAGCCAGAGCAAGTGGGGAAATGTAAGCAATCATATCCAGTTCTTACTAATGCATCTGCCCTGTATTGAACAACAGACCTGACACCCAATCCAAGATCCCTATTTAGCTTCTTCAAAATGTTTTAGACACCTGATGCCCTTATCTCCAAACAGAATACCTCAGCCAGAGTTTATTGACTCATTTTAAATTGCAAAGGATCTCAAAGATCTCAATCCTTTCCTAAAGTATGATTACTCTCTAAAAAAAGTGTCAGTTACTGACCAAGATTTGTTTCATAAGCATTTCTACTTAAACATTTATAGCCTGTATCTACTCTCTTTGGAGTCACATAGAAGAAAGGAATCCAAAAATTGTTTAGTTCTTTAGTTACTATAGGATAAGAAGAAAAAAAAGGTGGAGTTAATCTCTAGTTCATTAGCCTTTGTCTTTTGTTTTTGTTTTTGGTTTTTTTTGGTATCTTTTACCCATAAGAATCTGTTTCAGGGCTCAAATCTCATTTAAGCCTACCAAGTAAGATGTTTAATTACTGATTTATCAAGTATCATAGAATATTGCACAATAATATGAAATTTTATGCAGTGTCATGTAATGAAGCAGTAGATCTAGGACTGACTTTAAAATCAAGAACACTGGCCTTCAGATTCTGCCTTTGATACATACTAATCACAACACTAAACATTACTGTCCTTAGGTTAGTGGTATCAAATTCCTTGCATATTTATATTATCTATGTTGTATTTTATTTTTATTTATCTTGTTAAACATCTTCCAATTGCATTTTAGTATAGTGCAAGTTAAAATCTGGATTACAATTTATGAAGAGGTTGATACCTGTATTCTAGGTACCTCTTAGTTGCAAAGACAAAGTCTGAACTTTGATGAAAGAAGTTTCCTGAAACAGGCATCCCTGATACCAATGAAATCACAAGTCTGTTCCATGTCTTTTCCCATAGAATGTCAGTCCTGAAAAGAACCTTGGAGAACCTCTTGTGGGCCTTCTCTTACAGGAATAGTCATCAAGGACACAATGAAACCATAATAGTAATCATTAGTGATATAGCTGACTATTAAATCAGACCCAGATGGACATCTGTTGTTTGTTTTTCATTTTTCTAAGAGAAAGAGTGATGTTATTGGGTGATGTCTTGACTTGTATATGAATTAGATTTAAGTGAAGCAGAATTGTGCAGTCATCAGCCTTGCTCTCTCTTCCTGAGTCATAAAAGTCCATTTATAGGACAAAAGTCAAGATGACTGGTGATTCTCTAGGATGCAGTGGATGATACTGGGGTCTTTGATGTCTAATCAAGCTCTAAGCACTCCACAGCAGCTGTTTAAGCTAACTGATGGCTATTGAAATAAATCATTCTCATCAACCCATTCCACATGGGGAAGACTTCACATGCTTTTCATAAATATCCCCCTAACTCATCAATGAGTTGGGGGTCTGTTGAATACCTTCAACCTGGTTTAGTTTGCCAAGAAAGTTTTACCACTGTGTAACTTCTTGGAATCACAGATGCAAATTGGGTGAATAGGGTAGACATGAAAGCTGGATAAGCAGGCCTGGAAAATATTCAGCAAGCCCTCCCACCAGAGTTGCTGGTCTTCCTGAAAATCCCCTACATTCTATACACATACAGGATCACTGGAAAGGAATGGAGAAGCAACTTTATAAAAGTGATGGGAAGATTAAGACTTCCTTATTTGTCTCCTTTGAAAGCTAGAAAATGACCTAATTAACTTTGTCCCATTTTCAATATGGGAAAAAAATCTAACTTAAATCTGAGACTTTTTTGAGTTCTTCTTCAATATTCTTTCCAAGTCATGATGTTACTTTCATATATATCATATAACACGAAAAATTAAGATTCAAGATGCCTTAGGTTAATGGTAAACAATCTAATGTCATTTAACCATTCAAAGAACTTTGACATCTATTAACCCACTTATCATTAAAGTAAGCCTTTGGGGTATCCTAATCTGTATTTGATAGGTGAGTTTACTGAGATACAGATGTTAAGTGAGTTTCCCATAGTTACACATCTAGCATCTGGGAATCCAAACTAGGTCTCTTGGTGGCATATATACTATCTGGATAGAATGGAAAAATAGCATAAATTTATAATTATTACAAGATCAAAATGGAATTCAAAAATAAGAATCTTATAACAAGTTAGTCTATAATTCTAATAAAAGATGCATGGAGGATACAAATTAAGGTATGTTCCAGTAAGGTGATCCTTAGAGCAGCTGGGTGGTATGGGACAGCCAGGTGTACATTGGATAGAGCACTGAATTCAAATCCAACTTCAGACTCTGTGTGACCCTGGACAAGTCATTTAACCCTTTTTGTCTCAGTTTGTTCATTTATAAAATGAGCTAGAAACAGAAATAACAAACTACTCTAGTATCTTTGCCAATAAAACCCCAAGAGGGGTCATGAACAGTCAAATGTGACTGAAGTGACTCAAGAGCCTCTCTTTTTTACAGCAAGTTCTTCATCACAGTTCAATTAAGACCCTGTATTAATTACCACACTGTGTCAATCATTGATAATGTGAAGATAAATCAAAACAAGAACTTCCTACATTGATTTTCTGTTTTATTCTGGGGTAAGGGTATGGATGGATAGATCATATTTATATATTGTACAAACCAGATAATTTGAGGAGGGAAATAGTGCTAAAACTTCTCTATGATGATTTTTAATGGGAAAATACATATTTGCAAGACAAAGTTTCATCGATTTGTTCTATCATAGCTCAAACACATGAAAAAAAGAAGTGTCAATGATTTCATTATACAACTAGCTATGTATGTAGGCAGGTGTGTGTTGTTAAGTATTTAACAATTGATTTTTAAAAGAAAAAATATGATGGACACACTTCTGAGTTCTATATCCATTATGAACATTTTTACAATCACCTTCTTAAGTCTATGCAATAAAGAAAATAACAAAACAAAAGGTAATTTATAGCATTTAATACTTGCACTGAAAATTTAAGAATCAATTTCCATGAGCTCATACAAACCAGGTTCCACCTACCCCTATAGGCATATGCATTATATACATATATATGATGATTTTCAATTATATGGCATATGATATAAAATATACTATAAATATAAAACACAAATTTAATATTATATGTAATGTATATAAATTATGTATATATCTCTATCTTCATCTATTTGAAGATTTTATATTTTTCACTCTGGTTGTTTCTAGTTTTTAAAAATCAAAGACTAGAAGAATTTCTAAGGAACTAAAATTGAGGATTATCCAAAGGGCAACAGAGAGATTTATGTAGGTATAATAAAACTGTTACACATTACAAATAAATAATTACAAAGGAGAAGAAGCATAAAATGTCATCAAATATTTTTAAAGAGGGTGGGGCTAGAAGATCTTATAAACAGATAGCATGTATGCTCCATTAGTATCTATATAATCTCAAGAGTTC
Organism: Sminthopsis crassicaudata; assembly: GCF_048593235.1. Classification (NCBI taxonomy): domain Eukaryota; kingdom Metazoa; phylum Chordata; class Mammalia; order Dasyuromorphia; family Dasyuridae; genus Sminthopsis; species Sminthopsis crassicaudata. The sequence goes on from NC_133618.1 coordinate 563,908,817, forward strand.
AAGGGGAAACTTTCAGACTATTGTAAACCCTGTGTAGCAAGTTAATAAAAAGAGCTAGATAAACATTTTACTTGGGGGTGTTTTACTTAACAATTGGGTGTCTGACAACACTCCCTGCACATTTCACCTTGATTTTCTTTATTAACATTTTCCCCATCACTTTTTAGAATCTACACAATAAACAAAACAATATATCAAGCCCTGATTTGTAGAATTTCTGAAAATGTAGGAATAGGTTATTGTGAGTCTATGGCTGAATTTTCCATCTGATTCTTGTACACTGCTGGTTGTATAGTAATAGATTCGTTGCACCCACAATGATGCAGTCACAGATAGATTGAAGGACTGAAGTATGCTAAATAAAGTTACATGCTAATTTTCAAAGAATTACCTTTGAGAGTAGGAGATGGGTACAAGCTACATTTACCAAAGCTAATTTCACAAGGCACTCAAAACATTGTAGCAGGAGACCATGAACAAAACATCTCTAAAGGTTTGTGGTGAGAATACTAGGAGAGAATTACAAAGGAGAGCAGTCTTCCTATCACATATCAATCAGAAAATGATATAAATTTGACAACGGTTAAATTATTTCCCCAGGTTCCATTTTCAATAAGGGGAACAATCGAACTTAAATCTGAGACCTTTTTGAGTTCTACTCCAATATTCTTTCCATGTCATGGTGTTACCTTTCATATATATATCAATATACACATGAAAAATTAAGATTAAAGATGCTTTAGATTAATGGTAAACCATCTAATGTCATATTTAACCATTCAAAGAACTTTGACATCTATTAACGCACTTATCACAATAAGCCTTTGGGGTATTCTAATCTGCATTTGATAGGTGAGCTTACTGAGATACAGATGTTAAGTGACTTTCCCATAGTTATACATCTATCATTTGACAGATCTGGGAATCCAAACTAAGTCTTTTGGTGGTATATCCAGGGACCTTTAGAAAACAAATTCATTGTCCTTGCTTGTCACAAAATACCTGTCAAATTGAATTGAGTTCTGAAAAAAAATGATAGTAGTAAAAGGAAAACAACTGGAAAATCAGTACCCAGGGAATATCAGGTTTTAGATGTTCATCTGCTAAAATACCTGTATATAAAGGTAGAAAGATGTCATTATTTAAGGTTAGAATATGACATGAGTCATTCCTCAGGAGGTCCCATCATTTCTCAACTCTTATTCTCTTATTCCATCCCAATAACTCTTTTCTTTTGTTATTTTTATGGATTAAAATGAATTTAGTGAGAGAAAAGATTGTGTATGTGTTTGAAGGCAATGTGTGGATAGAGATGAAGAAGGAATAAGTTTGCACATGCTTTGATGCAGGTCTTCTGAGGACTTAATGGAGAACTTTGGTATTAGGAATTCTTGTTTAGCTAAAGAAAGTTTTTATGGTGTTAATTATCCCTTTGGGGATTCATTCTGTCACTTCTCTGGCTTCTTCACCTGTCAGTGCCCTCCATCAGCTCTCCTCCCACTTACAGCATGACAGCATTGCCAGGCTGGTGTTTCTATGTGTCATCAACCTATCCATCTACCTCTAGATTTCTAGAATGCCTAGCATCAAGAATTGGGAGACACTTTGACAGCTGTGCAAAATTAGCCTGAAAGGCAAACTGTGACCTTCTTGGATCTACCTATTTGATACTCTAACAGGGAAATGGTGAGAACAGAAGAGGAGATAAATTTCAGAATGAGTTTTACAATTTCTCCTGATCATTTTAGCTTCAGTTTTAACGGCAAGAAAATTCACTCCCTCAGCTACTTGTAGGGGCAGACAGTTGTATTTTCACAATTTTCTTCTGTTAGAATTTTCACCATGACAGGACAAGTTTCTCCAGCTGCTATCACACCTTTAACCAACTTGACCAGTCATTTGATTAAACCAATGACAACTATTTTGAATGTAGTTGTATCTTAAATAATGTATAATGTACTGCACTTAAAGTAAGGAAGATCTGAGTTCAAATCCCGCATTGGTTATTTACTAGCTCTTTGATTCTGGAGTTATTTAATCTCTTTGTACATCAGTTTCTTCACCTGTAATATGTGGAGCTAAAATCTCCTAAGCCTCTATGGATACTTCCAGTTTTAAATCTATTTTTACATACACAAAAACATATGCCCACACCCACAAATAGGTGTGTTTGTATGTATGTGTGTTACATATGTATGTGTGCATGAGTACATGTGTTTGTGTATATACACACACATAGGTGCATATTTTACACCCACACATACATGCATATATCTGTATATATGTGTAGTTTTTTTTCTTCGACTCCATACACATGTCAGTTTTGCTTTTCCCTTGTATTCCCCCACATACACACACAAAGGATTTTCAGTACAACACACTGTATAAACATTCTTTTCCTACAATATTAGGAAATCTTGTGTCATAGAAAATATATGAAGCACTGTTCTAAGTCCTGGACAATCAATCAATAGAGAAAATAGTAAATCTTAAAAGGCCTCCAAACTGCTATATCTTTGAAAAGAAAAAAAAATGACACATCTTAAACTTTTTAATCTTTTCTTAGGATTCCAACAAACCTATAATCAGTCCTGTTAGGGGAGTAGATAAGCAATATCAGCTTGCAATTTTGCTTGACTGTTGAAATTTATTAGGCACATGGGGTAAACTCTTTGTTTTTATTCCTCCTAGGTTGATCAGCTTATTACCTTGCACATACATTAAATAGTCTCATCATATATTGGTATGCTGTCTCCAACAATAGAATGTAAACTCTTTCAGAGCAAAGATCAATTCAATTTTGTTTATATTTCTAGTACTTAGTTCAGTTCCAGACACACAGTGGACACTTAATTCTTATTGGTTTATCTTGTTGTTTTAATTCCTTTCTCTCTGAATCCCAGACTTATCCTTTGGTTCTAGATTGCAATTGCTTCCTCTACAATCACCTGATATCTGATTTGGTAAATGTTCCACTGCACTTATTAATTGATAATTCAATTCAATAAATATTTAGTAGTAAGCTTCTTATACAAATACACTGAAAGGTATACAAATAGAAAGTAGATAAAGTCTTTTTTAATGAACTACCATTTTAGAAAGAAAAATGATATATGTATGTATGTATATATACACACACAATCACATATACACATATGTATATATGTATGATTATATATATATATTATTTCAAGCAAAGTATCAATATATATGGAAAATTCAGATTACTATATGATCTCACAGCAAGGAAGGAATATTTTTGTCTGGAATATTAGAGTTGACTTAATGGAGTTTCTGACATTGGATCCAAAACTTAAAATCACTTTTTATCTCTATAATTCATTCTTAGTCCCCTTTATCTGAGTCTTTATAGACATTAAAAAATCAAGGCTTTTATTGCCTGGTTTCTGAAGAAATTATTCTTCAAGATCATGTGAACATAATTAAATTCAATAAGCATTTCTCAAATATCTTCCTTGTAGATAAAAAGAAAAAGAAAAAAAAACTTGCCCTTGACAAGTTTCTATACTACTACTGGAGGATAACATCTCTCAAAATAATAAATAAAAATGAATAGAAAGCAAATTCTAGGCAATTGGAGAAAAAGAGCGCAAGAGAGCAATGAGAATGAGCGATAGGTAGGAATTAGAAAAGGCTTTGTTTGTTTAGGAGCTGGCATGTGATGAGAATCTTGAAGTGAACTGTGTTTTGTGTTTTGTTTTTTTTTAGGAAGTAGAAGGGCAAAGGAGTATTCCTGATCTAGTGGCAATACATACAAAGCAGTGACTTAGAAATCATTGTGGTATAGATTTAAAATTGGCTAAAACTTTAAGGGACTTTGAAGCCCATCTATATATTTACCAACAAAGAAGCTGAAGCTCCAGAAAGATTAAATGTATTACTTAAAGGATTACTAGCAATATGATCCTTGCTCGAGGTCACACTACCAGTTAGTTTCTAAGACCTCATTAGATTCCATGTCTTCTTAACTCCAAGTCTGGCACCAAGTTTGGTATCCTCAGTATCATAAAGATAGGAGATTGTACATGGAGATCATTGTACATGGCAACATCAATATTATAGGATGATCAATTCTGATGGACATGCCTCTTTCCAACAATGAGATAATTGATACCAGTTCCAATCATCTTGTGATGAAGAGAGTCATCTATATACCCAGAGAGAGGACTGTGGAAACTGACTGTGGATCACAGCATAACATTCTCACTCTTTTGGTTGTTGTTCGCTTGCATTTTGTTTCCTTACTCATTTTCTTTACTTTTTGAGCTGATTTTTCTTATGCAACAAGGCAATTGTATAAATATATTTACACATATTGGATTTAAGATATATATTAACATGTATAACACAGACTGGATTGCTTACCATCTAGGAGAGGGGATGGGGAAAGAATGGGAAAATCTGAAACACAAGGTTATGCAAGGGTCACTGTTGAAAAATTATCCAGGCATATGTTTTGAAAATAAAAATCTTTAAAAAAAAGGAAAAATAGCTCTAAATTCCAGAGAGAAGTGTCCATTTTATCTTAGAAGCAATAAGGTACCATCTAAACTTCTTGAGTGTATGATTCACCTGGTTAGGCCTATTATTCTGTAATATTAGTCTGACTGTTATATGAAGAATAGATTAGAGGAATAAGATTAAAGACAGGAAGAAAAATTAGTGGGTTATTGCAATAGTTCAAGCAAGTAGTAATGAGGGACTTAAATAAGGTGATAATTATGTGAGGAGTAGGAAGATAATGTAGAGTAGAGAGTGCACTTTGGGTAATTACCCAAAATGTCCACTTTATAGTCTACACTTCACAGTAATCACTGCAAACTAATGTTCCTATCTTGGGCATACACCCTATTTGTTATATTTACTTACCTCTCAAGAGTATTGTCATGATTATTTCCTATATTTCCTTCCAACTTAAAACAATCTATGATGATTCCCAAGTTCCCTCAGTTTTCTTTTTTTTCTTACCCTTTGTATATTCCATGCATATCCATAATTAAGAAGTTTCTTGGCATATTGATAGGATGAGACAGCCTTGCCACAGTAGTTTAAACTCCTCTGGAAGTTATATCTGTGAATAAAGAAGTTCTGAGTTTGAGGAGAAAAAAAAAAGTCTGTGTGACAACTTCTGAGGTTCTAAGCAACTTTCTAAGAATGTTAATTGCAAAGCAGGTACTAATACATCTATACAGATGGTGATTCTTCATTCAGATATTCTTAATCAAGGAAACCACATGATTACTCATTATGAAGCAAACATGGTATACTAGTAAGAGTGCAGATTTTAGAATAAGAAATCTAGGTTGTCTTCTCAGTTCCATTACATCATGGCTGTGTGTGACTTTGGTTAAGCATTTTAGCCTCATTTTCCACAGCCTTAAAATTGGGGTGATAATTTTTACATTCTAATTTCATAGGGTTTTTACAAGGATTGATGCATGTAAAATATATTAGTGTATGTAAATAATTTTATAAAAATAAATTTATACAATTTTATATATGTCATTTATCATTATCATATAAATAACAAGTATTGTTACAATTACATATCCTGGTTTTATATAAAAGCATCTTGTGAAATATATATTCATATATGTATTTCATATACATAATATACAATGATATCTCATATACTCTACATAATAATATATGTGTTATAATAATATAAAGTTATTATGTATAAATATAATGAATACAAGGGAATTTGGGGATACAGTTTATTATCATATGGAAAAATCATGTAGAATATAGGGTTCTATCTGAATCTTGTAGGAATTTAAAACACTGAACATCAAGGTATGGAGGGAGTATATTATAGGTATAGAAAATAACCAATAAGTTATGGGTGATATAGATATATATATATATATAGATATATAGATATATATATATATAGATATATATATATATATCCATATCTAGATATAGATTATAGTACTGCAATACAGCAACTAGATCAGTGTGGTTGAATTGGAGAGGACATGAAGGGGATGTTTTATAAGATTACAAAGATAAGATGGGACAAGGATATAAAGTTTTAAAAGACAAAAAGAAGGCTTTCTAAGACAGCAGTGTAAAGTCAGGAAGATGCTTGAGATCTCCCAGTTTTCCTCAAAAATGACATTAAACCAAAGTTCTGAATAGTCTGACAAAATGAAACCATTCTCCAGCTCAAGATAGACTAGAAAACCTTTAAGAAAGATCAGGTTCTGGATGTGGCTGTCTTCAACAATGAGATGATTCAAACCAGTTCCAATTGTTTAGTGATGAAGAAAGCCATATACACCTAGAGAGGGAACTGTGGAAACTGAGGGTGGATCACAACATAGCATTTTCATTCTTTCTATTGTTGTTTGATTGCATTTTTTTCTTTCTGTTTTTTTTTCCCTTCTTGATCTGATTTTTCTTATGCAGCAATATAACTGTATAAATATGCATGTACATACATAACATATAATTTAACATGTATTGGATGACCTGCCATCTAGGGGAGAGCATGAGGGGAAGGAGAGAAAAATTTGGAAAAGAAGGCTTTGCAAGACTCAATGTTGAAAAAGTACCCATATGTTTTATAAATAAAAAGTTTTAATAAAATGAAAATATGTTAAAATAAAAAAGAAAAGAAAGATCACTTTCACTAAGGAGAAAAGGGTGTTCAGCTCAGCTTATATAAACTCTGGAAAATCCAGTAACAAGAACTTAATCACAGTAAATTAGCAGCTAAAACTCCCAGTCCTGGCTTGGTAGGGGAACAAATAAATGGAGCAGCTTTCAGTCCCAGTTCAGAAGGCACACTCTAGGAAAATAGGCTGTTTCCTGAAAAGAGCACACAAAGGTACTCCCTGCAAACACAAAGGGACTCTGTGCTCAAAGCCAACCCTCATAATTGCACAGGAAGCATGGGACAGCACCGACCTTACCTCAGGAGCAGAGTTGAACCATAAAACTAAAACAAGAAGAAACACTAAAAGAAAAGGAAACAAAATGAGCAAAAAGTAGAGAAGAAGCTTGACCATAGAAAGCTAATATGGTGACAGAGAAGATCAAAACACAAACACAAATAAGAATAAAATCTCCACTGAAGAAATCTCAAAAGAGTGATATGAATTGGTCTCAAGCCTAAAAAGTCTTCTTGGAAGTGCTCATAAAAACTTTAAAAGACAAATAAGAGAGGTAGAAGAAAAAATAAGAAAGGAAATGAGAGGTATGCATGAGAGAGTCAACAGCTTAGAAAAGGAAGGAAAATTTGTCTAAAGAAAACAATTTCTTAAAAAGTAGAATTAATCAAGTGGAAAAACAGATAAAAAAGGTAACTGAAGAAAATCACACATCAAAAACTAGAACAGAGCTAATGATTCCAGGAGAGAGCAAGAATCAGTCAAACAAACTAAAAAAGAATGAAAAAATGGAAAAAAAATGTAAATATCTCAATAGAAAAACACACAACCTAGAAAATAGATCCCGAAGAGCCAATTTGAAAATTATTGGACTACCTGAAGCCCATGACCAAAAAAAAAAAAAAAAAAAAAAAAAAAAAAGACTAGATAGCATTCTTCAAGAGATCATTAAGGAAAATGGCCTGGTATTCTACAAACAGAGGAGGAAATACTTATTGAAAGAATCCATCCATCACTTCTGGAAAGAGATCCCACGGGGAAAACCCCAAGGAACATTGTTGCAAAAGACCAAAACTATAATCTCAAAGAAAAAATTACTGCCAGAAAAAAAAAACAATTCAAATACCAAGGATTATATATCAATTCAAATATCAGAATTACTCAGGATCTGGAAGCTTCTTCAATAAAAGATCAAAGATCCTGGATTATCATCTGCTTCAAGGCAAAGGAACTGGGATTACAATCAAGAACTAACTACAGGTGAGATTCAGCATCATCTTTCAGGGGATGAAATGGAGTTTCGAAGAATTAAGAGAGTTTCATTAATTTCTAGTAAAAAAAAAAACAGAACTAAATATAAAACTTAATCTATAAACACAAACCTCAAGAGAAATATAGGAAGGTAAACATGGGAATATATATATATATATATGTATATATACATATATATATATATATATATATATATATATATATATATATATATATATATATATATATATATATATATAATTTAACAGTTAAATTGGTTATATCCCTAGATAAGAAACTTATATCTGTAACTCTTGAGAACTGAATCTGTCACTGGAACAGACAAACAGGGTCCTAACATGGACTGAGGGTGTGGTTGTGAATGGACTCTGATGTGATTGCATCAAAGAAAAAGACATTAAGTGGTGGGAAAAGGACTATAAGAGAATAAGAAAAAGGGATATATAATGGGACAATTAGTAAACATCAAGAGGTGAACAAGACCTATTACAATGAAGGGAAAGAAGGGAAGATAATGGACATTGTCTGAAGCTTAATTTCATCACTTTTGGGCTCTAAGAGGGAATAACTTAATTATTATCTAGCCTTATAAAGAAGTAGGAGTAGAAAGAGGAAATGGGAGGGACACTTCATAGAATGGAGGGAAAAAAACATTAAGGGAAAAGGTAAGAGAAGGGGAGAAGGATCATAGAAAATATGGTAGGTGGTGAAGTGGGTTAAAAAACACAATTAAGGGAAGGGGGAAGAATTACAGGAGTTAAAGTAGTAGGTGGGGTAAGTAAAAAACACAACTAAAGACATGGAAAGAGAAAACAAAAGTATATAGAGAGGAGAAAATAGGATGGAGGCAATCATAACTCTGAATGTAAATGGGAAGAACTCTTCCCCCAAAATGGAGAGAAACAGCAGAGTAAATTAAAAAAAAAAAAAAAAAAAAAGAATCTTACAATATGGTGTTTAAAGGAACACATTTGACACAGAGAAATACATACAGAGTAAAGGTAAAAAGCTGGAACAGAATTTATTATGCTTAATCTGAAGTAAAAAAAAGCAAGTCTAGCAGTTCTGATCTTAGATAAAGCACAAGTAAAAATAAATATTATTAAGAGATAAGAAAGGAAAATACATCTTTATAAAGGGTACCATAAACAATGAAGTAGTAACAATACTAAATGTGTGTGCACCAAGTGGTAGAGCAGCCAAATTTCTGGATTCTGAACACATTCCCAATAAGATCAGGAGTGAAATAAGGATACCCATTATCACCACTATTATGTAACATTGCACTAGAAATGTTGGCTTTAGCAAAAAGGTAAGAAAAATGAATTAGAAAAGGCAATGAGGAAACAAATCTCTCACTCTTTACAGATGATAAGATGGAATACTTAGATAAACCTAGAAAACCATCCAAAAACCTACTGAAAAAAAAATTCACAGCTTTAGCAAAGTTACAAGATATAAAGTAAACCCATACAAATCATCAGAATTTCTATATAGAAAGAGAAATTCCATTTAAAATTACTCTAGACAAAATTACATAGAAGTATATCTGTCAAAACAAACCCAAGAACTATATGACCATAATTACAAAACACTTCTCACACAAATAAATTCAAATCTAAATAATTGGAAAAATAACAATTGCTCATGGGTAGGCCAAGCTAAAATAAAAAAAAAAATTACAATTCTGCCTAAGTTGCTCTATTTGTTCAGTGCAATATCAATCAAATTTCTAAGTTATTTTATAGAACTAGAAAAAACAATAAAATTCATCTGGAAGAATAAAAGGTTAGAAAAATCAAGGGCATTAATTAAAAAATACAAAGGATGATGAGTTATCAGTATCAAAATTAAAACTTTATTATAAAGCAGTAGTTATGAAAACCATTTGGTACTGAATAAGAAATAGAGTGGTGGATAGGTGGAATAAGTTAGATACATACTATACAATAATCAAGGCCTACTGCAATCTAGTATTTAATAAACCCTCAAACTCCAGCTCTTGAAATAAGAACTCATTATTTGACAAAAATTGCTGGGAAAACTAGAAAATAATATTAGAAACTATACATATCAAAATAAGGTTTAAATGGGCACATAATTTGGAAATAAAGGATGATAATATAAACAAATTAAGAAAACAAGGGATAATTTACCTCTCAGATCTTTGGAGAAATTAGGAATTTATAGCCAAACAGAACTAGAGAACATTATGAAAGGCAAAATGAACAATTTTGATTACATTAATTTAATTTTTTTTTTGCACAAACAAAAACAACAGGAAAAAAAAGATTAAAATGGATATGAAAGCTGGGGGAAAATCTTGACAGTCAGTGTTTCTGATAAATGTTACATTTATACAATATATAAAGAATAGCATCATGTTTATAAGAATGCATTTCATTCCCCAATAGATAAATGGTCAAAAGATATGAACAGACAATTTTCAGAGGATGAAATTAAAACAAACTATAGTTATATGAAAAATCCTGCGAATCACTATTGATCACAACTTTCAGATTGGCCAAGATGGCAGAAAAAGATAATAATAAATATTCGAGGGAATGTGGGAATATTGGAAAACTAATGCATTGTTGGTGGACTTGTGAAATGATACAGCCATTCTGGAGAAAAAATTGCCACTATGTCCAAAGGCCTATAAAACTGTGCATACTCTTTGACTCAGCATGCCATCAATGGGTCTGTATCCCAAGAAAACTATAAAGGAGGGAAAAGGATCCACATGTGCAAAAATGTTTGTAGCAGCTTTTTCTGTGGTAAGAAAGAATTGGATAATGAGTAGATGTCCATCAATTGGGGAATGGCTGTAACAAGTTGTGGCATATGAAGGTAATGGAATATTAGTGTTCAATAAAAAATGATGAACACATTGATTTTAGAAAGGCCTGGAAAATACAACATCTATTCTGTTTAATACTGATCTGGGATGACTGAATTAATATAGATAAGATAGATTCATATGATAGTGGGTAGAATCCTGGACTTGGAATGAGGAATATGTGTTTAAATTTTCTTCAGATAATTACTCAGTTCTGTGATTCTAGGAAAGTCAGAAACTTTCTGAACTTCAATTCTCCCTCCTACAAAATGGGAATGATAATCACACCTACTTCATGAAATTATTGTAAAGATAAAATGTAAAGCATCTTGTAAAACCCAAAACACTACATAAATGCTAGTCATTATTAATCAATGAATAAGCATTTATTAAATGACTAATATGTACTAGACTTAGGATAACTAGGTGACATAGTGAATAGAGTGTCAGGCTTGGATTCAGGAAGATTCATTTTCCTGAGTTCAAATTTGGCCTCAGATACTTACTAGCTATAAGTATGTATATTAACTCTTGGGGACTCTTGGGGAAGGCACTTCATTCTGATTGCCTTAGTTTCCTCATCTGTAAAATGAGCTAGGGAAAATGGCTAACCATTATAGTATTTTTGCCAAGAAAACCCTGAGGTCATGAAAAGCTGAACTGAAACAACTGAACAACAATGTATTAGGCACTGAGTTATTTCCATATGTGTAGGCGTTAGAAAACTCTGTTTTAAATCTGAATAATGTCAGTCTGAAAGCATGCAAAGCTAATAGTTATGTGGAAAAAAAAAAAAAAAGCAAATAGGTAGTTTTTGTTAGCAAAGCCACTCTTAAAGATAATTGTAATTTGACCTGGCCACACTTCATAGATCCATTTTTGGACAGCTATATCAGCAACATGGCATAGTGAGTACTGAGCTAAAATTGGCCTCTAGAAGACTTAATTTCAAATCCTGCCTCAGACACTTTATAGCTGTGCAATCCTGGGAAAGTTGCTTAATTTCTCTCAACCTGTTTTATTATAATTAAAGAGGAGCAATTGTGAGGATCAAATGAGATAATATGTAAAGTGTTTTGCAAATCTGTTAGTAGGAGGACAAAGAGGAAGAGGAGGAAGACAAGGAGGAAGAGGAGGAGGAGGAGAAAGAAGAAGAGGAAGAAGAAGAGGAGAAAGAGAAAGAGGAGAAGGAAAAATCCTTGCTTTTTTAAGAATAAAAGGGAGGCAGAGAGGGAGGGGTTCTTTCACAATTGGGGGTGGTGACCTGCTGCCTGTGCAGATGCAAAGAAAAGAAGATGCATGTAGAATGAGATTATCCATTCTGGATCTCCCCCCCCTGAGAAGTTTTGGCCGAGGAAAACTTTCTCAACCCCTTCCCAAGGTTACTCAAAGAGCTTGGAAGAGAGTATTCTCAGAGGCAAAAGGAGGGGAATTTAAGGAAATAGTAAAAAAAAAAAAAAAAAAAATCCATTATTAGCACTATGGACTTTGTGGAATACCCTTAGGGTATGATCAGACACCCCTAGTAATCCCCCATTCTTCTAAAGCCTTTCTCTCATACATGGATGCATAAGCTTTCCTGAGGGAGCTTTGGATGGGAGGGTTCAGAAATGACTCAGTCTTCAGCAGGGAAGTCTTTTGAAAACCACTGGGCCCTAGGGATGACAAAAAAGGTCAGGATGCCAAATATAAGGTAGCTTGAGAGTCTTGAGATATTCTCACTATCTACAGGTGAAATGAGAACTACTGGAAGGACCTACTCAGTGGCCTTCTAGACACTACCCCCATATTGGCTACAGCTATTGCCAAGGTCACAACCCCCTAGACCTGGGGCTTAGTCACAGACATAAGTATAGGACAGACCTTCTCTCCCTCTCTGAGGGAAATTGGGGAGGACTGCAGCTTGAGTTCTGCTTCCTCCCTAGGTAAGACTACAGTCCTGCTCTTATGTTAATGCCGGGAAAATGCTACTTTGGCCCCTGGAAGGGGAATAGATGCCGCCTTCTGCTGTACTGCTGTCACTATAGGACAAAAATCTCCAGAAAGTAGAAAAGGATGACATTCTTTTCAACTTCAGAAAACTATAAACCCTTTCTTGGCTCATTCTTCCCATCACTATACATATGAAAAATAGGTCCAATGAAAAGGACAACTTTACACTTTTCTCGAGATGGTCCAAAGCAGAAGGAAAACTCCTAAAGTTGGATTCCCCAGTTCAAACCAAGGGAGGTGATGGAAAAAGGATGAATAATTATAGTAGCTCTGGTATTCCTTAAGAAAGTTCCAGAAGAGATCTTAGGGGATCATAGAGGAGTGTTACAGAGCTCCTGGGTACTAATGCAGATGTAGCCACTGAGAGTAAGAAAAACAAATCAGTGCTGAAGTCTTTGTGAAGCTAGAAGACACAGGGACATTCTTTCTCTGACAGCTTATTGTAAATCCAGCCTGTGGAGATTTTGACTTCTCAAACCTGGTGTTGAAATGGGAAGCAACAGCCAAGCTCCCTGGGGATACCACATGCCAGAACAACTAGGTGAGGGGGTAGGGTAGGTTGAGTTTAGAACACCCTCTTAGGACCAGAGTGAAGTGAGTGGGAGAAGCAAGTTAGGAAAAGTGTGTGTGTGTGTGTGTGTGTGTGTGTGTGTGTGTGTGTGTGTGTGTGTGTGTGTATAATCTCAGTTCCAAAGAATTGTGATTGGACCAGTCTTTCAAGACAGAGGAGTGGGTTGGGATGTTGGCCCTTAAAGCCCTATAGAGTAAAAAATTTAGTCAGATGTCCCAACCACAGGTTCTGACAAAAGCCTCAGGCAGAATGGAATGAATGACAAAATGAGACTGTGCCTAGAAAAGTGTACAAAAAGATATCAATCTAGGGGCTTTAGTCCTGCCCTATATAATGTCCTGATGTATACCAGGTGCTGTGCTGAGCCATGGGGATGGTGCCATCAATCATATGCTGCTACCCTTCTGCCTAGGCCATAGTGGGCCTATTGGTTCAGGCTGACTGGTTTTCCCTGGGTCCAGATTGAGGACATGTTGAGGATCTTGGTTCATTTCATGAAGAACAACATGGTATCTTGAATGGGTATTTTTTTCCAGCCTCCTCTACCACTAGTGCTGAATTTGCCAAGACCTTCAGTGCTGCCTTGGGCATGCTGTTTTCCTTCTTTGCCCAGCCTAGCTGTCCAAGCAATCTTTGGTCAGGAACATATGCTCATGCTGCTGGAGGATCAGAAATTGATACCTCGAAGAGCTCTAGCTAATGACTATCAATGTTTTTCCAGAGCTGGGGGCTGCCCTGAAGAAAGTTGTGTCTTAAAGGCGCTCAAAGGTCTTTTTTCTCTGATAGAGTTATCCTCTTTAGATGTTAATTCTCTATATATAAACAATTCCTTATTTTTTTATTGAAGCTTTACAACATAGAACAAAACAGTATTAGAAGCTCCATTTTACCCCTATCCACCACCTTGTAAAGTTAAATTTCAACTTATTGGAAGTCACTTGATTTTGGAGGCACAAGCCTTTTCCTCCCAATTGTCATTTGACTTAAGGAATATCACAAAACTACCTCTTTTCCTTTCATCTCAGTTTTTCCGAACTCTCTCCAATAAGAAACTCATCTCAATCCATACAATCCTATTCTTATTTTTCTCTTCCTTCAAATTGTATATTAAGTGCATAGAAAACAGTAGTCACTATCCTACCAAGAGCCTTGGACCCAATTTGTTTCTGCAGCTATATGCTCTGACAAAAAAAAATCATATGTATGAAATCTGTTTTTTTTTTATTCCATCATAGCAATTCTAACTCTGTGTGTGCATGTATAAATTCACTATTGATTCGTCCTTCACTTTGTAAGCAACTTGTCACAAATCACTCTTCAGGTTACCTTGGACCACCCCACACACATCCTTCCCTCTCCGCTTTCCGGACCTCCACAGCCATGATTTTATCTTATCATCCCATTTCTCCCTTAAACTGTATATAACACTATAGTGGACAGACAATATAGTCAACTATTTTACCTTCCCACCAAAAAAAAAAAAAAAGAGAGAGTAAAAGGAAAACCAGGGAAAGGGTGATCCATGAAGTGACATGAAGAGACAGAAAGAGACAGAGACAGAAAGAGACAAAGACAGATTGAAACAAAACCAAGGAAAGACACAGAGGCAGAAAAATAGAGATAGAGACAGAGAAATAAAGATAGAAACAGACATAGAGACAGGGAGACAGACAGAGACAGAGACTGCTGGACACAGAAAAATTTCATTGCACCAATTCCTCCATGTAGCCTATGCTTACCATCTCATAGTACTTTTGACTATTTGTGTATTTTTATATTATGTCCAGGAAAATTTGCTTTAATAAATTGAATCCTTATAGTCAGAAGGACCTGGGTTCAAGGGAGCTCTCTGATAAATATCAATTACATGATTATGTGCAAGTCAATCAGTCAGTATCCTTGCTTGGAACTCTCTTCCTCCTCATCTCCACTTCCTAGTTTCCTTGACTTCTTTCAAGTCTCATCTAGAGCCTCACATTTTACCAGTAGTCTTCTTAGTTCTCCTTTAAATTAATTCATTACTTTTGAGGTTATCTCCAGTTTATCCTTTATATTCTTTGATTGTACATGATTGTTAATGTTGCCTTTCCCATGAGAATTTGAGCTCCTTGAGAGTACGGAATATTCTATAACTTTCCTTGCATTCTCAACAGTTATCATAATGTTAGATACCTAGTAGGTACTTAATTAATACCTGTTAATTGGTTTTACATAAATTACAGTGAAATTATAGCTCTTGTTGGTAAAGGTATTATAAGTTAGTATTTTTAAAAGCACTTTTTACAGGCATTTGAACTCATCCTTTGAAAGTCTCACCATGATGACACTTACTACATTCATAGCTAAGTGGATATAATTATATAATCAGAACATGTCACCCAAAGACTGCTCTATATTTATTTGTGTGCATATCAACTTTGCTACTTGACTGAAAATTGTTCAGTGGACGGGTCTCTATGTTTTCTTATTCACATCATCTCCTCCCCAGGGAATTCATATAGAAGATGCACATTGATGTTGTACCAAATTGTTCATGAATAGAAATCTGGCTTCAAAAGGTTTGAAAAGTACAATATTGATTTGAAACAAAGCAGTATTCCTATATGGCCCAGCATAGAAATCACATTCTACATGTGATTGGTCCATAAAGAGATGATCAAACTTTAGGAGAGCCTTATTATATTAATCCCTATGGTAGAATCATGTTTTTAAAAAGTTGTAAAGAAGATCTAGTTTAAGAATTCAATTCCCAGATCCATCTATTAATATCAAAAGCATCTGTAGGGTCCTATGGACAACACTGACAGATTAAAAGTTTTCCTAACTGTGATAATAGGAAAATTTACCAGAAAAGATTAGTGTAGTTACAGAAGGAATTGAACTTCCCACCTGTCCCATTCCCCAGCAATTATCATGCAATTATAATGTCCAACATTAGTGAACACTGGAATATTGACCTTAGGCATACGTAAAGAACTTTAGAGGAGGAAAATACCTTAGCTATCAATTCTCCTACTTCTTATACTTGATAAATTTCATTGTCTTACTCTCAAGGACTTTACTGTTGTCCTATCACCCAGGTTCCCATGCTCAAATTCTTATTTACAATCACATTCACATATTCAATCTGTTGCCAAATGTTATTTCTACATTAACAATATTTCTCATCTAAGTCTTCTTTTTTTCCTGTCACAAAGGCACCATCCTGATCACCTAAGGTCTATTGCAATAACTTTCTGGTTGATCTCCTTACTTTAAGCTGATTCTTACTTCAATGCATTCTCCATTCAGTTGACAAAGTGATTTTCTGAAAGCACAGGAATGACCATATCATTTCCCCACTCTATAAACTCCAGTGACTCTCTGTGGCCTTAAGGATCAAATAAAAATTCCTGTGCTTGGTTTCTGAAGCCTTTTCACAATCTGACCCTTTCCTACCTTTTTAATTCTTTTGAAATTTACTCTCTTACATATACATCAAAATCCAGCAACACTGGCCTTCTTGTCTGTTTTTGCACATGACTTTCTATATCCCCACTCAATGCTTTTTCATTCACTGTCTTCAATGCCTGGAGTAACTTTCTTCCTTACCTCTGTCTAATGGTTTCCTTGAAGGCTCATCTCATATCCCATCTTCTTCAGGAGCTCATTGATAGTCATCTCCAAAAGCAACAATTTGTATGGCTCCAGAAAGAGGGTTGTGATGATGAGGTACAAAGAGATAATTACTGAGATATTATCTTCAACTTCAACTGGGAAGATATAACTAGAGCAAAGGGAGGTTCCATAAAGAAGATCTCTGAGTAGACCCAAAATCTGGGATCTCAGCTGAGATATGGACCTTCAAAGACTGATAGAAAAAAGAGGGGGAGAGAAAGAGACAGACAGAAAAAGCGACAAATCCTGAAAAAGACACACAGAGAGATAGGTAGAGAGAGAAAACAGAGATTCAGGGACACAAAGACATAGAGACAGATACATGTAAAGAGACACAGAAACATGCACAGATACATTCAGATGGAGAGAAAAACAGTACTGTACCTCTTACTCTTTTTTGTTCCTGTGGTTAACAGAGAGTCGAGACAAGATTTATAGGGGTCTTCCTTCATGAAATTATCATTTTCAGGACTCAAAGTGAGTCTATTAAATGTTGGTTATAAGTTAAAACAATCAGAAGCTTTGTTGTATGTGTGTGTGTGTGTGTGTGTGTGTGTGTGTGTATTACATATTTATTTATTTATTTATTTTTTAATGCATTGACTAATTAAATTTTATTAATATTATTAAATTTTATTACAATGTGTGTATGTGTGTGTGTGTGTGTGTGTATACATATATATATTTATTTATTTATTTTCATTGACTAATTAATTTTATTTATTATAAATTTTATTACAATTTTATTTAAAAAAAAACAGAATAAAAAAGGGAAACAAAAAAGGAATGCAAAACAAAATAAAACAAAACAAAAGAAAACACTGTCATGTGCCCAGCAGAATATCAAAAAGGATTCAAAATGTACAACAACAGATTACCAGGTCAAGAAATTCATATATATATATATATATATATATATATATATATATATATATATATACATATATATAATATATACTATAAATATATATAATATATATATATAGTAAAAGAAATTATATTCATGAATATCCATCTTCCTTTACTTGTAAATTGTTCTTTATACTCTGCTGCTCACCTTATTTACTTTATTCTTCCCCCTCCTTTCATTGTCTTACTATTCCCAATCAAGTTATAGCTAAGAAAAACTGTATTTATGTATACATATGTAGATACATAAATGCATACATGCACACACATACACACACATCATTTCTATCCCTACTGACACTTTAATTCTGCTCCATACTTGCTTTGCTTTTACTTAACACCCCCGCTCACCCAAGGATTTTCCCTTGTCTTCTTTTCCTTATTCGTTGCTTCCTCATCTGCTTATCCCTTTCCACTTATTTCTTTATAGGTTTTGGAGGGTGCTATGCTCTTCACAGTATTTATGTAGCATTGCCTATTTAATCCATTACAGATGTGAGTAGGTTTTTCAGAACTACGAGCTCTCTTTCCCCTTCTAATGCCTCTGTGTCTATTCTTCCTCTATACCTCATTTGTATAACAGAATTACTATTTTTACTTTAACTCTACCATTGTTTCTTTTGAACTACCCTCTTGCTGTTGTGAATTTTAAACATACGGTATATATTTCTTATGTCCAAAAAAAATAATTTGTCCATGTTGAGTTTTTGAAATTGATTTTTGATACTGGCTCTTAAATATTAAATTTTCTATTGAGTTCAGTTTTGGTTGATAGAAAGTCTTGAAAATCTGCAAGTTCTTTGAATGTTCATTTTTTCTTATTGAATATTATAGATAATTTGCCTGGACGTGATATTCTTGGCTGCAGATGTAGGTCTTTTGATTGTTGTTAGATATGATTGCAGGACCTGCGTTCTTTCATTGTAGCTGTTGATGAGTTCTGTACACTTCTAATTGCAGCTCCAATGTATTCGAATTGTTTTTTTTTTTTCCCTTATTTCTTGCAAAATTTTCTCTTTGATCTGAAGATATCAAAATTTGGCAGTAATATCTCTGTGTGTTTTCCACATTGATAACTGTTTTTTTTTTTTTTTTGGTTTTGGTTTTTTGTTTGTTGCCTTTTTTTTTTTTTGTATTTTTACTTTCCCCTTATGTTCTATCATTCCAGGATAGTTTTATTAGATTATTTCTTGCATTTTTTTGTCAAGGTTCTTTTTGTGGTCACAACTTTCAGGCAGTTCAATTACTCTTATATTTTTCTCTTCTTGATCAGTTTTCCAGATCTGTTGTTTTTCTATGTTTCACAATCTGTTCTATTTTTTTCATTTTGATAATGTTTTGTTATTTCTTCATCACTTATAGCTTCACTGACTTATTCCCTGCCAGATTCTAATTTTCAAATAATTATTTTTTTTCTTTGAGATTGTTTTTCCTTTTCTAGTGTGATTACATATTTTTTTCATATTTCATTTCTTGGTTTGTTTGGGTTTTTTGGATTTATTTTTAGTTTTTCCTCACTATTTCACTATTTCTTCATTCATTCATCTATGTATGTATACATATATATATATATATACATATATATATATATATATATTCTTTGATTTTTTAAATTCTTTTTTTGAGTTCATGTATAAATCCTCTCTAGGCAGGTAGGAATTTCATATTACACTTTGGGGTGGAAGGTTTTTTTTTTGTTTTTTTTTTTGTTTTTTAAACTTCAATGTCCTCCTCTGAAGATGAATCTGGATCTTCCCTGTTCCCATAGTAAGTTTCAATAGTGGGATTCTTTCTTCTTTGCCAATACTTTTATTTTTTAAATAAGAAGTATTAATGTAGGTCTCTCTAATTGTGGGGTAGGGAAGATGGTGCCTTAAGTTTCCCTTCAGCTCTCTGCTTTAACCTGTAACCCAAAACCAAGAGCTCCACCCTCCAACAAGTGTTCACAGCCATCAGTGTCCTGACCTGCCTCTGTACTCCTGTGTGCCGATTTCTTCTCACCCAGAGTAGATCTCAGCAGCACAGTTGGGCCTGGTGTTCCTCATCAGTCAAGATTCATGTGGTCTTTCCAGACTTGGGCCTGGACTCCACAAACACTCTAGGAGGTGAAAGTCTCTGTAGTTCCTGCTGAAGCTCCAGCCTCACCCAAATTGCCTGAGTGCTACCCACTTAGTATTTTTGTGAAGCTAGTCTGGAGATGTTTGATTTCACACTGGTTAATTTCTGGCCCCAGGTCTTTCTTCAGATCTTACTGGTTTGTACCAGAAGGACACCAGTTCTGCCCTGAATTTTCTTGATTATTCACCTGTCTATATTTGCCCTGAAATGCAATTTTGTTCTATTTGTGGGGGAAATCAGGAGAGCTTGAAATTTACTAACTTATTCTGCCATGTTTCCAGAACCCTCCCCAGAGAATATATATAAAAGAAGATACAGAATATTTGATGTCTTTAATAATCATAATCATAACATGTTATATATAAGACTACAAAGTTTGCAAAGCAATCAACTCATCATATTTGATTTGACCCTCATAACAACCCTGCAAGACATTTGCTATTATTGTCCACTTTTTATATTTGAAGAAACTATTTCTGGTTTGGCAGATCTATTAAGTATCTAAGGCCAAGGCCTAAGACCAAGTCCAACACTCTATACACTAAAGCACTGTCCTGCCACAAAGCCACTAAATTCCAGTTATTTTTAGGACAAGGGCAATAACATTTTGGGAGATCAAGAAGGTTATTTATGGGAAGTAGCACAAGAGCTGAATTTTTAAGAAATTCAAGAGTTCCAAGAGATAGGGAGAGTATTCCAGACAACAGTCATATGGTCCTGTTTCTGGCATCAGAGGACATGATTTCAAGTAATTTATTTAAGTGACCAGTGGCAAGTCATCTTGTCTCATCTTCCACACAGGCAAAATGAAAACAAAACAAAACAAAACAAAAAACAAACAAACAAAAAAAAAACCCCTGAACTTTATGATTTCTAAGATTGTCCCCAATTTTAACTTGAAAGGACATAGTTTGCAATCAAATACATTTATTTTGAAGACATACACTCAACTTTCCTGGGTTTCAGTTTCTTCACCTATAAAAGGGATTAGATATTTTCTAAATTTTCTTCTAATCTCTTAAATTCTTCTCCCTAAGTAGAGTACTACACTACTGTTCCAAGGACCTGGTCAATTCTTGATTTTACTTCTTTCAATGTGACTATTTTTGAATCACTTCTCTCTCTGAACATCATTTTTTCCAATTCATTGGTTGAGGAGTTTCATTCAATTGATCACCTCAGGTTCCATTCAGTTCAAATATTCCCTCGATGTCAGCCTGAATAGTTGGGCATGACTTTTTCTTACTTTCTACCCCTACCAACTGTTAGGTGATTTAGTGACTAGAGTGCTGAATCTGGAATCAATAAGACCCAAGTTCAAATCAGACTTGTGAAGCACACTAGGTCTGTGACATTGCAAGTCACTTAGTCTCTTTCTTAATCCATCAGAGAAGGATAGGACAGATCATTTCAGTATCTTTGCCACAGGATCACAAACAGTTGAACAGGAAAGACTAAACACAACAATCCCTATCTAGGAGATTCCAGCCTTACAGGTGGATAAGAACCATCCACCCCTTAATGCAACCTAGTGAACTTCATGTACCATGATGCTTCAGGTTTTTTCCCTCTCCTTTCCCCCTCACATTTTAAATATAATTGCCTTATATACTCACTGACTCAGCAATTAGAAATAATAATAGTAATAAGACCTTGTCCTCTGCTGAAAAACCTGACACTTTCTAAACTAACAAATCTAAATAATTGATATTAATTGCAAGAGGTTTTTTAGGCATAATCTTCCTGAAA
This sequence comes from Sminthopsis crassicaudata, assembly GCF_048593235.1. NCBI lineage: Eukaryota > Metazoa > Chordata > Mammalia > Dasyuromorphia > Dasyuridae > Sminthopsis > Sminthopsis crassicaudata. The sequence goes on from NC_133618.1 coordinate 563,930,562, forward strand.
CAACTCTGAAATGAGAGGATTAGAAAGCAGAGATAATGCTCAGCAGCTGGTGAAAAGGCATTATGCAGAGGCGTGACTGACACCAGCCTATGGGCTTAGAGTCAAAGGATTCCCTGTCTTCACTCACTTAGTGTAAAATTTGCAGCCAGTACGTAAGGCAGTAGATTGGTCACTAAATGGTTCATTTTTCTTAAGAATCCCCTGGGTGATCTCTGGGTCTGGGCCATTTAAAACCTCAATCCCTCTGTGTTCTTCTTTCTCCCACACGTGACCCTAGGCTTGGTTGCAGGCAAATTCCATTGAAATGAATGTAATTTTTTCTCTGCCCTTTCTGTGGCCTGCATCTTACTTTGAAGTCCTGGGAAGGCTGCTGGAAAAAAAAAATAGATGGTAAAAATCTGAGTATTTAGGAACAAGCAGCAGGTGCATTTGGAGATTCTGAATCCCGTTCCCACCCACAGAGTTGGAATCCCAGGAAGCTATGGCTGCACCATATCAGTCAATCAATTCTAAATCAGTCAATTATTTATTCAACAAGTATTTATTATGTAAGCAAATACAATGTGCCAGAAACTGTGCTAAGTGCTAGGGATACAAAGAAAGACAAAAAAAAAAAAAAAAAAAAAAAAAAAGCATATTCCTGTTCTTTTTATTTGTCTATTGTGATCCCCTGGAGCCTTTAAGTAAGACTTGAGAGAAACCCAGTAGGAAAAATTTTGATCATTGCTGAAAAGTTTATTCTCACATTTTTTCCCTAAATGAGCCATTTTACAACCACAATAAAAGACAGTGGCATGTGATACTGTCTAATGCCATCACTTTGTATAATCTTTACAACATCTTATGGTTTCCCAAGGCACTCATCACACAGGACCCAAAACACTTACAAGTGAAATCTACAGGCATTGTTTCACCCATCACTGAAATTCAGCCACCTGTGGGGAGAAATGTGACAGTTATTTAACTATCAGCACTACTCTGAAAATTAAGATCTTGTCGGCCAAGCCAGATTGTCTAAGAAAAAAAGGAGTTTATTTGTACTTGGAAATTCAGCCTTGATGCTAAAAACGAGGAACATAACAGACATCCATTTTCATAGTGCCCAGCCTACCTTCTTCCCCTGACATAAAATTAACCTTGAAAATCTATGGAAGAAGACTCCCATGAAATTCATAGTAAAATGAATGGAAGGTCAGTACATGTAACGTAAAGATGGTCCAAAACATAATATCAAGGAATTCTGATCCCACAGGTGGCTGTTAGCACATCTTTTCCAAAATATTGCATTAAAATTGCATTAGATATCCACTTTATCATGCTGCTGGGAACTTATAAATAAGGCAAACAGATTTGAGGTGGGGTCATAATAGAAGACAGATGCAGCTTTGAATGTGGCCTTTAAGAGTGAACACCCAATTGCATGGGCATTTCAAGAATCATAAACCAAAGAGCTTTTATCCTTTTTCTGCTATATCCTTAAGCTAAAGGTGGCCAGGTTATTTCCCATTTATAAGAACAGAGATAGGCTCCAAGAGTCCTTCACCTAAGTCATTAATACTTCTCAGAATGCAGAAGGGGGAGAAGAGGGATTGGTGCTTTGAAGTCATCTGTGGGAACGCAAGCTAAGACACATTTTGGCTTCTTCCAAATGTAATGCAATTTTTATATGCAGACATAAAAGTACACGTTTTTCCTGAGTCTCCTCAAAATAATTACCTGGTAACCCCCTCTTTTGGATCTTGGCCGAGCCATCCATTATAATGCTGCCATGAACTTTATTTCATACCACACTGGGGAGGAGAGAGAATGGAGCTGAGCAGTTGGAGTGCTCAGATATTACATGTAATAACGGGTCATAAAAATCAATGTAAAATTTAATGCAAAAGGTTGTGGGCACCCAACCATTGGAGTCAGATGATAAGGCAAAAGGAAAGTAGTGAGTAGTATATTTTCTATAATGCTCTTGAAAGGTATACAATAATATGCTAGTTTGGCCAAGCTCTATGCAAGTGACTATTTTTTTCCTAATCATTTTTGTCTAAGCGGGTTGGGATACAAATGCACATTTTGATACAATAGTTTGGCATTCTGTGTGGAATTTTCTTTGTAACCTTGGAGGTTACCACAGAACAGTCATTTTTTTTCCAATATCTAGAATTCCCTTGTTACTTGAAATTTAATTGAGTTTTGTTTTATTTTTCTATTATCTTCCCCATTTAATAAGAGTGTTAGAAGAAGAAGCAAGTTTAGTTAAAGGTGTTCCTGCCAAAGATTCAGGTAACCTTGATGTTTCTCTTTTTTCTCTGACATTTGTTCCTTGATGTCTTGATATTAAGAAATGTCATCCAGGAATTGAAAAAAATATATTTGTGCCAAAATTATCTTACCTATACAGACCTAAGTTACCTATCAATGAAATTATGTATAACAAAGTGATAGGACTTTAATTTTTTTTTTTCCAAAAAGAAAATGAGCCTAAAATGTAAAGGCTTGGGAAGCTGATGAAGTGTAGATCGGGTCTTGACTTAGTAATCAATACCACATATGAATCATTATATAAAAGTAAATCCTTTCAGAATCTTTGATGCTTTGTATGCTGCTTTTAGAAAACATAAAATGAAATTATATTATCTAGAGGTAGCATGCAGGATTGAACTCTACATTAAGAATGAGTAACATGAGCAAACTCTTCTTAAATAAAAGAAAAACTGAAATTTCCCTATGTCTTGATATAACTTTCTTTGTTTTTTCCTTCCTTGTAAAATCCATCTAAACATTTACCAAGTCCTTACATTTACCCCCTTAATAATAGTTTTTTCTTTATTTCTACTGTCACCAGTCTTGTTAGACCTCAGAACTTTAATAGTGAACAAATCATAAGTACCCACAAGCTGAATCCACTTAACACTTGTTTGATATTGGACAAGTAACCACACTCCCTGCTTTTATTTTCCCCATCTATGGAATGGGGATAGTAATATATAATTAAAAACATCTTAACAGCATCATCATCTTCTTCACCATCACCATCATCTTCAGCTAATATTTATGTACCATCTACTGCTTTACAAATATTATCTCATTTGATCCTCCCCCAAACCTGGTAGGTAGGTATTATTCTTCTTTTCATTTTGTAGTTGAGAAAACTGAAGTAAGCAAGGAATTATTCCAGCCACACGGCTAAGTATCTGAGGTTGGTTCTGAACCTGGGTTTTCCCAATTCTAGGCCCATAACTTTATCTACTGTATTACATTCATACCTCATAATTTAATATGTTCAAAGCACTTTACATACATGATTTGTTTGAGCATCAAAAAATTCTGTAACAAAGGCACTGTAGCTATTATCCACATTTTACAGATTAAGAAATTGAGAATTTAGATAACTTGTCAAGGTTTACATTTAATATCAGAGGCAGGATTTGAACCCAGCTTTTGAAGTCTATCCCCCAAATTTCATATACATACACACAAACATATATCTATAAATATATATTAAATAAATGCATAGGTATACATATATGTAAATATGCATATTTACATACACATATATTCACACATGTGTCTTCATATTAATCTGCAACTAATTAGACATATTCTGAAAAAATGTTCAGGACTTTAAGCAATAGGAGGGGATAAAGAACAAAAGGTAGGCCTAGCTTAGACATTTCTCTCATGGGTATGGTCCTAGAGGGGATGTTATTCCCCCAAAGACATGAGCAATTTTAACCACATTACATGCTGATACATGGGGACTTTTTTGTTATAGAAATATACATAACCCAGGAGAGCAGTGTTTCCCCCTTTCTATGTCTGTACTTGTTCAAAGCTCCAATATACCTATGTTTGTTATGATTCCAGAGAATAGGATTAAGTGTCTTATGAAGTAACACAACTCTTCCATAAGGCAGTTTGATCTAGGTAAAGAGAGGACATAACATGGCTTTATAGTTACAATGGATTCCACATGTAACAGAACTCTCATTCCCACACCAGGACTCCAGGAATAGTCAGATCACACTCCTCCTCACTTAAGCCTGAGTGACCTATGGGGATTTAACCTCTGAAAAAATGAACTCCTACCTTACAGGCTAATGAAGTTGATATCCAAATCACTATACTTATTAAGAACTTACTGGATGCCTAGAATTGTGTTAAGTAACTGGGATACAAAAGGAAGCACAAAATATTCCCTGTCTCAGGGAGATTATAATCTAATGAGAAAGCAACCTACAAACAAATACATCCAGAGTTAGCTATTTGCAGGATAAATAGGAAATAAAAGACAGAGAAAAGACACTTCAATTAAGACAGCATGTGGAGGGAGCAGAGCCAAGATGAGTGAGCAGAGGCAGCAACTTAGATGAATTCTCCCAACATTCCCTCCAAACAACTTAAAAATAATACCTAGAATTTAATTCTGGAGTGGAAGAGATAACAAAAGGTCAAAGTGAGATTTTTTTTCCATTCCAAGATAACTAAGGAGGTTGGGACTAGAATATAGTGCATATAGTGGTACCACTAGTAGCCACTCTTAGAGGCTAATGCAAAGCAGCTGCAGCATCTTCAGAAGCATTCGACCCAAAGACCATAAGAAAGCCAGACAATTTATCAGAAAGAAATCACAGAAAACTGCTAGCTTTGGTACAGTTCCCCAACACATTGCCCCTATGAAGTTCTGGGTCACAGTTTCATGGCCAAGAAGAAAATGAGCACTTGTGATTGCAGGACAGCCCTGGTTTCAGATCCAAAACAAAAATGAGTGATGGTACTTGTATCTTTTTTTTATTAATTTTTATAATTATAACATTTTCTTTGACAGTACATATGCATAAGGAATTTTTTTACAACATTATCCCTTGTACTCCCCTCTGTTCCGAATTTTTCCCCTCCTTCCCTCCAGGTCCTCCCCTAGATGGCAGGCATTCCCATACATATTAAATATCTTATAGTATATCCTAGGTACAATATATATGTACAGAACCAAATTTTGTTGTTGTTGTTGAAAAGGAAGGATTGTATTTGGAAGGTAAAAATAATCTGGGAAGAAAAACTAAACAAAACAAAACAAAACAAAAAAACAATGCTCACAGTTTACACTCATTTCCCAGGATGGCACTTGTATCTTGCAGCTCCAGGGTCAAAAAGGAACATTAAAGCTTGCCTCTACAAGGCAATACCAGAGTGAATACCAGAGCCCAGACCATAAGAAAAATGACCATATCTCTCCCTGAAGCTTACCATCTTGGAAACACTGACAACTTATATCCTCCCAAAATTAGCTCTGAAAACAATAACACACACACACACACACACACACACACACACACACACACACACACACACACACAAAACAAAAACAAAAACAAAAAAAAAAAAAACCTTATGCTTGTAACACTGTTCCCTTCCCTTTCCTTGGAGCCCAGCCCAACTTTACCATAAAGTTAAAAATCAAGTTATAGACAGGGAAAATGATCAAATAACAAAAAAACTGCGACGACTATGTCACAGCTACTATGGAACTAGGAAGACAAGACAAAAATCTAGAACAACTTATTGATGTCAAAACAGATACAAACAAAATCTCAATTAAAAAAAAAAGTGAATTGGACACAAGAGCCCAATAAGAATTCCTTAAAGACTTTAGAGAAAAAAATTAACATTAAATAAGAGATTTATAAGAAAAAGGCGAAAATAAATAAGAGTGAGGCAAGAAAAATTGTGAGAGTTAACACCTTAGGAAAAGAGGCACATAAAGTACTAAAGAATATAATACATTAAAAACATTGGTCAGGTGGTAAAAGAGGCAAAAGATTCACTTATGAGAAGAAATCCTTTAAAAGTAGAATTCACCAAAATGACAGAAGTACAAAAGCTCACTGAAGAAAATAATTATTTAAAAATTAAAATAGGATAAATGAAAGCTCATGGCTCCATGAGACATCAAGAAGCAAATAAAAACAAAGTCAAAAGAAGGGGAAAAATAGAAGAAAATAAAAAATATAACATTATAGAATAATTGACATAGAAAATAGAAAAGAAGATGCATTTTCCTCAACTCTACATGGAAGCTTTACAAAAACAGAATAGGGGTGCAATGGATGGAACACCAGTCTTGAATTCAGGAGGACCCGAGTTCAAATGTGATCTCAGATACTTAACACTTCCTAGCTATGTGACCCTGGGCAAGTCACTTAACCCCAGCCTTAAAAACAACAACAACAACAATAACAACAACAACAAAAAAAAAAAAACAGAATAGGTATTAAGAGTAGAAAAACAAATGCAAAAAAAACCCAGAAATTTTAAATGAATTATTTTCAGACATAATGCAATAAAAATTATATTCAATAAAAGGCCATGGAAACAAATGTTAAAACTAATTGAAAAATAATAAGTTAATCTTAAAAAATGAGTGGATAAGGAACAAATCAAAAAATAAATAATTTTAATAAAGAGAATGACTACAATGAGACAGCATTCCATTATTTGTCAGGTGTAGCTAAATCAATACTTGTGGGAAATCTTTTTATCTCTAAATGTTCACAAACAGAGAAGGACCAGACCAAATAATTTTTGTCTTTAAGTCATTTCAGTTTTGTCCTATTCATCTAATCCATAGTTTGGGATTTCGTTAGCAAAGATACTGGAGTGGTTTGCCATATCCTTCTCCAGTTCATTTTACAGATGAGGAAGCTGAGGCAAATAAGTTTAAGTAACTTGCCCAGGGTCACACAACTAGCAAGTATCTGAGGGCAGATTTGAATTCAGAAAGAGGAGTCTTCTTGACTTCAGGTCTGGAATTCTAACCACTTTGCCATCTAGCTGCCCCTGATTAATGAATTGAAATGTCAAAATTGAAAAAAAAACCTGGTAAAAGAATAAATAAAAATCCTAATTATACATTAAAATGGAAATTCTGAAAATCAAAGTTCTAAAAATTGAATGTACAAAATGATTGAACTATAAAAGTAGATGATAGTGCATAAAATAAAACAATAGAATGGGTAGACCATTGATTAATGTTATCTTTAAAAAGAAAGAAAAAACAAATTACCATCATTAAAAATGAAAAGGGTGAATGTACCACCAATAAAGATTAAATTAAAATAACTTTTAGGAACTGTTTTGCCAATTAGATGTCAATAACTACAACTATCTAGTTGAAATTAAGTAGTTGAAAAATTATATGTGTATATATTTAAAATACAAATTTTAAATTTGGAAAGGAGGAAGAGGAAAAGGAAATAAGAACAAGCCCTGAATGTTTCCTACAGGTTGGATTACCCCCCAGAATAAACTTATGGAATAGTATGGGCAAGAATCACTCAGGAAGGAAGAAATTATTACTTGCATCCTTGGGAGGAATATTTCTTATTGAAAACATCAGAGATCTATTGAAAATTTAAATTGCATGATTCTCAGAGACTATGTTGAATACATACATCATAATATCTTAGAAGTATAAAAGAACTCAGATATAGTGAGTTCATCATTCCCATTTTATAGATTGAAAAAAAAAAAAGCCAAAGAAGTAAAGCAATGTTCTTGAGGTCACTTAGGTAGCCTGTGCCAAATCAGGATCTAGAATCCTGGCCCCTTTTCTAAATACTCTTCACTCTACTACTGATGTCTCTAAGACTCATTCATTTAGTATAATTGGGAAAAGGAAAGAAAGAAAAAATCTTTCCCAGTTCCTCAGGGGAAATCAAATATCCCCACAAAATAAGTTGATATCATTATTGTTATAGATTTGCTGAGTATTAAGTGACTTCTCTGTGCTGTAAAAGAGATAAAGACACAATTACCAGTCTCAAGCCTTTAACAGAAGTGAGAAGCTCATCTTAAAAAAAAGACCTGGGCAAATCTCAGAAGTGTGCTATAACTCTATAATGTAAGTACTGAATAAGGATGTTCTCAGTTCTAGCAAAATCCAGTTACAGAAATATTTAGTCACTGAGTATTACAGAGTTTTCTGATTCAGTGCACACATATGGGTGTGATATTTCTATTGTTCCAACTTCATTGCTTTTGTAACTGTTTTTAATTACTCATGAGACCATTTCTCAGTATGAGCAGAGCATCTGGGCATTTTGCATTTTTAAAAATCCTTGTTTTGGAGTTATCCATGGACTGGAAAGCACTGATGTTCCTCTTCATATATAAAAAGGGTGTTTAGGAGGGCTTTGTGCAAAATCAACATAAAAGAAAACACCTTAGAAAAAAATGTTTTTCATAGGATTGCTTCAAAAATGTAACTGACAATAGAAAACTCCCACCACTATCAAAAAATTTGTTTTAGTCATTATAAATCTGTGTTCATGCATTCTTTTGCTTCTGCCTCAGATATTTGTTGAATCCCAGTAAATGTGAAATGTCACAGGAGACATAAGGATAGAAATATTTATTTATTTAGGTTGCTATAAAATATTTTTCTAAGTGTCAATGCTTTGGATTCAGGAAAAGTGGGTTCAAACCCTGTCTTATATTCCTACTCTCTGGTTTTGGAGAAGAGAGAGAGAGAGAGAGAGAGAGAGAGAGAGAGAGAGAAGAGAGAGAGAGAGAGAAGAAGAGAGAGAGAGAGAGAGAGAGAAGAGAGAGAGAGAAGGAGAAGAAGAGAGAGAGAGAGAGAGAGAGAGGAGAGAGAGATGAGAGAGATGAGAGAGAGAGGAGAGAGAGAGAGAGGAGAGAATGAAAGGGGGAAGAGGTTGGCTGGGCATTTCTTGAAAAACTTTTTTTTTTTTGAAGAAAGTGTCCTTTTTTTTTTTCAAATCAAGAGGGTTCTTAAATTGTGATTTGCAACCCACCCATAACTGAATGTGAGGGTCATGAAACTATGATTTATTATCAATAAATGCTTGATTTACATATCTATTTCATATGCCTCTATACCTGGGGTCATGGGAAAATAAGTCAAGTGAAAAGGAATAGAAAGCTTAAGATGCCTTGTTTTCAATCATGATTTTATAAGTAAGGAAATAGAAATTGAGAGATGTTAATATCTCTCCTAGGATCAAACAGGTAGTAAATGTCTGAAGTTAGTTGATTATATCCTTTAGACTCCAATAATTATCTCCCTTGTACCATGTAGCTACCTTATTATAATTATAAGGTTTACATAATTGAAAGAGGAAAAGGGGAAAACAATAGACACAAAAACTAAAAATTCAGCAGAGGAAGAGTATGGAATGAGGGAACAAAGTAGCAGGAAAACTAGTCATCAAGAACTTTGAATATGCAAATGATACAAGATGAAGGCAATGTAAAAAAGATGGATGATTATAAATGCTAAGATAATGAGAGGAAAAAATATGTAATTAGGTAAATTATATAAAATTGAAACACAAATTCCAACTTGCCAAGAAATACTCATAAAAATATTAATTAATTTTACTGACAATTCAGCTTATAAATGTATATAAGAATTGAGAAAATGTTTCAACCATGCAGGGTTCTTTTCTCTTACAAGTAAAATTTAGATTGAAAATAGGCTTATTTCGAACAATTATTACTTGTAGATTATACCCAGGAATAACAACAACCATATTAGTCCCCTTTAGAGATATAAGAACAAAAGCTAAATGGAAGGGAGTAAAATTCATAAAATGTTCCTTACATTCAGTATAGTATCAACTTTTTTCTAAAAGGTAGTCTGGCATATTCATTAAATGAAAAAATAAATAGAAATAAAGTAAATAGATGAATAGAAAATTTAAATTGAATGTAAAAATCAATGAATCTCTGGTCTAAAATTTGGCATTTCCTTTTGATGGATAAATCCTTTTAGTATATGATGCTAATTTCTCATCTTATAGCACAGCACCTTTTTTTTCCTGCATATGCAATCAAAAGTATACTTGGAAATGAGGCACTGCATATTTCTTATAATTATCTATTCATTTCATACCTGGGCTGATGAACTCTGTGGTTACAGGCAAGTGCTAATAGAAAATGGTGGGATTGGAACTCCTATCATTATGAGTCCCAGAAACAAAAATGTTCTCGAATGTCTTGAAAACATGGCAAATATCTTGTAAAATATGTGGCTTTTTGTCACAGTAGTTATATTGGGAGTAACTAAGGGTGGTTCAGTACACATGCACCACAACCACTTCTGTAAAATCCCTTGGGGAGAAGAGAAAGAAAAGTAGTTTAAATATTAAAAAATGTTATAGAACTACATTATATAAACTGATGCTTAACTTGTTTCAAATTGGTTTCTGAGAAGTAAGATTTCCCTAATGTGCAATCTTATTTGTTTAGCATTGTCTCCTCCTTCTCATTCTCTCTCTTTTTTTTTACTTTATTTTTGAAAAAGAGGATAAAAAAAGAGACAGTCATATTAATATAGATCCAGGATGTACTGGAATAGCTATCCTACTTAACACTTGTTTCTGTCCATGTATCTCCGATGGGAAGTACTTACATCCATTCATTTTTATATCCTTGGTTTGAAGTACAATTAGGATTATATCCATCTAAAGTGAAATTTTGAAAGATCCACTTTGGCATGAGGGTTCTGAACTAGGTAGAAAGAGAGTAGATTTAATGCATCCCATTGCAAATAAGGTGAAGTTTGAAGGTAATCTAATTTTTGGTTGTATGTCTCACAAATATTGCTCTAGTGATCTCTGTTGCTTGGACTCACAATCTTCAATATAAGTTGGAAAAGGCAATTCAGGGTTACCACAGTACATAATTACAAGAGTATGTCAGATTGTGTCTTGTAGGTAGTAAACAAATCCTAAAATATCATCTCTAAAGGGTACTTCCAACAATATTTTGTTCAATATAAGTATGATAATCTATTTCTCCCCCTCAAAATAACTACTTTAAAGTGAATGGTATAATTAGTGGGAGATGGGGGTTGCAAAGCTAAGAGGAAATGAAAGGAACTAGCTTTGAAACTTAATTGAAAGTTTGATCAAAACTCCTTAAGTGTCAACCCAAGTGCCAACATATTCAAGTACAATTAGCTCCCACACTCTGAATGTCTATTCTCAGGGACAGAAAAATGGCTAGTGAGAGACTACCAATTTCTGTTTCAGATTCACAATTGAAGACAAGAAAATCACTTTTCTCACCTCACCAGGTTAATTTTTACTAGTCTTTGCAATTCCTGATTTTATAATTCTCAATCTTCCTAGTTGCCTTGTTTGCTCCAAAATTAAATGAATTTGAAAAGGCAAAATCAAAATGGGAGAATAAAAGCAGAAACTTGTCCAACCTCTCCATCAAATTGCTCCAAATTCTTTAAATAATGACTCTAAGAAACGGTCTGTGGAAGCAGAGTGGGATCCCAGAAATGCCAGTGCAGGCCTGGCTTTGGGCCCACCTCCCATCCTGACACCAGAATCAGCTAGAATGGATCTTTGAATCAGCAGCAGTACTGAAGGCTTCTGCATCTCTCAGCCCCAGGGACACTAGAGAGAACTTAGAAGGTCAGTGGAGAGGGTCTGTGGCAACAAGCTGGAAGTTTGGCATGCAGTTCCAGTGGAAGTGGTCAGTGGAGCCCCAGCGCAGGCCAGAACACTAGATTTAACAGCTACAGGGGCTGGGACACACCTAAGAGCTCCAGGGTAGAAAAAAAAGTGCTTGTGAGATTCCTAGAAGGACCTTCTATAAACAGCTGCACAAAAACCCCTGAAGCAACAATGCCCTCTCCAGAAACAGATCCCTACTTTAACAAAGAGTTAAAAACTGAGTAATAGGCTAGTAAAATGAGCAGAAAACAAATAAAAAAAGGTTTCTGACCATTTAAAGTTATTATGGTGACAAGGAAGATCAAAACATACACCTCAGAAGATAACAAAATCAAATTCTACATCCAAAGTCTCCAAGAAAAATAAGAATTGGGCTCCAACCATGTGAGAGTTCAAAAGAGACTTTGAAAATCAAGTAAAAGAGATAAAAAAAATTAGGAAAAGAATTGAAAGAGGTGGAAAAGGAAATACAAAAAGCTAATGAGAAGCAAAACTGGCTAATTGGGAAAGGAGATACAAAAACTCACTGAAGAAAATAGTTCCTTAAAAAATGGAATTGAGCAAATGGAAGCTAATGACTTTATGAGAAATCAAGATACAATAAAGCATAACCAAAAAAATTAAAAAATACAAAAAATATTAAATATCTCATTGGAAAAATAACTAACCTGGAAAATAGATCCCAGATGAGAGATAATTTTTAAAATTATTGTTCTATCCAAAAGTTATGGCCATAAAAAAGCCTGTACATCATCTTTCAAGAAATTATCAAGGAAAATTGTCCTGCTATTCTAGAAAGAGAAGACAAAATAGAAATTAAAAGAATCCACTAATCACTCCTGAAAGAAATCCCCAAATCAAAACTTTCAGGAACAGTTTACCCAAATTCCTGAACTCTAAGGTGAAAGGGAAAACATTGCAAGCATCTAGAAAGAAACAATTCAACAATAGTAGAGCTATAGTCAGGATAATACAGGATTTAGAAGCTTCTTTGTTAAAGGGTAAGAGGACTTGTAATATGATATTCTGGAGAGGAATAGAGATAAAATTGCAACTAAGATTACCAACTTAGCAAAACTGATGATAATCCTTCAGAGGAAAAGGTGGTCATTCAGTGACACAGAGGATTTTCAAGCATCCCTGATGAAAAAAAAACAAAAAACAAAAAACAGAGCTGAATGGAAAATTTTATTTTAAAATACAGAACTCTGGAGAAGCACAAGGAGGTAATCAGGAAGTGACATCATAAGGGATCTAATAAGGTTTATCTGGTTACATTCTTACATGGGATGTTGATACTTATAACTTATGAGAATATTCTCAGTATTATGGAAATTAGGAGGAGGATATGCAGAGGGCATCCTTGAATATGAAGGAATAATATATATATATATATTTTTTAATGATGAAATCAAGGAGTGAAAAAGGAATGTACTGGGAGAAAGGGAAAGGGATAAATGGAATAGTACAAACTATCTGCCATGAAAAAAAAAGAGGCAAGCAAAAGCTTTTACAGTGGAGGGGAAGAGGGGGAGAAGTCTACCTTACTGTGAAAGAAAATAGGAGGGAAATGGGATATGAAGAGAAGAGGAGGGTGATAAAAGAGAGGGCATAATGGAGGAGGGAATGTCATTAGCAAAACACTTTTGAGGAGGGACAGTGTGAAAGGAGAGAGAGAATAAATAGTGGGGAATACAATAAGCAATAGTAATTGCAAAAAAAATTCAAAGCAAGTTTTTCTGATAGAATATTATTGTTCTCTGAGAAATTATGAGCAACATACTTTCAACCACCACCCCCCAAAAAAAAACCTGGAAAGTTCTTCATGAATAAAGTGAAATATACTGTATACAAAGTAATAGCAATGTTCTGGGATGACTTTGTACAGTAGTACAATCATCCACAATTACTCTGAAGGACTTATGATGAAAAATTCTATCCAAACTCAAAGAAGGATTTGATTATGTCTGATTAGAGTTCTCTCTCTCTCTCTCTCTCTCTCTCTCTCTCTCTCTCTCTCTCTCTCTCTCTCTCTCTCTCTTCTCTCTCATTCTCTCTTTGTATTTATTTTAACTTAAAGCTTAATTTTTTAAATTTTTTAATTTTTCTTCATGGTTTTTATTTTAATTAGCATGAAAGATATATGTTTTATTTCACAATTGGACCTTTATTGAAATGTTTTACGTAACTTCATATGTAGTTTCTTAATTGTGGGACAGAAACAAGAGCTCAAAAATTTTAAAGACAAATGTAAAAAAAAACAGTTTTGAATGTAACTGGGGGAAAATATTAAATAAAAAAATTAAGAAAATGAAAAACTATAAAAAAGATTAAATTCTTTCTTGTGCTAGATTCTCCTTTCTTCACCATCCCAATTACATCTTTTCTAATGGCAACATCAGATACTCAGGGTACCACTCAATTGTTTCTCCTAGTATTAATCAAGATACTCAGGACTCTGCATGAGATCACTCTGCATGTTTTGTCACATTGGTCATTCCTTCCTTCTCTTCAATAAATCCAAATGGCAAGATGATAAGAAGGATAAGTAAGAAAAAAGAGGCCAGTGAAATATGCAAAAAATCTCCTTTATGTCCTGTCACCTAAATTCCTCTCCAAAAGAACATTCACATTAGGATAGCTTCCATTGACCTCATGAATTTGGGGGCATTCTCATTTCTGGTCATGTGTCTCACAAAAATTGTTCCTTTGAACTCCCTCTTCACCTGGGCCCACAATATTCAATATAAGTTAGAAGAGATCATTCAGGGGCACTAGGGCATATGACTACAAAAGAATACATGAGATTGAATTTTGTGTCTAGTAAACAGACTTTGATATATCATTTCTAAAATATTTTGCTCAATATAAACAATATAAGTCTCTCCTTCCAAAATGACTACTTTAATGGGGACAGCACTGGGCATGGTGCCATTGGTATGAAGTGAAAGTACATAGCTAAGACAAAAAGAAAGGACTTAGACTTATAATCTGGCTCTGGATAATTTATTATCATTGTGACTGTGAGCTAATCAACAACCTCTTTGATCCTCAGTTTCCTCATATTTAAAATGAGGACAATAATATTAATTGGAACACAACTGAAAGTGATGCTAATAGCCTTGAAGTCAAATTCCTCTTGTTATAAATGAGAAAAATTAGAACCACAAAGATTAAATCACTTGCCCAAGGTCACACAAGTAATAAGCATCTTAATATCTGCCTCTAAGGGTTGTTGAGAGCAAAATGCAATATAAGCCTTAAAATGCCAGGGAAATATGAGTTACTATTCCTAAGTTGCAGTATGTTTGCTAAAAAAAAGCCATTATTTTATAGTCAAACCTCAAGTTCAATCTTGAAAAATGACTGGTAAAAGAAAAAAGAAAAAAAATAATGTTCTGTGTCTAATGTCTCTTCCTTCCAGCTCTAAAACTTTATTATTTCTATGATTCTGGTGCCTGCTGCAATCTACTATTATAAGCAAAATGCAAAAATTGTGACTGAGATGGAAAGACTTTTGATTTTATGGATTCAGGATCAATCTGTGCTATGTGCCTTTGAGTTTGGCCACCATTCAAGCCAAAGCCTGAGGCTTTTTTTTTCCCCTGAGTTATGAAGCAATGGCGAAGGATCAAAGAATCCAAAAAGTCAGTGCAGATAAGGGTTATTTCATGCATTTCAAAGGTTGGTATACCAGGCATAACACCGGGATACAAGGTGAAATTTCTAGTGCTGATGGGAATGCAGCTAAGAAAAAAAAAACTTTCTTTCTTTCTTTCTTTCTTTCTTTCTTTCTTTCTTTCTTTCTTTCTTTCTTTCTTTCTTTCTTTCTTTCTTTCTTTCTTCCTTTCTTTCTTTCTTTCTTTCTTTCTTTCTTTCTTTCTTTCTTTCTTTCTTTCTTTCTTTCTTTCTTTCTTTCTTTCTTTCTTTCTTTCTTTCTTTCTTTCTTTCTTTCTTTCTTTCTTTCTTTCTTTCTTTCTTTCTTTTTTAAGTGGGCAAAGTATCCAAGCCTCTTGATCTCTGGAGCCACCATACCTTACAGGGAAATTTTCAATGTGAAACAGGAAGTCATATAGCTATACCTGGGTCAGTTTCTCAAAAGACCTACCAATTAACATCATTTAAGGCTTCCCAAAGATCTCTTCAAAGATGCCCGTGGATTCTTCTTCAAAAAACATCCTTCCAATAACCTGATGAAGACTGTGCTGTATCTTTCTATTTGTTATAGTAAAACAAAGCAGGAATGCTGAAGAATTCATATAAAAGCTCTGTGTGATATATGATGCTATATCACATTAGATAGCATGTGATTCATTATTTTTTGTTCTTTTTAATGGATTTAAATGTAATTTTTAAAAATAATTTGTTTTATTTAGCCATAGTAAAAGGATATTTTAAGTTGATTGGCTATTGATGATATTTTCAGTTAATTGAACTTATTTAAGCTCTTTTGTTTGAATTGTCCATTATTTTCTATCAATAAGGTATCAGAGACCTCTTGGTGCTCAGTGTGACTGCTTTGTAGTCAAGAACAAACCAGTCATATTGAATGTAAGAGTTCTCTAAAGAAGTGATGCTTATCATTCAAGCCTTTAATCCTCTGAGACAACCTAGTCTTTTTTATCTTTTTTGTCATTTTTTTTATTAAAGCTTTTTTATTTTTCAAAACATATGCTTGGACAATTCTTCATGGACAATGCAAAACCCTGTGTTCCAATTTCCTCCTCCCTTCCCCCACACCCTACCCTAGATGTCAAGTAGTCCAATACATGTTGAACCTGGTAAAAATACATTTTAAATCCAATATATGCATGCACATTTATACAATTATCATGCCACACAAGAAAAATTCAAACCAGTTTTAAAAAAAGAGAAACAAAATAAAATGCAAGCAAACAACAAAAAAGAGTGAAAAACTATGTTGTGAACCACACTCAGTTCCCACAGGTGTAAATGGCTCTCTTCATTCCTGAACAATTGGAAGTGGCCTGAATCATCTCATCGTTAAAGAGAGCCATGTCCATCAAAATTGATTAATGTTGCAATGTATAATGATCTCTTGGTTCTGCTTATTTCATTTAGCATCCATTCTTGTAAGCATCCAGGCCTCTCTGAAATCCTTCTGATCGTTTCTTACAGAAAAATAATATCCCATAACATCTATACACCATAACTTAATCAGCCATTCTATAACTGATAGGCTCCACTCAGTTTCCAGTTTCCAACCACTACAAAAAGGGCTGACACAAACTGTTTTTGCACATGTAAGTCCCTTTCCCTCCTTTAAAATCTCTTTGGGATATAAGTCCAGTAGAAACACTGCTGATCCAACCTAATTTGAGGATACCCTCAGAGTCTTTAAATATTTAAGGATGTGCCCTTTGCCATTGCAAATGTCACTGGCCATTCTGCCACTGCCCCAGTAGCTGTATGATTATCTGTCTCCATTATGACTTGTATCTCTGCTTGCTGCTTGCTGGTAACTACCATGAAGTCTGTGTAGTTGTTTACTTATATACATGTTAGGAGATTCTGTTGGTGCTATTTTCTATCTTTTGTGGAAATGCTTAAAGGGCCTGTCATTTCAAAACTCTTCAAATGATACCTTCTTCCATAAATACAGATGGGAACTGGCTATGACTTTAACAAAGATGTTGTAATAAGTTTCTAAAGAATCACAGCCAGAGAAAGTAAACTGCCCAGAGTGATACAGATAATGAGGATCAGAAGTGAATTTGAAGCATTCTTTCTGATTAAACCATGAGGTATTGTGCATAGAGCTCCAGATTTAGAGCCAGAAAAACTCATCTTCCTGAGTTTAATTCTGGCATCTGACACTTACTACCTTGTGCTAACCTAGGAGAGTCAGTTTTTCTGTTTTTCCCAATTTCCTTATTATTCCTTAGTATGTTAGAGAAAGAAATGTTATCCCACCATAGTATTTTCACCATGAAAACCCCACAAAGTATCTTAGGGAATCAGGCATGACTGAAAGAATTAAACAAGTTCTGATTACCCACCACTTTATTGATTATACCATTATCTCTCTGAATTCCCTTCTTTCAAACAAACAATAAGCAAACATTAAATATGTGACAGACACTGTGCTAAGAGCATAAAAAAGATATTGATGTTCATTTTTAATTTTTTTCAAATGGACAAATTGTTATACTGTTTCAATAAGAAGACTGAGCAAACACAATAATTCCTGACAAAAGCAGTAAGAATGAATTTTAAAAGACTGACAGTGATCTCAGTATTTGTGTTTATGTAAATTAGAGGGTAGACTAGGACTCATCATCAAATACAGCCAATGAGTTAGTTGATTTTGCTTAATTATACCTCTTTTCTACAAAGCAGAATTCTTTTTGGAGGGAGGGTATTGGGATATAAAAGCTAAAGTTTGTTTTTGTTTTTGTTTTTGTTTTTGTTTTTGTTTTTTAAAGAAAGCATCAAGATAATAATTTTAAGAGGAGAGGACTGATCTATGTCACATGGAAGTTAAAGGTAATTGCTTAAAATCACATAGTTAATGAACATAAATGAGGAGTCTTTCTTGAATAAGGCTATTCCCCATATTTACTGTATCATTCTGCCTTGTTAATCCAAAGAGTCTATTAGTGTTCCTTTGTTTCAAAAAAACTGTATCTTAGACTATTGATCAGATTTTTCACTGGGAAAATCATATTTGGCTTATCATCTTTTTCCAAAACACTGTATTCTTTTTTTTTTTTTTTCTTCCTGAGGCTGGGGTTAAGTGACTTGCCCAGGGTCACACAGCTAGGCAGTGTTAAGTGTCTGAGGCCAGATTTGAACTTAGGTCCTCCTGAATTCAGGGCTGGTGCTCTATCCACTGTGCCATCTAGCTGCCCCCAGCACTATATTCTTTAATCCAATCCAGGCAGCATTTACAAAGGTCCTAATCTGTGCAAGATAATGGGGCTAAGAGTTGAAGATAAAAATTTAAAATTGAAAACTAGTAATTGTACTCAAGGAATTTAGATATTTACACACTGTCTTTCTTTCACAACATGTGTGGATAATCTGAAAAGGACATAGAGCCTCCTGACCTCTTAGGGGAAACTGATTGAGGCTTCTTATATACAGCAGCTCAATAAATGAGTCTTGAAGGAAATGAGGAATTTGGAAAAAAAAAAAAAAAAAAGGAGGAGGAAGGAGTATAGTCTGCACATGGGAGACAAGTAGTGCATGGCTGTAAGCAAGAGACCTCAATGTGTCTGTAGGTAATAGGCCCTGGCATCCAACATGGTAACAAGAGTCCATTTCCAACTACTGATCAGTATGGGCTAGGTGAAGCTGACTTTGTAACGCCTCCCAAATTCCCTGCAAAATTACAAGAAGAAACATTTGTAGAGGAAAAAGCATGCTAAGCATGTGCACAGACAATATACCTAAAATGTCCCACCCCACTGCAAAGCAATTTACAATTCCCAGCAGTTGAACAGCATTGTCTAGATACACAAATAATATGACACACATCACCTTGGCAAATCAACACCCACACAGTTTGGAAAACATAACAGGGTTAAGTACCGGAATATGAGCAGCACTATATTATTACCAAAAAATAATGCTAACACATATTTATATAGTGCTTTTCTTCCATGGAGCTCTTGGGGAGGCTATATCTTATTGTGAATTCTATTGATGCATTATGTTCGAAAGCACTCCTCATCCAAAGATCATTAATAGCATTCTTTCTCCCACAATACCTCTCTTTGGTTAGGTAGGGGAGGATGAAAATCTATTATTAATCTTGTTTTAGAGACAGAGAAACTGAGGTATCCAGAGGGGATCCAAATTGCAAAGGGCAGAGAACTAATCTCCAGGGGCTCTGGAAAGAGATCCCTGGAGTTCTGACTTCTGGTATTTCATTATATCTAAGAATAAGCAGTCCTCTCTGCTTCCATCATGATAAATTAGTGGGTAGAAAACCAAAAGAAAGGTGAAAAAATTCAGTTTCAAAATTAAACAAGTTGTATAATATAAGCAAAATTTCTATGGCAAGTCATGTGGAAACAAATTACAAATTACATTGCCAAGCCAGAGAAACTCAAGGATTATTTTTGTAGTAAGATTATTTATTTTTAATATGCATTGCTTTATGAATCAGGTTGGGAGAGAAAAATTAAATCAAAAGGGAAAAAACATGGGAAAGATAAAAAACAGAAAAAAAATTGAACGTAGCATGTGTTGATTTATATTCAGTCTCCTTAGATCTTTTTTCTGCATGCTGATGGCATTTTCTGTCCAAAGTCTATTGGGATTCCTTTGCTTCACTGAATTGCCAAGAAGAACCAAATCTTTCACACATCACACATTCTTGCTGTATTCCTGGTTCTGCTTGTTTAGCTCACCATCCTGTTCATGTAAATCTTTCCATGCCATTCTATAAACAGCTTATTCATCATTTTTTATAGAACAATAATATTCTGTTACCTTCAGGTACCACAGTTTGTTTACCATTCCCCAATTGATGGGCATCCACTCCTTTTCCAATTTTTTACTATCACAAAAAGAGCTGCTACAAATATTTTTGAATTTTTCTCTGTTTTATGATTTCCTTGGGATACCCAGGAAGGTTAAGGCCACTGTTGTCTCAAAGGATATGCATAGTTCTACATCCTTTTGGACATATTCCAGATTGCTCTCCAGAATGGTTGGATCATTTCACAACTCCATCAGCAATGCATCAGTGTCCCAGTTTTCCCATATCCACTACAAAATTTATTATTATCTTTTCCTGACTTAGCCAATATTAGCCAACTGAGACAATCTGAGAGGTGGGAGGTGATACCTCAGAGTTATTTTAATTTGCAGTTCTCTTAAAAATAGTTATTTAGAACATTTTAAATGACTACAGATGGCTTTAATTCCTTCATCTGAAAATTGTTCATATTCTTTGGCCATTTAGCAATTGGGAAATGACTTGTATTCTTACATATTGGACACAGTTTATTTTATATATTTTAAGAAATGAGATTTTTATCAGAAATACTAGCTGTAAAGGCTTTCCTCCAGCTTTGTACTTCCCGTTTTAATCATGCTTCTGTTGGTTTTGTTTGTGCAAAATGTTTTAATTTAATGTAATCAAAGTTGTCGATTTTGCCTTTCATAATGTTCTCTGGTTCTTCTTTCATCATAAATTCTTCTCTTCTCCAAAGATTGGATAGGTAAATGATCCCTTGTTCTTCTAATTTGTTTATGATATCATCCTTTATGCACAAATCATTTATTCATTTTGAACTTCTCTTGGTATGAGATCTGAGATGTAGGGATATGCTGAGTTTCAGACATTATTTTCCTCTTTTCCCATCAATTTTTGTCAAATAGTGAGTTCTTATTCTAGAAGCTGAACTTTGGAGATTCATCAAATACTAGATTGCTATAGGTCTTACTTATTGTGTCATGTATATTTAATCTATTCCACTGATTCATGACTCTATTTCTTATTCAGTACCAAATGGTTTTGATGACTGTTCTTTATAATTTTAGGCTTGCTACTGCTAAGTCACCATCCTCTATAATTTTTTCATTAATTCCCTTGATATTCTTGACCATTTGTTCTCCCATCTGAATTTTTTTATTATATTTTCTAGTTCTATAAAATAATATTTTGGCAGTTTGATTGGTATGGCACTTTTGATATGGTATTTAGGCTGAATGGTCATATTTGTTATATCACCTTAGGCTAGCCATGAACAATTGATATTTTACCAATTGTTTAGATTTGATTTGATTTGTGTGAGAAGTATTTTGTAATTGTGTTCATATAGTTCTTGGGGTTTGTCCTGACAGATAGAACACCAAGTATTTTATTTTGTCCACAGAATTTTTTTTCTCTTTCTATGCCTTGCTGATGGTTTTTAAAAGCAATATTTAGAAATGCTGATGATGTGTGTGGGTTTATTTTATATCCTGCAATATTGCTAAAACTGTGAGTTGTTTCCAGTAGGTTTTTGGATGATTTTCTAGGATTCTCTAAGTGTATAATCATATCATCTGCAAAGAGTGAAAGTCCATTTCCTCATTACCTATTCTAATTAATTTAATTTCTTTTACACTTCTTATTGCTAAAGCCAACATTTCTAATACAATGTTGAATAACAGTGGTGATAATGGGCATCCTACTTTCACTCATGATTTTATTAGGAATGTGGCCAGCTTTTCTCCATTAAAAATAATGTTTACTGTAGGTTTTAGACAGATATTGCTTATCATTTTAAGGAAAATTTCCTTTATCCCTGTACTCTCTACTATTTTTAACTGGAAAAGCTGCTGTATTATGTCATAAGTTTTTTCTTTTTACATCTATTGAGATTATTCTATGATTTATGTTGACTTAGCTATTGATGTGGTTGATTAAGGTAATAGTTTCTCTGACACTGATCTAGCCCTGCATTCCTGATACAAATTATACTTGGTTGGTGTATTATCCTGCTGGTAAATTGCTGTAATGTGTTTGATAATACTTTATTTCAAAATTTTGTATCAATATTCCTTAGGTAGATTAGTCTGGAATTTTCTTTTTCCATTTTAATCTATCCTGATAGAGGTGCCAGTGCCATATTTGTGTCATAAAAAGGAATTTGACAGTGTTCCTTCTTTACATATTTTTCCAAATAGATTACATAGTATTGGAATCAATTGTTCTTTAAATGTTTGTTAGAATTCACTTGTGAACCCATCTAGTCCTGTAGATTTTGCTTAGGGAGTTCATTTGATTATTTGTTCAATTTCTCTAAAATAGGACTGTATAAGTATTATATTTCCTTTCCTGTTGACCTGAGCAATTTATATTTTTATAAATATTCATCCATTTTAGTTAGATTGTCAGACTTCCTTTCATAGACTTCAGCAAAATATATTCTAATTATCACTTTAATTTCTTTTTCATTGGTGGTAAATTAACTTCTTTAATTTTTTTTTCTTTTTTGTATTATTATTATAGCTTTTTATTGACAAAACATATGCATGGGTAATTTTTTCAACTCTAAATTTTGCAAACACTTCTATTCCAATTTTTCTCCTCCTTCCCTCCATCCCCTCCCCTAGATGGCAGGCAGGCCCATACATATTAAACATATCAAAGTATATGTTAAATACAATATATGTATACATATTTATACAATTATCTTGTTGCACAAGAAAAATTGGATTTAGGAAGAAGATAAAAATAACCTGGGGAAAATGCAAGCAAACAACAACAGAAAGAGTGCAAATGCTATGCTGTGGTCCATACGTCTTTCATTTTTGATGCTTTTGCTTTAGTTTCTTTTTTTTCCTATTTCTGATCAAATGAAACAAAGATTTGTCTATTTTGTTAGTTTTTCCATAAAACTAACTCTTGGTTTTGTGTATTGGTTCAATAGTTTTCTTAGTTTCAATTTTATTAATTTCTCCTTTGAGTTTTGAAATTTCTAATTTGCTATTTAATTGAGGGGTTTTAATTTGTTATTTTTCTAGCTTTTTGGGGTGCATGACTAATTCATTGATTAACTCTTTCCATATTTTATATATGTAGGTATTTAGAGATATAATATTTCCTATAAGAATGATTTGGCTTTAGCTGTGCCAGACTGAAAGCTATATTATAAAGCAGCAGTCACCAAAACCATTTCGTATTGGCTAAGAAATAGACTAGTAGATCAGTGGAATAGGTTAGGTTCACAGGACAAGATAGTAAATAAAAATAGCAATATAGTGTTTGACAAACCCAAAGATCCCAACTTTTGGGATAAGAATTCATTATTTGACAAAAACTGCTGGGAAAACTGGAAATTAGTATGGCAGAAACTAGGCATGGATCCATATTTAACACCACATACTAAGATAAGATCAAAATGGGTCCATGATTTAGGCATAAAGAACAAGATCATAAATAAATTAGAGGAACATAGGATAGTTTACCTCTCAGACTTGTGGAGGAGGAAGGAATTTGTGACCAAAGGAAAACTAGAGATCATTATTGATCACAAAATAGAAAATTTTGATTACATCAAATTAAGAAGCTTTTGTACAAACAAAACTAATGCAAACAAGATTAGAAGGGAAGTAACTAATTGGGAAAACATTTTTACAGTTAAAGGCTCTGATAAAGGCCTCATCTCCAAAATATACAGAGAATTAATTGACTGTAATATATAAGAAATCAAGCCATTCTCCAATTGATAAATGGTCAAAGGATATGAACAGACAATTTTCAGATGATGAAATTAAAACTATTTCCACTCATATGAAAGAGTGCTCCAAATCACTATTGATCAGAGAAATGCAAATTAAGACAACTCTGTGATACCACTACACACCTATCAGATAGGCTAAGATGACAGGAACAAATAATGATGAATGTTGGAGAGATGTGGGAAAACTGGGACACTGATGCATTGTTGGTGGAGTTGTGAAAGAATCCGGCCATTCTGGAGAGCAATTTGGAATTATGCCCCAAAAGTTATCAAACTGTGCATACACTTTGATCCAGCAATGCTACTGCTGGGCTTATATCCCAAGGAAATACTAAAGAAGGGAAAGGGACCTGTATGTGCCAAAATGTTTGTGGCAGCCCTTTTTGTAGTGGCTAGAAACTGGAAAATGAATGGATGCCCATCAATTGGAGAATTGTTGGGTAAATTATGTATATGAATGTTATGGAATATTATTGTTCTGTAAGAAATGACCAAAAAGATGAATACAGACAGGCTTGGATAGACTTACATCAACTGATGCTGAGGGAAATGAGCAGAACTAGGAGATCATTATACACTTCAACAAAAATACTATATGAGGATGTATTCTGATGGAAGTGGATATCTTCAACATAGATAAGAGCTAATCCAATTCCAATTGCTCAATGATGGACAGAATCTTCTACACCCAGAGAAGGAACACTGGGAAATGAGTGTAAACTGTTAGCATTTTTTTGTTTTTCTCCCCAGGTAATTTTTACCTTCCGAATCCAATTCTTCCTTTGCAACAACAACAACAACAACAACAACAACAACAACAACAACAACAACAACAACAACAACAACAACAAAATTCGGTTCTGTACATATATATTGTACTTAGGATATACTATAACATATTTAATATGTATGGGAATGCCTGCCATCCAGGGGAGGGGGTAGAGGGAAGGAGGGGAAAAATTCGGAACAGAAGAGAATACAAGGGATAATGTTGTAAAAAATTACCTATGCATATGTACTGTCAAAAAATATTATAATTATAAAATTAATTTTAAAAAACAGAAAAAGAAAATGCCTGGAGCCAAAAAAAAAAAAAAAAAAAAAAGATTTCTTCTGTAGACATTCTATCTTCATCTAAATTTGTGTTTTGGTCTGCCCTGTGACCATAGTAGCTTTCTATGGTAAAGGTTCTTTTATATTTCTTGCTCATTTTCTTTTCTTTTACTATTTCTTCTTTTTTTTACTTTTATGGTCAAGTTCTGGTCCTAGGATAAGGGGACACAGTCCCAAGATTCCTGTTGAGCTCTGAGTCTTTGCTTTAATCCCAGGAGCCCCTTATGTTTGTAGGAGTAGCTTTGCCTGTTCTGTTGAGGAAACAGCCTGTTTCCTAGAGTTTGCCTTCTGAGCTGGTACTGGAAGTTCCTCCACTGATTTGCTCCTCTACTGAGTCAGGACTGAGAGTCTTAGTTGCTGATTTGTTGTAATAAATACCCCCTCACCGGCTTTCCCAGAGTCTGTCTGAGCTGGGTGAACACCCTTTTCACCCCAGTTAAGACTGACTTTCTTGAAGTTTTTTTCAGTTTGTCTTAAGCTGGAAAGCATTTTCATTCCTTCAGACTCTGTTCAAAGGCTTGGTTTCATGGGGTTTTTGAAGGAAACTTGAAAAGTTGAAGTAGCTTCCTGATGTTGCTCTACCATCTTGGCTCCAGCCCCAGAACTCAAAACCCAAGGATTAAATCAAATATGCCAAGGCTACCATGAAGAAGGTATTCCCATAGTACATAAGACAGGAAAGATCCCTGGAAAACTTTGAAAGTTTCCAAAAGGAATTCCAATGATGATGTTGGTAAAGTAGCTGATTGATAAATGTTGCTTAATGGAATAGGAGCTAGAGCTTTGGGAAATGGAATTCTACCCTTAATACAGGCATTTTTAACCAGGAACAACAAAACTGAGAGGTCTATAGATAGATTTCTAGAGGCCTATCAATTTGGAAGGAAAAAAGTACATGAACATACATGTATTCATATATATGTATATATGTTTATGTATATGTACACTCATATATATACATATATGCATATGAATAACATAAAATAATTATAATATTATGTATATGTGTATATATATATATATTTGTTTCAATATAATTTCCTTGGCAATCTTAAATATGTTATTTTATACATTAAAATATAATATTAAAATAGATCTATAAATTTCATCAGCCTGCCATCAGAATATGCGATACACACAAAAATGCTAAAAAAGGTTAATAACACATCTTATTGTATCTATCACCATCAAATCAGTGTAATTAACAGAACCATAAATACCTATTTCTGTGCCAGAAGAAGTGGCTCAAAACATATCAAAGGTAAGAGGCAGGAAATGGCACTGGGGAAGACTACCAGGGGAAAAAAGGAAGTAAGGTCATAGGCAGGTTGGAAAGGTGGCCACAGAAATAGGTGTAGGAAGCACCCTAACTTCAGTTACAAAATTTTACTAATGATAGATATTAATTAGATGTTTTCCACTCATTTGTTTCTATTGTGAAGGGGCACAAACATCCACAGTAAGTGACATATATATATATATATATATATATATATATATATATATATATATATATATATATATTTTTATTTACAAAACATATGCATGGTAATTTTTCAAATTTGACCCTTGCAAAACCACGAGTTCCAAATTTTCCCCTTCTCCCCTACATCCCCTCTCCTGAATGGCAGGTAATCCAATACATGTTAAATATGTTAAAATATATGTTAAAACCAATATATGTATAGTCATGCAATTATTTTGCTGCATAAGAAAAAAAAACATCAAAAAGGGAAAAAAAAGCTGAGAAAGAAAATAAAATGCAAACAAACAACAGAAAGAGTGAAAATGCTATGTTGTGGTTCACCCTCAGTTCCCACAGTCCTCTCTCTGAATTTAGATGGCTCTCTTTATCACAAGATTTTTGGAACTAATGTGAACCATCTCAATGTTAGAAAAAGCTATGTCCATAAGAATTGATCATTACACAATTTTGTACAATGATCTGGTTCCTCTCATTTCACTTAGCATAAGTTCATGTAAATCTTGCAAGGCCTCTGCAAAATCATCCTGCAGATCATTTCTTATAGAAAAATATTCCATAATATTCATATACCATAAGTTATTCACCATTCTCCAATGGCATCAATTCAGTTTCCAATTTCTTGCAACTAGAAAGAGGGCTATTACAATTTTTTGCATATGTAGGTCTCTTTCCTTTCTTTAAGATCTGTTTGGGATAAAAGCCCAGTAGTAACACTGTTGGATCAAAGGGTATTCACAGTTTGATAAATTTTGGACATAATTCCAAATTGCTCTTCAGAATGGCTGGATCCATTCACAATTCCACCAACCATGTATTAGTGTCCCAGTTTTCCCACATCCCCTCCAACATTCATCATTTTCTTTTCCTATCTTAATTGCATTTCTCTGATCAATAGTAATTAAGAACACCTTTTCATATGACTAGAAATGGTTTTAATTTCTACATTTGAAAATTGTCTGTTCATATCTTTTGACCACTTATCAATTGGAGAATGTCTTGAATTCTTTTGAATTTGAGTCAATTTTTTATATATTTTAGAAAAGAGGCCTTTATCAAAATGCTTAAATGTAAAAATGTTTTTGCAATTTATTACTTCCCTTCTAATCTTATCTGTATTAATTTTGTTAGTACAAAAACTTTTTAGCTTAATAAAATCAAAGTTATCTATTTGGGGTTTAATAATGAGTTCCAATTCTTCTTTGATCACAAATTCCTTCCTCCTCCATAGATCTGAGAGGTAAATGAATCTATGTTCTTTTAATTTGCTTATAATTTTTATGTCTAAATCATGGTCCCATTGAAAGCTTATATGTCGTTAGGTGTGGGCCAATGCCTCATTTTACCCATACTAGTTTCTAATTTTCCCAGAAGTTTTTGTCAAACAGTGAGTTCTTATCCCCAAACCTGGGGTCTTTGGGTTTGTCAAACAATAGATTGCAATAGTTATTGACTATTTTGTCCTGTGATCCTAACCTATCCAACTGATCAATTATTTTCTTTCTTAGTCAGTACCAAAAGGTTTTGATGACCACTGCTTTATAATATAATTTTAGTTCTGGCATAGCTAGGCCACCTTCACTGACTTTTTTTATTAATTCCCTTGACATTCTTGATCTTTTGTTCTTGCAGATGAACTTTGTTATTTTTTCTGGGTCTGTAAAATAATTTCTTGGGATTTTGGTTGGTATGGCACTAAATAAGCAGATTAATTTAGGTAGTATTAAAATTATTATTATATTCTCTCAACCTACCCATGAGCATTTGATATTTTTCCAATTGTTTAAATCTGACTTTATTTGTAGTTGTGTTCATATAATTCCTGACTTTCTCTTGGCAGGTAGGTTCCCAAATATTTTAAATTATCAATAGTTATTTTAAATGGAATTTCTCTTTGTATCTCTTGCTGCTAGACTTTGTTGGTAAAATAAAAATGATAATTTCTGTGGAGGTCTTTTGAACCTTGCAACTTTGCTGAAGTTGTGGATTATTTCTAATAGCTTTTTAGATGATTCTCTAGTATTCTCTAAATATACCATCATATCATCTGCAAAGATTTATACTTTGGTTTCTTCATTACATACTCTAATTGTTTTAATCTCTTTTTCTTCTCTTATTGCCAAAACTAAGATTTCTAAAACAATACTGAATTGTAATGGTGATAGTGGGCAACCTTGTTTCATCCCCAATCTTATTGGGAATGATTCTAGTTTGTCTCCATTACATATGATATTTGCTGATGGTTTTAAACAGATTCTACTGATCATTTTAAGGAAAAGTCCATTTATTCCCATACTCTCTAGTATTTTTAATAGGAATGGAGGTTAGATTTTATCAAATGCCTTTTCTGCACCTTTTGAGATAATCATGATTTGTTAGTTTTTGTTATTGATATAGACAATTATGCTAAAAGTTTGCCTGATATTGAACCAGCCTTGCATTGCTATTTATAAATCCTACTTGTTCACGGTGTATTGTAGAGGGCTGAAATTCTGAAAAAGGTGTGTTTGGATCAGACAACTGAGGGCTAATTATGTATTTGATGTGAGACAATGACTATTGGCATATGTTTGGATAAATGGGTCTTCTCACTGGTGCTTACTGAATGTTTGGTGTTAAGACAAGGATTTGAGTGTCAAGACAAGGACTTGTATACAAGGATTTGAGATCAGGGTGAGAGAGGGGCAAGAGACTCACTTTGCAGCAGGATGAGGAGGAACAAGTTGGTGACTTTGGACTCGAGAATCCAGGTTACATCATTGGCAACCCTCATGGCAGTTTGTCTGTCTCCTTCACTTCTCCCCCCTAAAGATCAAGGACTTTAATTTATCTTGACTGTAGCTGATCTTGAGGCCCTCCAAAGAACTAGCTGGTACTTCACAATGTATTATCTGAGTGATGAATTTCTGCAATCTCATCGCTAACATTTCATTTAAGATTCTTAAATCAATATTCATTATGGAAATTGGTCTATAATTTTCTTTCTCTGTTTTCACCCTGCCTGGTTGAGCTATCAGTACCATATCTATGTCATAAAAGAAATTTAGTAGGACTACTTTTTTGCCTATTTTTTCAAATAATTTAGATAGTATTGGAATTAATTTTTTCTTTAAATTTTTGTTAGTATTCACAATAAATCCAGCTGATCTGGGAGATTTTTTTCTTAGGGAGTTGATTAATAGCTAGTTCTAATTTTTTTTTGAGGCAACTGGGGTTAAATGATTTGCCCTAGGTGACACGGCTAGGTAATGTTAAGTGATCTGAGGCCAGATTTGAACTCGGGTCCTTCTGATTTCAAGGCTGGTGTTCTATCAA
The DNA here is from genome assembly GCF_048593235.1 of Sminthopsis crassicaudata. Classification (NCBI taxonomy): domain Eukaryota; kingdom Metazoa; phylum Chordata; class Mammalia; order Dasyuromorphia; family Dasyuridae; genus Sminthopsis; species Sminthopsis crassicaudata. The sequence continues at coordinate 563,960,162 of NC_133618.1, forward strand.
TTGAACGACCTGGCTATCCCTTCTATTCCTTTTTTTCTAAAATAGGACTTTTTTTTTAACCTGGGCAATCTATATTTTTGTAGATATTCCTGAATTTCACTTAGATTATCAAAGTTATTGAGACATAATAACTCCTAATTATTGCTCTAATTTCCTGTTCATTTGTGGAATGTTCTCCCTTTTCATTTTTGAGACTAACAATTTGATTTTCTTCTTTCCTTTTTCAAATTAACTAAAGGTTTACCTACTTTGTTGTTTTTTTCATAAAACCAACTCAGTTTTATTTATTAAGCCAATAGTTTTATTTTCAACTTTATTAATATTCCCTTTCATTTCTGATTTTAAAATTTGGTATTTAATTGGGGTTTTTAATTTGTCCTTTTTCTAGCTTTATAAGTTTTAAGTCCAATTCATTGATATTTATTTTATAGAAGTAAGCATCTAGAGATAAAATTTCCCTTTATAACCACATTGGCTGTACACCACAAATTCTGGTATGTTGTCTCTTTATTGTTATTCTCTTGGTTGAAGTTATTGATTGTGTCTATGATGTGTTGTTTCATCCATTCATTCTTTAGGATTAGATTATTTATTTTCCAATTAATTTTTGGTCTATTTTCCCCTGGTCTTTTCTTCCATGTGAATTTTTTTGCATTGTAACCTAAAAAAAATGTATTTACTATTTCTGCCTTTCTGCATTTTACTTTGAGATTTTTATATACTAATACATGGTCAATTTTTGAATAGATTTCATGAACTGCTGAGAAGAAAGTGTATTCCTTTCTGTTTCCATTCAATTTTCTCCAAAGATCTATCATACCTAAATTTTCTAAAATTCTGTTTACCTCCTTAACATCTTTCTTATTTATTTTATTGTTATCTAACTCTAAGAGAGCAAGGTTTAGATCTCCCACTAGTATAGCTTTGCAGTCTCTGTCTTCTTCTCTTGACTTCTCCTCTAGAAATCTGAATGCTATACCCTTTGGTGCATATATGTTTAGTATTGATGCTACTTCTTTATTTATGGTACCCTTTGGCAAAATATTTTTCCTTATTTCTTTTAATTAGATCCATTTTTCTTTTGCTTATTTTGAGATCACAATCTCTACCCCTACTTTTTTTTTTTTTTTTTTTTTTTTTTACTTAACCTGAAACATAAATTCTTCTTCAGCTTTTTACCTTTTACCTATACTCAGCATGTATCACTCTGCTTTAAATGTGTTTATTGTAAACAACATATTGTGGGATTCTGGCTTTTAATCCTCTCTGCTAAATGCTTTCATTTTATAGAAGAGTTCATCCTATTCACATTTACAGTAAAAATCTTGAATTCTGTATTTCCTGCCATCTTATTTAACCTATTATTCTTTTCTCTTTCCCTTTCCCTTTCCCATCTCCCTAGTGTTGCTCTTGACCATTCACCTCTTTCAGACCGTCCTCCCCTTTTAAAGCCCCTTCCTTTTTCTTTCACTTTTCCCCTACTACTTCTGTTTTCCCTTCTATTAGTCCCCCCTTTCCTTTGCCCTTTTCTCTCCCACTTTCTTATTAGGTGAGAAGTTTCTATGTGATACCAAATATATCTGATATGCTCTCTTGAGTCAAAGCTGATAAAAGTAAGTGGCAACCCTGCTGAATTTTTGCCCAGCAGCTTGGAGTTTTAATCAAACCTTATAGAACTCCCTCAGGTTCCTTCAGGGTATAGAACTTTAGCTATTTTTCCAAATCAGTCTGGATGATTTTAGAGCAGAAGCAATAAATGGGTACATGTAGCCTGTGTTTATCCATTTTTTGGTTCAGCTAAGGCATTATTTCGCAGTCTAGGTGTCAACATTCTGGCTTAAAGTTTAATTGCAATCTCTTTCTAACAGATGAGGAAAATTTGACAATATCTTAGACTGAGTTCACCTTGTCAAACCCTAAAACAAATATATAATCTCATCAGGTCTGGAATATCAGTTCTGGCTACAAAGATACAGATTGAAATTCCCATCCATACCTGGCTATCTTGTAGGACTTTTATCCATGTTTCTCCCAAAGTTCAAAATAGAAAGTCTGTGAAATATCTCAATTTCTTTCTTTAAGATTCTTTCAGATATAGAAACAAAATGTATTTTTAAAATTATATAACCAGACTTCCGGCCAAGATGGCGGCGTGGAGGCAGACAGCTGCTTGAGCTCCTCGTTTTCTCTCAGAACTTACTTCATTACAAGCCTCTGACTTAATGCTTGACCCAGAAAGAAATCCACAAATTATCACCAAGAGAAGACATCCTTAAAAGTCGCCAGAAAAGGTCTGTGTTTGTTTGGGGGAGGGTCAATCAGACTGGGCACAGACTGAGGGCAGACAGCCAGAGCAAGACAGGCAGCTCACACAGCTCAGACCGGAGGGGGAGGGGTGTGATCTCTGCCGTTTCTGTGAAAGGGCTTTTGCCCCAGTGTGGATGCTCCGTCGTGGCAGCAAGCCAGGAGCGGTGGAGAGGGTGTAAACACCGGAGGTGAAGATTAAAACCCCAGAAAGCCAGCGTCTCTCAGACCCCGGCCACCCCCAACCCCCACCTGGACTGATTCGGTGCGTTCTCGGAGCCTCAGAGCCCAGACTCAGTACAGTCATTGCTGTTCTGTTAGTGGCTCTCTGCTGCCCTGCCCCCAGTCTGTAGAGGAAGCCCATTAATAACATCCAGCCCTATCCCCCGCAAAACAGACCAATTGTTTCTCTTGTCACTTTGTTTTCTTTGATTCCTACTCTGACAAAATGAACAAAAAATTCAAAAGGGCTCTAACCATTGACAGCTTCTGTGTGGAGAGGGAGCAGACTTCAAATACTGAGGAGACTAGGAACAGAATGTCCCCAGATGTATACCCTGGGAGGGATATAAGCTGCTCCTCAATACAAAAGAACCTCATAGAGGAAATCAAAAAGGCTCTCACAAGAGAGCTGGAAGAGAAATGGGAAAAGGAAAGGGAAGCTTGGCAAGAGAGCCTGGAGAAGTCATCCTATGCATTCAAAGAAAGAATGGATAAAGAAATCAAATCATTGAGAAACAAGATTAGTGAGCTGGAAAAGGTAAACAACTCCAAGGAAAACAGGATTAGTGAGCTGGAAAAGGTAAACAACTCCAAAGAAAACAGGATTAGAGAGCTGGAAAAAGAAATCAGCTCTCTAAAAAATAAAATGGATAAAATGGAAAAAAATTCCATAGAAGATAAAAACTCAATTGGACAATTACAAAGAGATATAAAAAAAGTGAGTGAAGAAAATACATCATTAAAAATTAGACTGGAACAAGTAGAAATGAATGACTCAAGGAGAAACCAAGAGGGAGTCAAGCAAAACCAGAGAAATGAAACAATTGAAAAGACTGTCAAGTACCTTACCAGAAAGACAACAGACATGGAAAACAGATCCAGGAGAGACAATTTGAGAATAATCGGACTCCCTGAAAAATGGGAGGAAAAAAAGAGCTTGGACACCATTTTCGAGGAAATTATCAAAGAGAACTGCCCAGACGTTTTGGAAACAGAGGGTAAAATAGACATTGAGAAAATTCATCGATCACCTACTGAAAGGGACCCTAAAATCAAAACGCCAAGAAATATAGTGGCCAAGTTCAAGAACCATCAGACAAAGGAAAAGATATTGGAAGCTGCTAGAAAAAAACAATTCAGATATGGAGGATCCACAATAAGGATAACACAGGATCTAGCAGCGTCCACATTAAAAGAACGCAGGGCCTGGAACATGATATTCCGAAAGGCTAAGGAACTTGGTATGCAGCCAAGAATAACTTACCCAGGAAAAATGAGCATTGTTTTCCAGGGAAGAAGATGGACATTTAACGAAATAAATGAATTCCATCTATTTTTGATGAAAAAACCAGACCTACATAAAAGGTTTGATCTTCAAATACAGAACTCAAGAGACTTCTAAAAAAGGTAAAAAGAAATCTTGAGAACTATACTTCTGTCAAAAAAATATGTAAAGAACATATGTACAATTTGTCTTAGAAACTAGAGGTGGAAAGGAGATTATATCATAAAAAAGTATAAAGTGGTGGTACTACATCTCATGAAGAGGCAAAGGTAACCTATTATATCTGAGAGAAAGAAAGGAGGGAGATGAACATAGCGTGTATCAATAGACATATTCGATTTATGGTGAAACTTCTTCCACTTCATTGAAAAGTGAAAGGGAAGGAGTAAGCTAAGGGGAAGGGAATACAGTAATTTCGAGGAAAAGGGGTAAAATAAGGGGAGGATCTTTAAGGTGGGGGAGGGATCCTAAAAAGGGAGGGTGGTGAAAAGCAAGTGATGTTTACCAGTTGAATACTGGATAGGAGGGTAAAAGGGAAGGAAAGGGGAAAAGCATAAGCAGGGGTTAATAGGATGGCAAGCAATATAGAATTAGTCCTTCTAACCATAAATGTGAATGGGGCAAACTGCCTCATAAAGAGGAAGCAGTTAGCAGACTGGATTAAAAGTCAGAATCCTACTATATGTTGTTTACAGGAAACACACCTGAAACAGGGTGAGACATTCAAACTAAAAGTAAAAGGGTGGAGCAGAATCTATTATGCTTCAGGCAAAACCAAAAAAGCAGGAGTAGCCATCCTCATCTCAGATCAAGTAAAAACAAAAATTGATCTAATTAAAAGAGATAAGGAAGGGCATTATATCCTGCTAAAGGGAAGCATCAATAGTGAAGCAGTATCAATATTAAACATGTATGCACCAAGTGGTGCAGCATCTAAATTCTTAAAAGAGAAATTAAGAGAGCTGCAAGAGGAAATAGATAGCAAAACTATAATAGCGGGAGATCTCAACCTTGCACTCTCAGAATTAGATAAATCAAACCACAAAATAAATAAGAAAGAAGTCAAAGAGGTAAATAGAATACTAGAAAAGTTTGATATGATAGATCTTTGGCGAAAGCTAAATGGAAACAGAAAGGAATATACTTTCTTCTCAGCAGTTCATGGAACCTATACAAAAATTGATCATATACTAGGGCATAAAAACCTCAAAATCAAATGCAGTAAGGCAGAAATAGTAAATGCATCCTTTTCAGACCATAATGCAATCAAAATAACATTTAATAAAAAGCCAGGGGAAAATAGACCAAAAAATAATTGGAAACTAAATAATCTTATACTAAAGAATGATTGGGTAAAACAGCAAATCATAGACATAATTAATAACTTCACCCAAGAAAATGACAATAATGAGACATCATACCAAAATGTGTGGGATACAGCCAAAGCAGTAATTAGGGGAAGTTTTATATCTCTACAGGCCTACCTGCATAAAATAGAGAAAGAGAGGGCCAACGAATTGGGTTTACAACTAAAATTGCTAGAAAAGGAACAAATTAAAAACCCCCAGACAAACACAAAACTTGAAATTCAAAAAATAAAAGGTGAGATTAATAAAATTGAAAGTAAAAAAACTATTGAATTAATTAATAAAACTAAGAGTTGGTTTTATGAAAAAAACAACAAAATAGACAAACCCTTAGTAAACCTGATTAAAAAAAGGAAAGAGAAAAAGCAAATTGATAGTCTTGAAAATGAAAAGGGTGAACTCACCACTAATGAAGAGGAAATTAGAACAATAGTTAGGAGCTACTTTGCTCAACTTTATGCCGATAAATTCGATAACTTAAATGAAATGGAAGAATACCTTCAAAAATATAGCTTGCCCAGATTAACAGAGGAAGAAGTAATTGTCTAAATAGTCCCATCTCAGAAAAAGAAATAGACCAAGCTATTAACTAACTTCCTAAGAAAAAGTCCCCAGGACCAGATGGATTTACAGGTGAATTCTACCAAACATTTAAAGAACAACTAACTCCAATGCTATGTAAACTATTTGAAAAAATAGGGATTGAAGGAGTCCTACCAAATTCCTTCTATGACACAGACATGGTACTGATACCTAAACCAGGTAGATCGAAAACTGAGAAAGAAAACTATAGACCAATTTCCTTAATGAATATTGATGCTAAAATCTTAAATAAGATATTAGCAAATAGACTTCAGAAAATCATCCCCAGGATAATACACTATGACCAAGTGGGATTTATACCAGGAATGCAGGGCTGGTTTAATATTAGGAAAACTATTAGTATAATTGACCATATTAATAATCAAATTAATAAAAACCATATAATCATCTCAATAGATGCAGAAAAGGCATTTGATAAAATCCAACATCCATTCCTACTAAAAACGCTTGAGAATATAGGAATAAATGGACTATTCCTTAAAATAATAAGGAGCATATATTTAAAACCTTCAGTAAACATCATATGTAATGGTGATAAACTAGAACCTTTCCCTGTAAGATCAGGAGTGAAACAAGGTTGCCCACTATCACCATTACTATTCAATATAGTACTAGAAACTCTAGCCTTGGCAATAAGAGCCGAGAAAGAGATCCAAGGAATTAGAGTAGGAAATGAAGAAATCAAATTGTCACTTTTCGCAGATGACATGATGGTATACTTAGAGAACCCCAAAGACTCTGCTAAAAAGCTATTAGAAATAATTCAGAATTTTAGCAAAGTCGCAGGATACAAAATAAATCCACATAAATCCTCAGGATTTTTATACATTACCAACACAATCCAACAGCAAGAGATACAAAGAGAAATTCCATTCAAAATAACAGTCGATAGTATCAAATATTTGGGAATATATCTACCAAAGGAGAGTCAGGAATTATATGAGCAAAATTACAAAACACTTGCCACAAAAATAAAGTCAGATTTAAATAATTGGAAAGACATTCAATGTTCTTGGATAGGCCGAGCAAATATAATAAAGATGACAATACTCCCCAAACTAATCTATTTATTTAGTGCTATACCAATCAGACTCCCAAGAAACTATTTTAATGACCTAGAAAAAATAACAACAAAATTCATATGGAAGAATAAAAGGTCGAGAATTGCAAGGGAACTAATGAAAAAAAGTCAGAGGAAGGTGGTCTAAATGTACCTGATTTAAAGCTATATTATAAAGCAACAGTCACCAAAACCATTTGGTATTGGCTAAGAAATAGACTAGTTGATCAGTGGCATAGGTTAGGTTCACAGGGCAAGATAGTGAATAAAAATAGCAATCTAATCTTTGACAAACCCAAAGATCCCAAATTTTGGGATAAGAATTCATTATTTGACAAAAACTGCTGGGAAAACTGGAAATTAGTATGGCAGAAACTAGGCATGGACCCACATTTAACACCACATACTAAGATTAGATCAAAATGGGTCCAAGATTTAGGCATAAAGAATGAAATCATAAATAAATTGGAGGAACAAGGGATGGTTTACCTCTCAGACTTGTGGAGGAGGAAGGAGTTTGTGTCCAAGGGAGAACTAGAGACCATTATTGATCACAAAATAGAACATTTTGATTACACCAAATTAAAAAGTTTCTGCACAAACAAAACTAATGCAAACAAGATTAGAAGGGAAGTAACAAATTGGGAAAAAAATTTTTACAGTTAAAGGTTCTGATAAAGGCCTCATCTCCAAAATATACATAGAATTGACTTTAATTTATAAGAAATCAAGCCATTCTCCAATTTATAAATGGTCAAAGGATATGAACAGACAATTTTCAGATGATGAAATTAAAACTATTTCCACTCATATGAAAGAGTGTTCCAAATCACTATTGATCAGAGAAATGCAAATTAAGACAACTCTGAGATACCACTACACACCTGTCAGATTGGCTAAGATGACAGGAACAAATAACGATGAATGTTGGAGGGGCTGTGGGAAAACTGGGACACTGATGCATTGTTGGTGGAGTTGTGAAAGAATCCAACCATTCTGGAGAGCAATCTGGAATTATGCCCAAAAAGTTATCAAAATGTGCATACCCTTTGACCCAGCCATACTACTACTGGGCTTATACCGCAAGGAACTACTAGAGAAGGGAAAGGGTCCTGTATGTGCCAAAATGTTTGTGGCAGCCCTTTTCATAGTGGCTAGAAGCTGGAAGATGAATGGATGTCCATCAATTGGAGAATGGTTGGGTAAACTATGGTATATGAATGTTATGGAATATTATTGTTCTATAAGAAATGACCAACAGGAGAAATACAGAGAGGCTTGGAGAGACTTACATCAACTGATGCTGAGTGAAACAAGCAGAACCAGAAGATCATTATACACTTCAACAATGATAATGTACGAGGATGTATGCTGATGGAAGTGGATTTCTTCAACATAGAGAAGAGCTAATCCAATTCCAATTGATTAATGATGGACAGAACCAGCTACATCCAGAAAAGGAACACTGGGAATTGAATGTAAACTGTTATTTTTACCTTCGGAATCCAATTCTTCATGTGCAACAAAAAATTCGGTTCTACACACGTATATTGTATCTAAATTATACTGTAATATATTTAACATATATAAGACTGCTTGCCATCTGGGGGAGGGGGTTGGGGGAGGAAGGGAAAAAAATCTGAATAGAAGTAAGTGCAAGGGATAATGTTGTAAAAAATTACCCATGCATATGTACTGTCAAAAAATGTTATAATTATAAAATAAAATAAAAAATTAAAAAAAAATTATATAACCAAACTCACTTTTTAATTATAAGAATGAATTGTTTTATTTCATAAAAATAATGTACCACTTTCCAAATCTAATACACCTTCTTTTGTAACATATACATTCTTTTTTTTGCTATTTTTTATTAATTTTATAATTATAACTTTTTTTAAAAACGTATGAATGGGTAATTTTTTACAACATTTTCCCTTGAACTCAATTATTTTCTAAATTTTCCCCTCCTTCCCTCCACCCTCTCCCCTAGATGGCAGGCAGTCCCATACATATTAAATATGTTATAGTATATCCTAGATACAATATGTGTGTGCAGAACTGAATTTTTTGTTGCACAGGAAGAATTGGATTCAGAAGGTAAAAAATAACCTTCGAAGAAAAACAAAAGAGCAAACTGTATACACTCATTTCGCAGTGGTCCTTCTATGGGTATAGCTGATTCTGTCCATCACTGATCAATTAGAAATGAATTAGATGTTCTCTTTGTTGAAGATATCCACTTCCATCAGAATATATCCTCATACAGTATTGTTGTTGAAGTGTATAATGATCTAGTTCTGCTCATTTCACTCAGTATCAGTTCATGTAAGTCTGTCCAATCGTCTCTATATTCATCCTGCTGGTCATTTCTTTTTTTTTTTATTTTTTTATTAATTTTTATAATTATAACATTTTCTTTGACAGTACATATTCATAGGTAATTTTTTTTACAACATTATCTGTTGCACTCCCTTCTGTTACAAATGTTTCCCCTCCTTCCCTCCACCCCCTCCCCTAGATGGCAGGCATTCCCATACATATTAAATATTTTATAGTATATCCTAGGTACAATATGTATGTGCAGAACTGAATTTTGTTGTTGTTGTTGCAAAGGAAGAATTGTATTCGGAAGCTAAAAATAATCTGGGAAGAAAAACAAAACAAAACAAAACAAAACAAAACAGTGCTCACAGTTTATACTCATTTCCCAGTGTTCCTTTTCTGGGTGTAGCTGATTCTGTCCATCATTGATCAATTGGAATTGGATTAGCTCTTCTCTATGTTGAAGACATCCACTTCCATCAGCATACATCCTCATACAGTATCATTGTTGAAATGTATAATGATCTTCTGGTTCTGCTAGTTTCACTTAGCATCAGTTGATGTAAGTCTCTCCAAGCCTCTCTGTATTCCTCCTTTTGGTCATTTCTTACGGAACAATAATATCCCAAAACATTTATATACCATAATTTACCCAACCATTCTCCAATTGATGGACATCCATTCATTTTCCAGCTTCTAGCCACTACGAAAAGGGCTGTCACAAACATTTTGGCACATATAGGTCCCTTTCCCTTCTTTAGTATTTCCTTGGGATATAAGCCCAGCAGTAGCATTGCTGGATCAAAGTGTATGCACATTTTGATAACTTTTTAGGCACAATTCCAGATTGCTCTCCAGTGTCTTTGGGGTTCTCTAAGTATACCATCATGTCATCTGCAAAGAGTAATAGTTTGATTTCCTCATTTCCTACTCTAATTCCTTGAATCTCTTTCTCGGCTCTTATTGCCAAGGCTAGAGTTTCTAGTACTATACTGAAAAGTAATGGTTATAGTGGGCAACCTTGTTTCACTCCTGATCTTACTGGGAAAGGTTGCAGTTTATCGCCATTACATATGATGTTAAATGAAGGTTTTAAATATATGTTCCTTATTATTTTAAGGAATAGTCCATTTATTCCTATACTCTCAAGCATTTTTAGTAGGAATGGATGTTGGATTTTATCAAATGCTTTTTCTGCATCTATTGAGATGATCATATGGTTTTTATTAATTTGATTATTAATATGGTCAATTATACTAATAGTTTTCCTAATATTAAACCCTGCTGGTCATTTCTTAAAGAACAATAATATTCCATAACATTCATATACCACAATTTACCCAACCATTCTCCAATTGATGGGTATCCATTAATTTTCCTGTTTCTAGCCATTACAAAAAGGGCTACCACAAATATTTTGGCACATATAGATCCCTTTCCCTTCTTTAGTATTTCTTTGGGATATAAGCCCAGTAGTGGCACCGCTGGATCAAAGGATATGCAAAGTTTGATAACTTTTTGGGCATAATTCCAGATTGTTCTCCAGAATAGTTGGATTTGTTCATAACTCAGCAATGCATCAGTGTCCCAGTTTTCCCACATCCCCTCTAACCTTCATTATTATTTTTTCCTGTCATCTTAGCCAATCTGACAGGTGTATAGTGGTATTTCAGAGTTGTCTTAATTTGCATTTCTCTGATCAATAGTGATTTGGAACACTTTCATATGAGTGAAAATAGTTTCAATTTCATCATCTGAAAATTGTCTGTTCATATCGTTGGACCATTTATCAATTGTAGAATGGCTTGATTTCTTATAAATTAGAATCAGTTCTCTATATATTTTGGAAATGAGGCCTTTATCAGGCCTCATTCTTTGGTCACATTTGGAAGGAAATTCCTTCCTCCTCTACAATTCTGGACCCATTTTGATCTTATCTAGGTATGTGGTGTTAAGCATGGATCCATGCCTAATTTGTGCAGTACTAATTTCCAGTTTTCCCAGCAGTTTTTGTCAAATAATGAATTCTTATCCCAAAAGTTGAGATCTTTGGGTTTATCAAACACTAGATTGCTATAGTTGTTCACTGTTTTGTCCTGTGAACCTAACCCATTCGACTGATCAACTAGTCTATTTCTTAGCCAATATCAAATGGTTTTGGTGATTGCTCCTTTATAATATAGTTTTAGATCAGGTACAGCTAGGTCACCTTCATTATTTTTTAAATAATTCCCTTGAAGTTCTCGACCTTTTGTTCTTCCATATGAATTTTGTTGTTATTTTTTTAGGTCATTAAAATAGTTTCTTAGGAGTCTGATTGGTATAGCACTAAATAAATAGATTAGTTTAAGGAGTATAATTATCTTTATTATATTCGCTGGCCTATCCAAGAGCACTGAATGTCTTTCCAATTATTTAAATCTGACTTTATTTTTGTGGCAAGTGTTTTGTAATTTTGCTCATATAATTCCTGATTTTCCTTTGGTAGATAGTTTCCCAAATATTTTATACTATTGACATTTGTTTTGAATGAAATTTCTCTTTGTATCTCTTGCTGTTGGTTTTAGTTGGTGATTCATAAAAATGCTGAGGATTTTTATGGATTTGTTTTGTATCCTGCAACTTTGATAAAATTGTGAATTATTTCTAATAACTTTTTATTAGCATCTCAGGGGTTCACTAAGTATACATCTGCAAAGAGTGATAGTTTGATTTCCTAATTACATACTCTAATTCCTTTAATCTCCTTCTTGACTCTTATTGCTGGGGCTAGCGTTTCTAATAAAATATTGAATAGCAATGGTGATAGTGGGCAACCTTGTTTCACTCATGATCTTACTGGAAAAGGTTCCAGTTTATCCCCATTACATATGATGCTTACTGACGGTTTTAAATATATGCTCCTAACTATTTTAAGGAATAGGCCATTTATTCCTATACTCCCAAGTGTTTTTGGTAGGAATGGATATTGGATTTTGTCAAATGCTTTTTCTGCACCTATTGAGATGCTCATATGTTTTTTGTTAATTTGGTTATTGATATAGTCAATTATGCTAATTGTTTTCCTAATATTGAACCAGCCCTGGATTCCTGGTATAAATCATAGTTGGTTATAGTGATTTATCCAGGGGCTGATTTTCTGTAATTTTTTTGCTAATATTTTCTTTAAGATTTTAGCACCAATATTCATTAGGGAGATTGGTCTATAATTTTCTTTCTCTGTTTTCATCCTACCTGGTTTATGTATCAGTACCATGTCTGTGTCATAAAAGGAATTTGGTAGAACTCATTCAATCCCTATTTTTTTCAAATAGTTTATAACATTGGAGTTATTTGTTCTTTAAATGTTTTTAGAATTCCCATGTAAAACCATCTGGTCCTGGGTATTTTTTCTTAGGCAGTTGGTTAATAGCTTGTTCTATTTATTTTTCTAAGATGGGACTGTTTAACCAATTTACTTCTTCCTCTGTTAATCTGGCAAGTTATATTTTTGAAGATATTCTTCCATTTAATTTTAAGTTATTAAATTTATTGGCATAAAGTTGGGCAAAGTAACTCCTAATTATTGCTCTAATTCCCACTTCATTAGTGGCAAGTTATTCCTTTTCATTTTTCAAGATGAACAATTTGATTTTCTTCTTTCCTTTTTTTAATCAGATTTACTAAGGGTTTGTCTATTTTGTTGGCTTTTTCATAGAAACAACTCTTAGTTTTATTAATTAATTCAATAGTTTTTTTTTTTAATTTTCAATTTTATTATTCTCTCCTTTTATTTTTAGAATTTCAAGTTTCGTTTTTGTCTGGGATTTCTGTTCCTTTTCTAGCATTTTTAGTTGCAAGCCCAATTCATTGACCTTCTCTTTCTTTATTTTATGTAAGTAGGCCTCTAGAGTTATAAAATTTCCCCTCATTCCTTCTTTGGCTGCATCCCACCTATTTGGGTATGATGTCTCATTATTGTCATTTTCTCAGGTGAAGCTATTAATTATGTCTATGATTTGCTGTTTCACCCAATCACTCTTTAGTTTCCAATTATTTTTGGTCTATTTTCCCTGACTTTTTATTGAATGTAATTTTCATTGCATTATGATCTGAAAAGGATGCATTTACTATTTCTGACTTACTGCTTTGAGTTTGAAGTTTTTATGTCCTAATATATGGTCAATTTTTGTATAGGTTCCATGAACTGCTGAGAAGAAAGTGTACTCCTTTCTGTCTCCATTTAGTTTTCACCAAAGATCTATTATATGTTACTTTTCTAGTATTCTATTTACCTCTTTGACTTCTTACTTATTTTGTGTTTTGACTTATCTAATTCTGAGAGTGCAAGGTTTAGATCTCCCATTATTATAGTTTTGCTGTCTATTTCTTCTTGAAGCTCTTTTAATTTGTCTTTTAAGAATTTTGATGCTACACCACTCAGTGCATATGTTTAATATTGATAGTGCTTCATTATCTATGCTATCCTTTAGCAAGATAAAGTGTCCTTCCTTATTTCTTTTAATTACATCATTTTTTGATTTTGCTTAATCTGAGATGAGGATGACTACCCCTGGTTTTTTGGCTTCAACTGAAGCATAGTAGATTCTGCTCCAACCTATTACCTTTATTCTGTATGTATCACCCTGTTTCAGATGTGTTTCCTGTAAACAATATATTGTAGGATTCTGATTTTTAATTCAGTTTGCTAACTACTTCCTCTTTATGAGGGAATTTATCCCATTCACATTTATGGTTAAAATTACTAATTCTGTATTACTTGCCATCTTGTTAACCTCTGCCCAAGCTTTTCTCCTTTCCTTCCTCCTTATCCCTCCTATTAAATGTGTGTGCACCACTTGCTTCTCACAGCCCTCCCTTTTAAGTATCTCTCCCCCCCAGCTTAGAGTTTCTCCCCCTGTCTTATCCCTTTTCCTCACAATTTCTGTATTCCCTTCTGTTTAGCTTACCCCTTCCTTTTTCACTTTTCTCCTCCTACTTTTCAATAAGGTAGGTCTAGTTTCACCATAAATCGGATATTTCTAATATTTTTCTCTTTAATCCAATTCTGATGGCCGTAAGATACACACTATGCTGAGACTTCCGGCTAAGATGGCGGCGTGGAGGCAGACAGCTGCTTGAGCTCCTCGCTTTCTCTCAGAACTTACTTCATGACAAGCCTCTGACTTAATGCTTGACCCAGAAAGAAATCCACAAATTATCACCAAGAGAAGACATCCTTGAAAGTCGCCAGAAAAGGTCTGTGTTTGTTCGGGGGAGGGTCAATCAGACTGGGCCCAGACTGAGGGCAGACAGCCAGAGCAAGACAGGCAGCTCACACAGCTCAGACCGGAGGGGGAGGGGTGTGATCTCTGCAGTTTCTGCAAAAGGGCTTTTGCCCCAGTGTGGATGCTCCGTCTTGGCAGCAAGCCAGGAGCAGCAGAGAGGGTGTAAACACCGGAGGTGAAGATTAAAACCCCAGAAAGCCAGCGTCTCTCAGAGCCCGGCCACCCCCAACCCCCACCTGGACTGACTCGGTGCGTTCTCGGAGCCTCAGAGCGCAGACTCAGTACAGTCATTGCTGTTCTGTTAGTGGCTCTCTGCTGCCCTATCCCCAGTCTGTAGAGGAAGCCCATTAATAACATCCAGCCCTATCCCCTGCAAAACAGACCAACTGCTTCTCTTGTCAGTTTGTTTTCTTTGATTCTGACAAAATGAATAAAAAATTCAAAAGGGCTCTAACCATTGACAGCTTTTGTGTGGAGAGGGAGCAGACTTCAAATGCTGAGGAGACTAGGAACAGAATGTCCCCAGATGTATCCCCTGGGAGGGATATAAGCTGCTCCTCAATACAAAAGAACCTCATAGAGGAAATAAAAAAGGCTCTCACAAGAGAGCTGGAAGAGAAATGGGAAAAGGAAAGGGAAGCTTGGCAAGAGAGCCTGGAGAAGTCATCCCATGCATTCAAAGACAGAATGGATAAAGAAATCAAATCATTGAGAAACAAGATTAGTGAGCTGGAAAAGGTAAACAACTCCAAGGAAAACAGGATTAGTGAGCTGGAAAAAGAAATCAGCTCTCTAAAAAATAAAATGGAAAAAAATTCCATAGAAGATAAAAACTCAATTGGACAATTACAAAGAGATATAAAAAAAGTGAGTGAAGAAAATACATCATTGAAAATTAGACTGGAACAAGTAGAAATGAATGACTCAAGGAGAAACCAAGAGGGAGTCAAGCAAAACCAGAGAAATGAAACAATTGAAAAGACTGTCAAGTACCTTACCAGAAAGACAACAGACCTGGAAAACAGATCCAGGAGAGACAATTTGAGAATAATCGGACTCCCTGAAAAATGGGAGGAAAAAAAGAGCTTGGACACCATTTTCGAGGAAATTATCAAAGAGAACTGCCCAGACGTTTTGGAAACAGAGGGTAAAATAGACATTGAGAAAATTCATCGATCACCTACTGAAAGGGACCCTAAAATCAAAACGCCAAGAAATATAGTGGCCAAGTTCAAGAACCATCAGACAAAGGAAAAGATATTGGAAGCTGCTAGAAAAAAACAATTCAGATATGGAGGATCCACAATAAGGATAACACAGGATCTAGCAGCGTCCACATTAAAAGAACGCAGGGCCTGGAATATGATATTCCGAAAGGCTAAGGAACTTGGTATGCAGCCAAGAATAACTTACCCAGCAAGAATGAGCATCGTTTTCCAGGGAAGAAGATGGACATTTAACGAAATAAATGAATTCCATCTATTTTTGATGAAAAAACCAGACCTACATAAGAGGTTTGATTTTCAAATACAGAACTCAAGAGACTTCTAAAAAAGGTAAAAAGAAATCTTGAGAACTATACTTCTGTCAAAAAAATATGTAAAGAACATATGTACAATTTGTCTTAGAAACTAGAGGTGGAAAGGAGATTATATCATAAAAAAGTACAAAGTGGTGGTACTACATCTCATGAAGAGGCAAAGGTAACCTATTATATCTGAGAGAAAGAAAGGAGGGAGATGAACATAGCGTGTATCAATAGACATATTCGATTTATGGTGAAACTTCTTCCACTTCATTGAAAAGTGAAAGGGAAGGAGTAAGCTAAGGGGAAGGGAATACAGTAATTTCGAGGAAAAGGGGTAAAATAAGGGGAGGATCTTTAAGGTGGGGGAGGGATCCTAAAAAGGGAGGGCTGTGAAAAGCAAGTGGTGTTTACCAGTTTAATACTGGATAGGAGGGTAAAAGGGAAGGAAAGGGGAAAAGCATAAGCAGGGGTTAATAGGATGGCAAGCAATATAGAATTAGTCCTTCTAACCATAAATGTGAATGGGGCAAACTGCCTCATAAAGAGGAAGCAGTTAGCAGACTGGATTAAAAGTCAGAATCCTACTATATGTTGTTTACAGGAAACACACCTGAAACAGGATGAGACATTCAAACTAAAAGTAAAAGGGTGGAGCAGAATCTATTATGCTTCAGGCAAAACCAAAAAAGCAGGAGTAGCCATCCTCATCTCAGATCAAGCAAAAACAAAAATTGATCTAATTAAAAGAGATAAGGAAGGGCATTATATCCTGCTAAAGGGAAGCATCAATAGTGAAGCAGTATCAATATTAAACATGTATGCACCAAGTGGTGCAGCATCTAAATTCTTAAAAGAGAAATTAAGAGAGCTGCAAGAGGAAATAGATAGCAAAACTATAATAGCGGGAGATCTCAACCTTGCACTCTCAGAATTAGATAAATCAAACCACAAAATAAATAAGAAAGAAGTCAAAGAGGTAAATAGAATACTAGAAAAGTTTGATATGATAGATCTTTGGCGAAAGCTAAATGGAGACAGAAAGGAATATACTTTCTTCTCAGCAGTTCATGGAACCTATACAAAAATTGATCATATACTAGGGCATAAAAACCTCAAAATCAAATGCAGTAAGGCAGAAATAGTAAATGCATCCTTTTCAGACCATAATGCAATCAAAATAACATTTAATAAAAAGCCAGGGGAAAATAGACCAAAAAATAATTGGAAACTAAATAATCTTATACTAAAGAATGATTGGGTAAAACAGCAAATCATAGACATAATTAATAACTTCACCCAAGAAAATGACAATAATGAGACATCATACCAAAATGTGTGGGATACAGCCAAAGCAGTAATTAGGGGAAGTTTTATATCTCTACAGGCCTACCTGCATAAAATAGAGAAAGAGAGGGCCAACGAATTGGGTTTACAACTAAAATTGCTAGAAAAGGAACAAATTAAAAACCCCCAGACAAACACAAAACTTGAAATTCAAAAAATAAAAGGTGAGATTAATAAAATTGAAAGTAAAAAAACTATTGAATTAATTAATAAAACTAAGAGTTGGTTTTATGAAAAAACCAACAAAATAGACAAACCCTTAGTAAACCTGATTAAAAAAAGGAAAGAGAAAAAGCAAATTGATAGTCTTGAAAATGAAAAGGGTGAACTCACCACTAATGAAGAGGAAATTAGAACAATAGTTAGGAGCTACTTTGCTCAACTTTATGCCGATAAATTCGATAACTTAAATGAAATGGAAGAATACCTTCAAAAATATAGCCTGCCCAGATTAACAGAGGAAGAAGTAAGTAGTTTAAATAGTCCCATCTCAGAAAAAGAAATAGACCAAGCTATTAACCAACTTCCTAAGAAAAAGTCCCCAGGACCAGATGGATTTACAGGTGAATTCTACCAAACATTTAAAGAACAACTAACTCCAATGCTATGTAAACTATTTGAAAAAATAGGGATTGAAGGAGTCCTACCAAATTCCTTCTATGACACAGACATGGTACTGATACCTAAACCAGGTAGATCGAAAACTGAGAAAGAAAACTATAGACCAATTTCCTTAATGAATATTGATGCTAAAATCTTAAATAAGATATTAGCAAATAGACTTCAGAAAATCATCCCCAGGATAATACACTATGACCAAGTGGGATTTATACCAGGAATGCAGGGATGGTTTAATATTAGGAAAACTATTCGTATAATTGACCATATTAATAATCAAATTAATAAAAACCATATGATCATCTCAATAGATGCAGAAAAGGCATTTGATAAAATCCAACATCCATTCCTACTAAAAACGCTTGAGAGTATAGGAATAAATGGACTATTCCTTAAAATAATAAGGAGCATATATTTAAAACCTTCAGTAAACATCATATGTAATGGTGATAAACTAGAACCTTTCCCTGTAAGATCAGGAGTGAAACAAGGTTGCCCACTATCACCATTACTATTCAATATAGTACTAGAAACTCTAGCCTTGGCAATAAGAGCCGAGAAAGAGATCCAAGGAATTAGAGTAGGAAATGAAGAAATCAAATTGTCACTTTTCGCAGATGACATGATGGTATACTTAGAGAACCCCAAAGACTCTGCTAAAAAGCTATTAGAAATAATTCAGAATTTTAGCAAAGTCGCAGGATGCAAAATAAATCCACATAAATCCTCAGGATTTTTATACATTACCAACACAATCCAACAGCAAGAGATACAAAGAGAAATTCCATTCAAAATAACAGTCGATAGTATCAAATATTTGGGAATATATCTACCAAAGGAGAGTCAGGAATTATATGAGCAAAATTACAAAACACTTGCCACAAAAATAAAGTCAGATTTAAATAATTGGAAAGACATTCAATGTTCTTGGATAGGCCGAGCAAATATAATAAAGATGACAATACTCCCCAAACTAATCTATTTATTTAGTGCTATACCAATCAGACTCCCAAGAAACTATTTTAATGACCTAGAAAAAATAACAACAAAATTCATATGGAAGAATAAAAGGTCGAGAATTGCAAGGGAACTAATGAAAAAAAAGTCAGAGGAAGGTGGTCTAAGTGTACCTGATTTAAAGCTATATTATAAAGCAACAGTCACCAAAACCATTTGGTATTGGCTAAGAAATAGACTAGTTGATCAGTGGCATAGGTTAGGTTCACAGGACAAGATAGTGAATAAAAATAGCAATCTAATCTTTGACAAACCCAAAGATCCCAAATTTTGGGATAAGAATTCATTATTTAACAAAAACTGCTGGGAAAACTGGAAATTAGTATGGCAGAAACTAGGCATGGACCCACATTTAACACCACATACTAAGATTAGATCAAAATGGGTCCAAGATTTAGGCATAAAGAACGAAATCATAAATAAATTGGAGGAACATGGGATGGTTTACCTCTCAGACTTGTGGAGGAGGAAGGAGTTTGTGTCCAAGGGAGAACTAGAGACCATTATTGATCACAAAATAGAACATTTTGATTACACCAAATTAAAAAGTTTCTGCACAAACAAAACTAATGCAAACAAGATTAGAAGGGAAGTAACAAATTGGGAAAAAATTTTTACAGTTAAAGGTTCTGATAAAGGCCTCATCTCCAAAATATACAGAGAATTGACTTTAATTTATAAGAAATCAAGCAATTCTCCAATTGATAAATGGTCAAAGGATATGAACAGACAATTTTCAGATGATGAAATTAAAACTATTTCCACTCATATGAAAGAGTGTTCCAAATCACTATTGATCAGAGAAATGCAAATTAAGACAACTCTGAGGTATCATTACACACCTGTCAGATTGGCTAAAATGACAGGAACAAATAACGATGAATGTTGGAGGGGCTGTGGGAAAACTGGGACACTGATGCATTGTTGGTGGAGTTGTGAAAGAATCCAACCATTCTGGAGAGCAATCTGGAATTATGCCCAAAAAGTTATCAAAATGTGCATACCCTTTGACCCAGCCATACTACTACTGGGCTTATACCCCAAGGAACTACTAGAGAAGGGAAAGGGTCCTGTATGTGCCAAAATGTTTGTGGCAGCCCTTTTCGTAGTGGCTAGAGGCTGGAAGATGAATGGATGTCCATCAATTGGAGAATGGTTGGGTAAACTATGGTATATGAATGTTATGGAATATTACTGTTCTATAAGAAATGACCAACAGGAGAAATACAGAGAGGCTTGGAGAGACTTACATCAACTGATGCTGAGTGAAACGAGCAGAACCAGAAGATCATTATACACTTCAACAATGATACTGTACGAGGATGTATGCTGATGGAAGTGGATTTCTTCAACATAGAGAAGAGCTAATCCAATTCCAATTGATTAATGATGGACAGAACCAGCTACATCCAGAAAAGGACTGGAAAATGAATGTAAACTTTTATTTTTACCTTCTGAATCCAATTCTTCCTGTGCAACAAAAAATTCGGTTCTACACACATATATTGTATCTAAATTATACTGTAATATATTTAACATATATAAGACTGCTTGCCATCAGGGGGAGGGGGTTGGGGGAGGAAGGGAAAAAATCTGAATAGAAGTAAGTGCAAGGGATAATGTTGTAAAAAATTACCCATGCATATGTACTGTCAAAAAATGTTATAATTATAAAATAAAATAAAAAATTAAAAAAAAAAAAAAAAAAGATACACACTATGCTCATCTCCCTCCATACATTCTCTCAGATATAATAGGTTTCCTTTGCCTCTTCATGAGATGTAGTACCTCCACTTTACCTTTTTCCAAGTACAATTTCCTTTCCACCTCTAGTTTCTAGAATAAATTATACATGTTTTCTTTATATATCTTTATAGCATAAATATATTTCCCAAGATTTACTTTTACCTTTTTAGGTTTCTCTTGAGTTCTATATTTGTAGATCAAATGTTTTGTTTAGTTCCGTTTCTTTCATTAGTAATGGATGAAATTCAGTTTTTTTCA
Organism: Sminthopsis crassicaudata; assembly: GCF_048593235.1. NCBI lineage: Eukaryota > Metazoa > Chordata > Mammalia > Dasyuromorphia > Dasyuridae > Sminthopsis > Sminthopsis crassicaudata. The sequence continues at coordinate 563,981,106 of NC_133618.1, forward strand.
CTGAATGTCCATCTTCTTCCCTAGAAAACGACACTCATTTTATCTGGGTAAGTTATTTTGGGCTACATACCAAGTTCCTTAGCCTTTTGGAATATCAGATTCCAGGCCCTCCTTGGAGGAGATGCAGGAAAACCGGGACACTGATTCATTGTTCATGGAGTTGTGAACAAAACCATTCTGGATATCCATCTGGAATCTTGCCCAAAAAGTTATCAATCTGTGCATACCCTTTGATCCATCAGTGTTACTACTTGGCTTATATCCCAAAGAGATACTAAAAAGGGAAAGGAACCTGTATGTGCCAAAAATGCTTGTGGCAGCCCTTTTTGTGTTGGCTAGAAACTGGAAAATGAATGGATGCCCATCAATTGGAGAATGGTTGGGTAAATTGTGGTATATGAATGTTATGGAATATTATTGTTTTGTAAGAAATAACCAGCAGGATGAATATAGAGAGGCTTGGAAATACTTACATGAACTGATGCTGAGTTAAATGAGCAGAACCAGGAGATCATTATACACTTCAACAACAATACTATATGAGGATGGATTCTGATGGAAGTGGATATCTTCAATAAAGAGATCTAATTCAGTTCCAATTGATCAATGATAGACAGAATCAGCTACACCCATAGAAGGAACATGGTAAATGAGTGTAAACTGTTTGCATTTGTATTTTTCTTCTCAGGTCATTTTAACCTTCTGAATCCAATTCTTCCTGTTCAACAAGAGAACTCTTCACTTCTGCACACATATATTGTATCTAGTATATACTATAAAATATTTAAAATGTATAAGACTGCCTGCCATCCAGGGGAGGGAGTGGAGGGAAGGAAGGAAAAAATCAGAGCAGAAGTGAATGGGATAATGTAAAAAATCATTCATGCATATGTACTGTCAATAAAATGTTATTTTAAAAAAATAGCATCCTTTCCTATATACCATAATACTCTGAAGCACCTCAGCAGTTAGAGAACAATTTCATACGCCAAGAGGGAAAAAAAAATTTTTTTCTACTCTTGCTTGCTCCTCTCTTGCTCAGTCACAGTAATGTTGAAAAGATTAAAAGGATATTTGATAAGTGCTCTGAGATCTGTGTGTGATTTAAATAAAAGTTACAATTATGTTAAGTATTAATAGTGCATTTGTTAGAGTCATTCATATTTCCCCTCTTTTGTTCCATTCTTTCAGTTACTGTGTGCATGGTTCTTAATTTTTTATTATTTTGTGTTTTTTTTTAGTCCAGACGCAATATTATAACAAATGAGATGCTACACAAGAGTATTTTATGCAAATGCTAGAAGATGCTGAAAGAGTAAATGAAAACAATTTATAATACATAGTCCTAAATCGGCTGCTGTTTTAATAAAAAACAAAGTTTAGACAAATGTTCTCCATAAATCATTTTTGAGTTTATTTAGCATTTTTTAAGAATCAAGAACTGTTTAGTTATGCTAATGTGATGACTAGAGAAAATACAGACAATGATGCCCCCTACTATACTCTTCATGTCCTTTTTCTCATCAAGTTTTCTGATCATTTATCACCTCAGGCAAATGGACAAAATTTTACTTTTCCCTATACATATGTGCAAAAATGCTGTTTTCATACAGATCTCATTTGTGCTTTCATACTTAGAGCTGCCCTAGTTATCAGTTCAATCACATGTAGGTCACAGCTCTTCAGGCAAAATAAAGCTGAAGGTCAAGGCAATTATCTGCTTAATTCAGACTCCAAATCCCCGAAATTCATGAAAAGTGTGTTGGGTGGATGTGTGTGGAAGGAGGTTAGTTAAATTATTCATATAAATGCATCATAATCTGTTTGTCTGTTACTGTGGAGACATAGCCAGTCAAGACCATCAATTCTAGAAACATAAGTAGTCTAGTGACATGTTTATATTTTGATCCCACAGAGATGAAAATCTTTCTTCCTATATGGAACAGAGCAGCTGTACCAATGGCTAAGGAAGACAGGAGAACAAGAACAAACCAGGGATTTTTCAGTATCAGCAGGAAATACTAAGGGGAGGGGGGAGAAACTAAAATAAAGTCATAAATTGTCAACCCATTCATTCTGTTATGAAGAAGATCCTGGTAAAATTGAGTTTGGAAAGAAGAAAAAAATTTAAAGTAGGCTTTTAAACCTATACACCAAGAGAACAGTAAAGGAAAAAGAGCAAAAAAAAAATAATAATAATAACATTAACCATACAGAGATCATATGTTGAGGCTACTAGAGGGTGGTTTAGGTCAAAGGCAGTTAGTAGTTTAACTTACAAAGCCATGAGAGTGAGTCCTCACAACTCTCATTCTCTTTGAGCTATAAAAGGGAGACACTTGTTCACTTAAAAGCCAAGTTGTGATCAGACAAGTGACTCCAGGGAAGAAATATACATAAGTTATACTTTACCACAAATCTTACAAACAATTCCAAAAAATTGATTGGCTTTTTTAATTATACCAGGCCATGAAGGATCTTTTGCCTGCATATCATTCCTTCTTCTATATTCACTCCCAATGTACAAAGGGAATAATGGAGATATAAATTATTTCTCCTTTTCCTTAGTCATTTCCTTGGACTACAAAGTGAGTTATTATTTGTCTCAGACAGGCCCATGGGTAACTCCTGGTTCTCACTATGTCATATGTTGTTTTTTCTGATATTTGACTAAGACAGACATTTCATTTCTCATCCACTTTACCTGTTTGTTCAACAGTTTCTGCCTTTGTCCAAATAGAAGGAGGTGATAGGAACATGATCATGACTTTTCTTTCAGTAAACTATGTTTCTTTATTAATTTTTTAAATTAATTTTATACTTATAAAATTTTGACAGTATATATGCATGAGTAATTTCTTTATAACATTATCCCTTATATTCATTTTTCCAAATTTTCCCTTCCCTCCCTCTACTCCATCCCCTAGATGACAGGAAGTCTCATACATTTTACATGTGTTACAGTATAACCTAGATACAATAAATGTGTGTAAATCCAATTTTCTTGTTGCACGTTAAGTATTAGATTCTGAAGATATAAGTAACTTGGGTAGATAGACAGTAGTGCTAATAGTTTACATTCATTTCCCAGTGTTCCTTCTCTGGGTGTAGTTGTTTCTATCCATCATTGATCAAATAGAAGTGAGTTGTATCTTCTTTATATTGAAGATATCCACTTCCATCAGAATACATCTTCATACAGTATTGTTGTTGAATTGTATAGTGATTTTCTGGTTCTGTTCATTTCACTCAGCATCAGTTTATGCAAGTCTCTCCAAGCCGTTCTGAATTCATCCTGCTGGTCATTTCTTACAGAGCAATATTATTCCATTACCTTCATATAACATAATTTACCCAACCATTCTCCAAGTGATGAACATCCATTCATCTTCCAGTTTCTAGCCACTACGAAAAGAGCTGCCACAAACATTTTGGCACATACAGGTCTCTTTCCCCTCCTCAGTATTTCTTTGGGATATAAGCCCAGCAGTAGCTCTGCTGGATCAAAGGGTATGCACAGTTTGATAACTTTTTGGGCATAGCTCCAAATTGCTCTCCAGAATGGCCGGATTCTTTCATAACTCCACCAACAATGTATTATTGTCCCAGTTTTCCCACATCCCCTCCAACATTCATCATTATTTGTTCCTGTCATCTTAGCCAATCTGAGAGGTGTGTAGTGATATCTCAGAGTTGTCTTAATTTGCATTTCTCTGATCAGTAATGATTTGGAACAATCTTTCATATGTGTGGACATAGTTTCAATTTCATCATCTGAGAATTGTCTGTTCATATCCTTTGACCATTTATCAAGTGAAGAATGGTTTGATTTCTTATAAATTAGGATCAATTCTCTATATATTTTGGGAGATGAGACCTTTATCAGAATCTTTAACTGTAAAAATATTTTCCCAATTTATTACTTCCCCTCTAATCTTGTTTGCATTAGTATTGTTTGTACAGAAAATTTTTAGTTTGATGTAATCAAAATCTTCTATTTTCTGATCAATAATGATCTCTAGTTCTCCTCTAGTCATAAATTACTTCCTCTTCCACATATCTGAGAGGTAGACTGTCCTCTGTTCCTCTAATCTATTTATGATCTCATTCTTTATGCCTAAATCATGGACCCATTTTGATCTTATCTTGATATATGGTGTTAAGTGTGAATCCATATCTAATTTCTGCCATAGTAATTTCCATTTTCCCAACAGTTTTTTTATCAAATAATGAATTTTCATCCCTAATGTTTGTATCTTTGGGTTTATCAAACACTAGATTGCTATAGATGTAACCTTTTTTGTCCTTTGTACCTAATCTGTTCCACTGATTGACCGGTCTATTTCTTAGCCAATACCAAATGGTTTTGGTGACTGCTGCTATATATTATAGCTTTAGATCAGGTACACCTAGACCACCTTCATCTGACTTTATTTTCATTAATTCCCTTGAAATCCTCGACCGTTCATTCTTTCATATGAACTTTGTTGTTATATTTTCTAGGTCACTAAAATAGTTTGTTGGGAGTCTGACTGGTATAGCACTAAATAAATAGATTAGTTTGGGGAGTATTGTCATCTTTATTATATTTGCTCGTCCCATCCACGAGCAATGGATGTCTTTCCAATTATTTAAATCTGACTTTATTTTTGTGGCAAGTGCCTTGTAATTTTGTTCATATAATTCCTGACTTTTCTTTGGTAGATGGATTCCCAAATACTTTATACTCTCAACATTTGTTTGGAATGGAATTTCCCTTTGTATCTCTTCTGTTGCAATTTATTGGTTATGTATAAAAATGCTGAGGATTTATGTGGATTTATTTTGTACCCTGCAACTTTGCTAAAGTTGTGAATTATTTCTAATAACTTTTTTTATTAGAATCTCTGGGGTTCTCTAAGTATACCATCATATCATCTGCAAAGAGTGACAGTTTGATTTCCTCATTATCTACTCTTATTCTTTTAATCTCTTTCTCAACTCTTATTGCTGAGGCTCGCATTTCTAATACAATATTGAATAGTAATGGTGATAGTGGATAACCTTGTTTCACTCCTGATCTTACTGGGAAAGGTTCTGATTTATTTCCATTACATATTATGCTTACTGATGGTCTTAAATATATGCTCCTGACTATTCTAAGGAATAGTCCATTTATTCCTATACACTCAAGCATTTTTAGTAGGAATGGATGTTGGATTTCATCAAATGCTTTTTCTGCATCTATTGAGATGATCATATGTTTTTTATTAATTTGATTATTAATATGGTCAATTATACTAATAGTTTTTCTAATATTAAACCAGCCCTGCATTCCTGGTATAAATCCTACTTGATCATAGTGTATTATCCTGGGTATGATTTTCTGAATTCTTTTTGCTAATATCTTATTTAAGATTTTAGCATCAATGTTCATTAAGGAAATTGGTCTATAGTTTTCTTTCTCAGTTTTCAATCTACCTGGTTTAGGTATCAGTACCATGTCTGTGTCATAAAAGGAATTTGGCAGGACTCCTTAATCCCCTATTTTTTCAAATGGTTTATATAACATTGGGGCTAGTTGTTCTTTAAATGTTTGGTAGAATTCACATGTAAATCCAACTGGTCCTGGGGATTTTTTCCTGGGGAGTTGATTAATAGCTTGTTCTATTTCTTTTTCTGAAATGGGACTATTTTAAGCAATTTATCTCCTCCACTTTTAATCTAGGAAGCCTATATTTTTGGAGGTAGTCATCCATTTCACTTAAGTTATCAAATATATTGGCATAAAGTTGGGCAGAGTAACTCCTTATTATTTCTCTAATTTCCTCTTCATTTGGTAGAAAGATCCTCTTTTTCATTTGTAAGACTAACAATTTGATTTTCCTCTTTCCTTTTGCTGATCAGATAAACCAAAGATTTATCTATTTTATTGGCTTTTTCATAAAACCAACTCTTGGTTTTATTTATTAATTCAATAGTTTTTTTTTTATTTTCAATATTATTGATTTCTATTTTTTTAATTTTAGTATTTCAAGTTTAGTTTTTGGTTGCGGGTTTTTAATTTGGTCTTTTTCTAGATTTTTTTTTAAGTTGCAGGCCCAATTCATTAATCTTCTCTTTCTCTATTTTGTTCAAATAAGCCTCTAAAGATATAAAATTTCCCCTTATTACAACTTTAGCTGCATCGCACACATTTTGGTATGATATATCATTATTGTCATTTTCTCAGGTGAAGCTATTAATTATGTCTATGATTTGCTGTTTCACCCAGTCATTCTTTAAAATGATATTGTTCAATTTCCAATTACTTTTTGGTCTATTTACCCCTAATTTCTTATTGAATGTAGTTTTTATTGCGTTGTGATCTGAGAAGAAGGCATTTACTATTTCTGCCTTCCTCCATTTAATTTTGAGATTTTTATGTCCTAATATATGGTTAATTTTTTTATAGGTTCAATGAACTGCTGAGAAGAAAGTATACTCCTTTCTATCACAATTCAGTTTTCTCCAAAGGTCTAGCATCCCTAGTTTTTCTAATGTTCTATTTATCTTTTTTATTTCTTTCTTACTTGTTTTGTGCTTTGATTTGTCTAATTCTGAGAGTGCAAGGTTGAGATCTCCCACTATTATAGTTTTGTTGTCTATTTCTTCTTGCAACTCTCTTAACTTTTCCTTTAAGAAGTTAGATGCTATATCACTTGGTGCATATATGTTTAATATTGATATGGCTTCATTGTCTATGCTACCTTTTAGCAGGATATAGTTTCCTTCCTTATCTCTTTTAATTACATCAATTTCTGCTTTTGCTTGATCTGAAATAAGGATGGCAACCCATGCTTTTTTGGCTTTACCTGAAACATAATAGATTGTGCTCCAACCTTTTACCTTTACTCTGTAGGTATCTCCCTGCTTTAAGTGTATTTCCTGTAAACAACATATTGTAGGGTTCTGACTTTTGATCCAGTCTGCTATCCGCCTCCGTTTAATGGGAGAGTTCATCCCATTCACATTTACAGTTAAAATTACTAATTCTGTATTTCCTGCCATCATATTATCCCCAGATTATGCTTTTTTTCCCCTTGACCCCCTTGAACCTCTTCCCCAATATTTAATTTATAGACCCCACTTGTGATGCACAGCCCTCCCTTTTTAGTATCCCTCCCCACTCCTTTTAAATCCCTTCCCCTTTCTTGTAACCTTCCCTTATTATCCTTTTCCTTTTCCCTTTTCCTCTCCCCCCTTTTAATGAGGTGAGAGAGGATTCTCTGAAAAACAAATATGTCAATTATTTACTCTTTGAGCCTACTCTGATGAGAGTAAGATTCACACAATATTTCTCCCCCTCTCTAAATTCCCTCAGATGTAATAGATTTTCTATGCCTCTTCCTGGGATGTAGTTTCCCTCTTTTTATCTCTCCTTCCTTTTTTTCTTATACTATCCCCTTCCCTTTACTACTTCCCTTTTTTTAATATTATATCAGTAAAATCAAATTATCCATGCAGTCTTTTTGTATATCCACAACAGAGATACAGTTCTCAAAAGTTCTTTTTACCTTTTTCTGCTTCTCTTCAGTCTTGTGCATGTAGATCAAATTTTTTGTTTAAGTCTGTTTTTTTTTTTCTTAGAAACAAATAGGATTCCTCTGTTTCATTAAATGGCCATCTTCTTCCATGGAAGAAAATGCTAAACTTAGCTGGGTACTTTATTATTGGTTGCAATTCTTGTTGTTTTACCTTTTGGAAAATAAGGTTCCAGGCCCTTCAATCCTTTAATGTGGAGGCAGCCAGATTTTGTGTGACTCTTATTGTGGCCCCATGATATTTGAATTGTTTTTTCCTCGCTGCTTGCAATATTTTTTTTTCCTTAGTATGGTAGTTCTGCAGCTTAACCACAATGTTCCGTGGAGTTCTTTTTTTAGGGTATTGTTCAGAAGGTGTTTGATGAATTCTTTCAACTCCTATTTTCCCTTCTATTTCTATTATCTCTGGACAGTTCTCCTTGATGATTTCCTGTAAAATAGAATCGAGGCTCTTTTTTTAATCATAGTTTTCAGGAATTCCAATGATCCTCAGATTATCTCTCCTAGATCTATTTTCCAGGTCTATAGATTTTCCCAGTAAGTATTTGACGTTATTCTCCAGCTTTTCATTTTTTTCTTGTTTTGTTTGACTGATTCTTGTTTTCTCAATGAATCATTCATTTCTATTTGTTCAGTCCTGATTTTTAATGAGTTATTTTCTTCATTCACACTTTTTAATTCTTTTTGTATATGCCCAATTGAGTTTTTAAATGAATTATTTTGCTCTATTGAATTTTTTCCATTTTACTAATTTTTTAGTGAGTTATTTTCTTTTTCCCAATTCAGAAATCCCACTTTCCTGTGATTTTTTTAACCTTTTCTAATTCACAAATTTTGTTTCCCTGCACATCCTGTGAATTCTTTATTTTTTTCCAACTCAAATTTCAGGAATTTTTATTCTCTATCATAGCTTCTCTTTTCTTTCCCCATTTTTCTTCAAACTCTCTTAACTTTTTAATAGTCTCTTCTAGGAGAGAGTTATGTGATGGTGGGCAGGTATTGTTCCCCTTTAGGGTGTTATCTTCAGATTCTCTGTTGTTAGGTCTTCGGGGTTGGATACCAGCTCTTTCTCTGTGTAGAAAGTGTCAATAGTTCTCTTAAGCTTCTTACTCATTGTTAAAAATCTGTTGGGGGACTGCCCTTGGGATAAGAAGTTTATTTATTTATTTACCAGCTTCCTCCCAGACTGGGGGGGGGGGTAGAATGCAACAACCCTGTCCCTGAGGTAATAGAGAGCTCTGGGAGAGAGTTTCCCTCCCCTTCCCTGGAAATGCCTCAGGCTGCGCTGTGAGGAGTGCCCAGTGAAGGACCCCGCTGTGTGGCCTAGGGACTGCCCTAAGGTTTAAGGCTGAACAGTGAAAGCATCCCAAACCCAAGCCAATGCCTCCCTTGGGGCCGTGGATGTCAGCAGCTGATGTGAAAAAACCCTGCACTCAAACCAGAATTGTCTACCCAGAAACCACAGTTCAGCTTTTCTGGGCGTTCCACTGCTGCTAGAATTCCACTGCCTCAGGCTGAGTCTTGCACTATGTGGATTAGAGGCTGCCTAGGGCTGTGTCCCAGCTATTCATGCTCTCAACTACCCCAAGGTGTAGCCCCAGGCAGCAGAAGTCATCTGCACAGTCTGTGCAGCCTTGAGGAGATCTATTAGGTCACTTCCAGATTGGGGTGGATTTAGGATCTGGCTTTATATTTTAAAGTAGCTTGATTTCTCTTCTGAACTGCTGTTTTATAAACAGAGAAGAGCTTACAGCCTGTGTCAGATTCCTCTATCTCAGTGGCTTTTCTGATCCCAGAGTTCTCCCTAGCCTTATCGGCACAGTGTGCTAGCACCCAGTCCAACCCTGTCTGTGTTCGCCTCTTTTTTTTTTTTTTTCCTCCCCTTGGAACCGACCTTTTCTGTTGAAATTCCAGATTCTCTTCAGCTGGTAAGTTGTGCTTCTAATCCTTGTGGTTTTTATCAGTCCAGTGTTATTTTTGAGGCTGATTTAACTAATTGGTAATGAGGAAAGAAGAGAGCTTACAAATTCATGTGTATCTTCTCTGCCATCTGCAGTAAACTATGTTAAGACATGGTCTCCAGGAATATGTTATGGGGAAAAAGAATTGTTGAAAGTAAAAGATGCTGGATATTTACAACATCAGAGGCCCCTGATTTAAAAGTTAGCTCTGTCAATTGTTACCTATTTTATCTTGTAAAATCACTTAACTTCTTAAATATCAAATGAGAGAACTAAGACCCTGTGTCTTCTCTTGTCTCTTCAAGTTCTAATTCTATGATCATATGTTATTCAAAGTGAGGACTTTCATAGCCTACCTTTATCTTTCTAAATTCCTCTGTGTTCTTCCATGTAGCTTCACACATTCATTAAATTTAACATTTATTAGAGACTTGGGATTTGAAAGGATGATTATGGAACAGAAATCTAAATGAATTTTTTGTAATGGAATTAGAGAGTTTACTTTCACAAATTCTATTGTAGAGAGACACCATCATAAACATGGGGATTAAATTTAGTACTCTATTAATGTGATATTACTAAAATATGCGCGTCAATCAAATGGAACTGATTTGAAAAAGTACATGATTTTATGGTTCTACTTCAACAACTGAATACAAAAGCAATTTTTATATAGCTTTACACATTATATTAAATGAGCAATTATTTACTGAGATCTACTCTATGAAAGCTACCAAAGTGGTATAAAGAAAAAAGTTCTTCAGAGAATAGTCTACCTCTCAGACCTGTGGAGGAGGAAGGAATTTATGACCAGAGGAGAACTAGAGATCATTATTGATCACAAAATAGAAGATTTTGATTACATCAAACTAAAAAGTTTCTGTACAAACAATACTAATGCAAACAAGAGTAGAAGGGAAGTAACAAATTGGGAAAATATTTTTTAAAAGTAAACGTTCTGACAAAGGTCTCATTTCCAAAATATATAGAGAACTGACCCTGATTTATAGGAAACCAAACCATTCTCCTATTGATAAATGGTCAAGGGATATGAACAGACAATTCTCAGATGACGAAATTGAAACTATTTCCACTCATATGAAAGAGTGTTCCAAATCATTACTGATCAGAGAAATGCAAATTAAGACAACTCTGAGATATCATTCCACACCTGTCAGATTGGCTAAGATGACAGGAACAAATAATGATGAATGTTGGAGGGGATGTGGGAAAACTGGGACACTGATACATTGTTGGTGGAGTTGTGAAAGAATCCAGCCATTCTGGAGAGCAATTTGGAACTACGCCCAAAAAGTTGTCAAACTGTGCATACCCTTTGACCCAGCATTGCTGCTATTGGGCTTATATCCCAAAGAAATACTAAAGAGTGGAAAGGGACCTGTATGTGCCAAAATGTTTGTGGCAGCTCTTTTTGTTGTAGCTAAAAACTGGAAGTTGAATGGATGTCCATCAATTGGAGAATGGTTGGGTAAATTGTGGTATATGAAGGTTATGGAATATTATTGCTCTGTAAGAAATGACCAGCAGGAGGAATACAGAGAGGCTTGGAGAGACTTAAATCAACTGTTGCTGAGTGAAATGAGCAGAACCAGAAGATCACTGTACACTTCAACAACAATACTGTATGAGGATGTATTCTGATGGAAGTGGAAATCTTCAACATAAAGAAGATCCAACTCACTTCCAGTTGATCAATGATGGACAGAAATAACTACACCCAGAGAAGGAACACTGGGAAGTGAATGTAAATTGTTAGCACTACTGTCTATCTACCCAGGTTACTTATACCTTCGGAAGCTAATAATTAATGTGCAACAAGAAAATGGTATTTAGACACATATATTGTATCTAGGTTCTATTGTAACACATGTAAAATGTATGGGATTACCTGCCATCGGGGGGAGGGAGTAGAGGGAGGGAGGGGATAATTTGGAAAAATGAATAAAAAAAAAAAGAAAGAAAAGAAAAGAAAAAAGTTCTGGTTTTGAAATCAGAAGGCTTGTTGCTTGTTACTTGAAATTAAAATGAAAATGTAAAAGGAGCCATTCTGCAACTTGGTTTTCTCATAGATAAAATAAGATTAAGTATACTAACAAAATATATCTGAAAGAATTAAGAAAGCAATTCATAAACCTTAAAGTACTATATAAATATTAGATATTATCATCGTCATTCTTATTCTAGGGTGTCTGAGTGTAAAAGGTAGTTTTTGTTCATTATTAAATTTTACCATATTATTATCCTTCTTAAAAATCATCTAAAATTCCTCCAAACAACTAAATATAATGTCTCAAAACAACTTCTAGAGTACCAGAGTCCATAAAAAGACAAAGTGACACAATTTTCCATTCTAAGACACCTTAGATGGTGAGTGAGATAGATTTTTTTGTACCTGGGTGAGAGTAGAACACATTCTAGCACAAACATGTCCAGAAAACCAGGAGTAGTCTTAGGGGTGGCTGAATCAATGGTGACAGTAGTGATTTCCAGACTTCTCAGCCCACAAATGGTAAAATAGTCAAATAACTGGTTAGAAGGAGATTATAGAATTTCCTTTGTTGGTAGCTGGGACAGGACTCTGTTGCATTGCCTATACTAGGATCTGGGTTTCAGAGCTCAGTCTCAGTGACAGGATGAGAAGTAGCATTGATATCTGAGATTATGGCCAAAGGAGAGGTGGGACCATGATTACAATTCCAGGGTAGGAAATACTAAAGAAGGGAAAGGGACCTGTATGTGCCAAAATGTTTGTGGCAGCCCTTTTTGTAGTGGCTAGAAACTGGAAAATGAATGAATGCCCATCAATTGGAGAATGGCTGAATAAATTGTGGCATAAAAATATTATGGAATATTATTGTTCTGTAAGAAGTGACCAGCAGGGGGGGCGGAGCCAAGATGGTGGAGAAGAAACACACGACTCAGTGAACGTCCTCACTCCCTCACAACCAATTAGATAAATTAAGTCTCAAAATTAGCTCAGGACTGATAGATACCACAAGGACTGGAAGCACGACTTACCAGCTGAAGAGAATCTGGAGTTTCAACAGGAAAGGTCAGTTCTCAGGAGAGGAATAAGAAAGACCAGCACAGACGGTGGGGTAGGGGCACACTGCGCCCATTGCGCTGGGAAGGGCTCTGGGATCAGAGAAGCCACTGAGGTAAAGGAATCTGGCACAGGCTGTTAGCTCTTCTCTGCTAATTATTTAGCAGTTCAGAGGAGAAAGCCAAAATATTTTAAAACTCAAATTAGATTTTCCCCGATCTTGGGGGTGACTCAGTAGACTCGGCACCAGGGGGTGTGGCCTCAGCTACCACCTGAGAATAGTTAAGAGATTGACAAGTGGGTGGATACGGCCCAAGGCAACACACACTGCCTAGCTTAGCTGGAGGGAGTGGAACTCAGCTCCAGGAAGTCCCAGAGAAGCAGAACCTTTGAACTAGGGACCGCGGTTTCTGGCAGACACTTCCAGTTTGAGCGCAGGGGCTTCTCACGTCACCTGCTGCAGACATCCACTCCACACCCAGACACATAGGCTGGGCTTCGTGCTGTCTTCACTATTCTACGCCCTGGAAGCACAGTAGTGCTAATCACCTCTGAGGCACCTCCAGGGAGGGGGTGGGGAACTCTCTCCCAGAGCTCTATCTTAGCTCCGGCGCAGGGGCCGCTGCATCCATCCGGTCTGGGAAGAAGCTGGTAAAGAAGTAAATAATTTCCTACCCCAGAGACAGACCCCAAAAGATTTTTTTAAGTATGAGCAAAAAAGCTAGAAAAACCATAGATTCCTTCTATACAGAGAAAGAGCGGGTATCCAACCCCGAGGAAGTTGACAGCAGAGAATCAACAGACAACAACCTAAAGGGGAACGATTCCTGCCCCCCATCACATAACTCTCTCCTAGAAGAAGCTCTTAAAAAATTGAGGGAGATCGAAGAAAAATGGGGAAAAGAAAGGGAAGTTATGATAGAGAATAATAACGTCCTGAAATTGGAGTTGGAAAAAATAAAGAATTCACAGGAGATGCAGGGAAACAAAATTAGTGAATTAGAAAAGGTTAAAAAAACACAGGAAAGTAGGATTTCTGAATTGGAAAAGATAAAAAAGTCTCAAGAAAATAGAATTTCTGAATTGGAAAAAGAAAATAATTCTCAAAAGAAAAAAATTAGGGAAATGGAAAAAAACTCAATAGAGCAAAATAATTCATTTAAAAACGAAATTGGGCATTTACAAAAAGAACTAAAAACTGTGAAAGAAGAAAATAACTCCTTAAAAGTCAGGATGGAACAAATAGAAATGAATGATTCACAGAGAACCCAAGAATCAGTCAAACAAAACAAAAAAAATGAGAAGCTGGAGAACAACGTCAAATACTTACTGGGAAAATCTATAGACCTGGAAAATAGATCTAGGAGAGATAATCTGCGGATTATTGGACTTCCAGAAAACTATGACCAAAAAAAGAGCCTAGATTCTATTTTACAGGAAATTATCAAAGAGAACTGTCCAGAGATAATAGAAACAGAAGGGAAAGTAGATGTGGAAAGAATTCATCGAACTCCTTCTGAAATAGACCCTAAAAAAAGAACACCACGGAATATTGTGGCTAAGCTGCAGAATTACCACACAAAGGAGAAAATCCTGCAAGCAGCTAGAAAAAAACAATTTAAATACCAAGGTGCCACAATAAGGGTCACCCAAGATCTGGCTGCCTCCACATTAAAAGATAGAAGGGCCTGGAACCTGATATTCCGTAAGGCAAAAGATCAAGGACTGCAACCACGAATGAACTACCCAGCTAAGTTTAGCATCTTTTTCCATGGAAGAAGATGGTCATTCAATGAAACAGAGGAATTCTATATGTTTCTAAGAAAAAAACCAGACTTAAACAAAAAATTTGATCTACATCCACAAGACTGAAGAGAAACAGAAAAAGGTACACAGAACCCTTGAGAACTGTAACTCTGTTGTGGGTATATAAAAAATACTCAAGGATAATTTGATTTTACTGATATAAAAGAAAAAAAGGGGGGTGTGGTAAAGGGAAGGAGGTCGGTTCAGAAAAAGGGGAAGGAGTGATAAAAAGAGGGAAACTACATCCCAGGAAGAGACATAGAAAATACACCATATCTGAGGGAACTTAGTGAGGGGGAGAATCATTGTGTGAATCTTACTCTCATCAGAAGAGGCTCAAAGAGTAAATAATTAACATATTTGTTTTTCAGAGAATTTTCTCTCACCTCATTAAAAGGGGGGAGAGGAAAAGGGGAAAGGAAAAGGAGAATAAGTGAAGGGACTTGGAGGGAGGGGGGAGGGATCCTAAAAAAAAAAAAAAAAAAAAAAAGAGGGAGGGTTGCGCGTCACAAGGGGGGTCTGTAAATTAAATATCGGGGAGGGGGATCAGGGGGGTCAAGGGAAAAAAGTATAATCTGGGGATAATACGATGGCAGGAAACACAGAATTAGTAATTTTAACTGTAAATGTAAATGGGATGAACGATCCCATCAAACGGAGAGGGATAGCAGATTGGATCAAAAAGCAGAACCCTACAATATGTTGCCTACAGGAAACACACTTAAAGCAGGGAGATACCTACAGAGTAAAGGTAAAAGGTTGGAACAGAGCCTATTATGCTTCAGGTAAAGCCAAAAAAGCAGGGGTAGCTATCCTTATCTCAGATCAAGCAAAAGCAGAAGTAGATCTCGTTAAAAAAGATAAGGAAGGAAACTATATCCTGCTGAAAGGTAGCATAAATAATGAAGCCATATCAATACTAAACATATATGCACCAAGTGGTATAGCATCTAACTTTCTAAAGGAAAAGTTAAGAGAACTGCAAGAAGAAATAGACAGTAAAACTATAATAGTGGGAGATCTCAACCTTGCACTCTCAGATTTAGACAAATCAAACCACAAAACAAACAAGAAAGAAATTAAAAAAGTAAATAGAACATTAGAAAAACTAGGTATGATAGACCTTTGGAGAAAACTGAATGGCAATAGGAAGGAATATACTTTCTTCTCAGCAGTTCATGGATCCTATACAAAAATTGACCACATATTAGGACATAAAGATCTCAAAATTAAATGTAGGAAGGCAGAAATAATAAATGCCTTCTTCTCAGATCACAATGCAATAAAAGCTACATTCAGTAAAAAGGTAGGGGTAAATAGACCAAAAAGTAATTGGAAACTGAATAATCTCATCTTAAAGAATGACTGGGTGAAAGAGCAAATTATAGAAACAATTAACAATTTCACCCAAGATAATGATAATGATGAGACATCATATCAAAATCTTTGGGATGCAGCTAAAGCAGTAATAAAGGGAAATTTTATATCTTTAGAGGCTTATTTGAAGAAAATTGAGAAAGAGAAGATTAACGAATTGGGCTTACAACTTAAAAGGCTAGAAAAAGACCAAATTATAAACCCCCAACCAAAAATTAAACTCGAAATACAAAAATTAAAAGGAGAAATCAATAAAATTGAAAGTAAAAAAACTATTGAATTAATAAATAAAACCAAGAGTTGGTTTTATGAAAAAGCCAATAAAATAGATAAACCTTTGGTAAATTTGATCAAAAAAAAGAAAGAGGAAAATCAAATTGATAGTTTTACAAATGAAAAGGGGGATCTTTCCACCAATGAAGAGGAAATTAGAGAAATAATAAGGAGTTACTTTGCCCAACTTTATGCCAATAAATTTGATAACTTAAGTGAAATGGATGACTTTCTCCAAAAATATAGGCTCCCTAGATTAACAGAGGAGGAGATAAATTGCTTAAATAGTCCCATTTCAGAAAAAGAAATAGAACAAGCTATTAATCATCTCCCCAGGAAAAAATCCCCAGGGCCAGATGGATTCACATGTGAATTCTACCAAACATTTAAAGAACAATTAGCCCCAATGTTATATAAATTATTTGAAAAAATAGGGGATGAAGGAGTCCTACCAAACTCCTTTTATGACACAGACATGGTACTGATACCTAAACCTGGTAGATCGAAAACTGAGAAAGAAAATTATAGACCAATCTCCTTAATGAATATTGATGCTAAAATCTTAAATAAGATATTAGCAAAAAGACTTCAGAAAATCATCTCCAAGATAATACACTATGATCAAGTAGGATTTATTCCAGGAATGCAGGGCTGGTTTAATATTAGGAAAACTATTAATATAATTGACCATATTAATAATCAAATTAATAAGAACCATATGATCATCTCAATAGATGCAGAAAAAGCATTTGACAAAATCCAACATCCATTCCTACTAAAAACTCTTGAGAGTATAGGAATAAATGGACTATTCCTTAGAATAATCAGGAGTATATATTTAAGACCGTCAGTAAGCATAATATGCAATAGAAATAAACTGCAACCTTTCCCAGTAAGATCAGGAGTGAAACAAGGTTGCCCACTATCACCATTACTATTCAATATAGTACTAGAAACGCTAGCCTCGGCAATAAGAGCCGAGAAAGAGATTCAAGGAATTAGAGTAGGAAATGAGGAAATTAAACTATCACTTTTTGCAGATGACATGATGGTATACTTAGAGAACCCCAAAGACTCTGCTAAAAAGCTACTAGAAATAATTCAAAATTTCAGCAAAGTGGCAGGATACAAAATAAATCCACATAAATCCTCGGCATTTTTATATATCACTAACAAAATGCAACAGCAAGAGATACAAAGAGAAATTCCATTCCAAACAAATGTTGAGAGTATAAAATATTTGGGAATCCATCTACCAAAGAAAAGTCAGGAATTATATGAGAAAAATTACAAAACACTTGCCACAAAAATAAAACCAGATTTAAATAATTGGAAAGACATTCAGTGCTCTTGGATAGGCCGAGCGAATATAATAAAGATGACAATACTCCCCAAACTAATCTATTTATTTAGTGCTATACCAATCAGACTCCCAAGAAACTATTTTAATGACCTAGAAAAAATAACAACAAAATTCATATGGAAGAATAAAAGGTCAAGAATTGCAAGGGAACTAATGAAAAAAAACTCAGAGGAAGGTTGTCTAAGTGTACCTGATCTAAAGCTATATTATATAGCAGCAGTCACCAAAACCATTTGGTATTGGCTACGAAATAGACCGGTAGATCAGTGGAACAGATTAGATACAAAGAACAAAAAAGGGTACATCTATAGCAATCTAATCTTTGACAAACCCAAAGATTCCAACATTAGGGATAAAAATTCATTATTCAGAAAAAACTGTTGGGAAAACTGGAAATTAGTATGGCAGAAATTAGATATGGATCCACACTTAACACCATATACCAAGATAAGATCAAAATGGGTCCATGATTTAGGCATAAAGAATGAGATCATAAATAGATTAGAGGAGCAGAGGATAATCTACCTCTCAGACTTGTGGAGGAGGAAGGAATTTATGACCAGAGGAGAACTAGAGATCATTATTGATCACAAAATAGAAGATTTTGATTACATCAAACTAAAATGTTTCTGTACAAATAATACTAATGCAAACAAGATTAGAAGGGAAGTAACAAATTGGGAAAATATTTTTAAAAACAAAGGTTCTGACAAAGATCTCATTTCCAAAATATATTGAGAACTGACCATAATTTATAAGAAACCGAACCATTCTCCAATTGATAAATGGTCAAAGGATATGAACAGACAATTCTCAGAGGAAGAAATTGAAACTATATCCACTCACATGAAAGAGTGTTCCAAATCACTACTGATCAGAGAAATGCAAATTAAGACCACTCTGAGATACCACTACACACCTGTCAGATTGGCTAAGATGACAGGAACAAATAATGACAAATGTTGGAGGGGATGTGGGGAAATTGGGACACTAATACATTGCTGGTGGAGTTGCGAAAGAATCCAGCCATTCTGGAGAGCAATCTGGAATTATGCCCAAAAAGTTATCAAACTGTGCATACCCTTTGACCCAGCAGCGCTACTACTGGGATTATATCCCAAAGAAATACTAAAGAGCGGAAAGAGACATATATGTGCCAAAATGTTTGTGGCAGCTCTTTTTGTTGTAGCTAGAAACTGGAAGATGAATGGATGTCCATCAGTTGGAGAATGGTTGGGTAAATTGTGGTATATGAAGGTTATGGAATATTATTGCTCGATAAGAAATGACCAGCAGGAGGATTATAGAGAGTCCTGGAGAGACTTAAATCAACTGATGCTGAGTGAAATGAGCAGAACCAGAAGATCACTGTACACTTCAACAACAATACTGTATGAGGATGTATTCTGATGGAAGTGGAAATCTTCAACATAAAGAAAAACCAACTCACTTCCAGTTGATCAATGATGGACAGAGGTAGCTACACCCAGAGAAGAAACACTGGGAGGGGAATGAAAATTGTTAGCACTAATATCTGTCTGCCCAGGTTGCATGTACCTTCGGATTCTAATGTTTATTGTGCAACAAGAAAATGATATTCGCACACATGTATTGTACCTAGATTATATTGTAACACATGTAAAATGTATGGTATTGCCTGTCATCGGAGGGAGGGAATAGAGGGAGGGGGGGTAATTTGGAAAAATGAATACAAGGGATAATATTATAAAATATATATATATATATATATATATATATATATATATATAAAATAAAAAAAAAAAAAAAAAGAAGTGACCAGCAGGATGAATACAGAGAGGCTTGGAGAGACTTACATCAACTGATGCTGAGGGAAATGAGCAGAACTAAGAGATCATTATACACTTCAACAACAATACTATATGAGGATGTATTCTGATGGAAGTGGATATCTTCAGCATAGAGAAGAGCTAATTCAATTCCAGTTGCTCAGTGATGGACAGTATCATCTACACCCAGAGAAGGAACACTGGGAAATGAGTGTAAACTGTTAGTATTTTTTGTTTTTCTCCCCAGGTTATTTTTACATTCCGAATCCAATTCTTCCTTTGCAACAGCAACAACAACAAAATTCAGTTCTGTGCATGTATATTATACCTAGGATATACTATAACATATTTAATATGTATGGGAATGCCTGCCATCTAGAGGAGGGGGTGGAGGGAAGGAGGGGAAAATTCAGAACAGAAGAGAGTACAAGGGATAGTGTTGTAAAAGATTACTTATGCATATGTACTGTCAAAAAAGTTATAATTATAAAATTAATTAAAAAAAAAACAATTCCAGAGTAGAAAATAGTGCTTGTTTTTAGTCCCAGAACAAAGGAGAGGACAAGAAAGTAGTTCACACACTTATCACTAGATCATAACACTTGGGAAGACTTGAAAATGTAAAGGTCCACAGAATTATTTCCGAACATAATTGCACAAAAAATCTTGAAACTTGGAAGAGTATAAAAAGTTTTTATGATGTCAAGGAAAATTGAACCACAGACTCATAAGAAGACAACAAATTCAAAACTTCTACATTCAAAGCTTCAAAGACAAATATGAATTTGTATCAGACCATGGGAGAACAAACATACAAAAAAAAATCAGAGAGGTAGAGAAAAAATTGGGAAGAGCAATAAGAGTGATCAAGAACATGTTTTTAAATAGTCAATAGCTTGATAAACAAGAAAACAACACCTAAAAAACCAGAATAGGCCAAATGATTAAAAGGAGACACCAAAATCTGAAAAAGAAAAAGGTGTTTTGAAAAGCAAATGGAAAAAGATACAAAAATTTGCAGAAGAAAAAAAACAGCTCCTTAAAAAGCAGCAATTGCCAAAAAAAGAGATAAACAAAATATTTTCTTGAAAAGTAGATTGATGAAGGCCTCATCTCCAAAACATACAGAGAATTGACTTTAATTTATAAGAAATCAAGCCATTCTCCAATTGATAAATCGTCAAAGGATATTAACAGACAATTTTCAGATGATGAAATTAAAACTATTTCCACTCATATGAAAGAGTGCTCCAAATCACTATTAAATCAGAGAAATGCAAATTAAGACAACTCTGAGATATCACTACACAGCTGTCAGATTGACTAAGATGACAGGAAAAAATAATGATGAATGTTGAAGGGGCTGTGGGAAAACTGGGACACTGATGCATTTTTGGTGGAGTTGTAAAAGAATCCAACCATTCTGGAGAGCAATCTGGAATTATGCCCAAAAAGTATCAAAATGTGCAGTGCTACTACTGGGCTTATATCCCAAAGAAATACTAAAGAAGGGAAAGGGACCTGTATGTGCCAAAATGTTTGTGGCAGCCCTTTTTGTAGTGGCTAGAAAGTGGAAAATGAATGGATGTCCATCATTTGGAGAATGGTTGGGTAAATTATGGTATATGAATGTTATGGAATATTATTTTTCTGTAAGAAATGAACAACAGGAGGGATACAGAAAGGCTTGGAGAGACTTATATCAACTGATGCTGAGTGAAACAAGCAGAACTAGGAGATCATTATACACTTCAACAACAATACTGTATGAAGATGTATTCTGATGGAAGTAGATATCTTCAATATAAAGAAGATCCAACTCACTTCCATAAAATTAATTTAAAAAAATTTTAAAAACCTAAAAAAAAAAGAAAAGAAAAGAAAAAGAAAAGAAAAGTAGAATTGATGAAAAAGAAATAAGGAACATAAGCTCAATATAGAAAACATTAATTAAAAATCAGAATAGGAAAAGTGGAAGCTAAGGATTCCATGAGTCATTAGGACAAAATGAAATAAAATCAAAATAGTAAGAATATGGAAGAAAATGTAAAATATCTCATTGATGAAAAAAATCGAGGAGAGATAATTATTGGACTATATGAAAGCCATAATAAAAAAGGGGTAAGATATAATCTTTCAAGAAATTCTTAAGGAAATTGCCTTCATATTTTATAACCAGAGAAGTAAATTGAAATTGAAGGAATGTACCAATCACTTTCTGAAAGAGATTCCAAAATAATAACTCTCAGGAATACTCTAGGAAAATAATAGAGCTTTCAGTTCAAGGAGCAAATATTTAAAGTAGTCAAAAAGTAGCCAAAAAGAACTAGAGTCAGGCTCATATAAAATTTAGCAATTTCTACATGAAAGAATCAGACAATTTGTAATATGATATTATGGAGGACAAATGAGCTAAGATTACAACCATTTAGCCAGTAAAATTGAATATAATACATCAAGGAAAAAAATGGATATTCAGTGAAATAGAGGATTTTCAAACATACTTGAGAAAAGACCAGAATTGAAAAGGGAATTTGATTTTCAAATATAGGACGCAAGAGAATTATGAAAATGTAAACAGAAAAAAAATCATAGTGGATCAAATAAGGTTAAACAGTTAACATTTCTACATGGAAAATTATACTTGTGACTCTTTTTTTAAAGCACTTACTATGTTCTTTTTAAAAAAAAATCTTCTTATTGTTTCCTAATAATTTTTTTATTTTTTTTTTAATTTTATAATTATAAAATTTTGACAGTACATATGCATGGGTAAATTTTACAACATTATCCCTTGTACTCTTTTTGCTAATATCTTATTTAAGATTTTACCATCAATATTCATTAAGGAGATTGGTCTATAGTTTTCTCAGTTTTCAACCTACCTGGTTTCGGTATCAGTACCATATCTGTGTCATAAAAGGAATTTGGTAGGACTCCTTCATTCCCTAGTTTTTTTCAAATAGTTTATATATCATTGGAGCTAATTGTTCCTTAAATGTTTGGTAGAATCCCATGGTCCTGGGGATTTTTTTCTTAGGAAGTTGATTAATAGCTTGTTCTATTTCTTTTCTCTGAAATGGGTCTATTTAAGCAATTTACTTCTTCCTCTGTTAATCTGGGAAGCCTATATTTTAGAATGTAGTCATCCATTTCATTTAGGTTATCAAATGTATTGGCATAAAGTTGGGCAAAGTAACTCCTTATTATTGCTCTAATTTCCTCTTCATTGGTGGAAAGTTCCCCCTTTTCATTTTTAAGACTAACAATTTGGTTTTCCTCTTTCTTTTTTCTGATAAGATTTACCAAAGTTTTATCTATTTTATTGTTTTTTTTATAAAACCAACTCTTAGTTTTATTTATTAATTCATTAATTGTTTATTTTCAATATTATTAATTTCTCCTTTTAATTTTAGAATTTCAAGTCTAGTATTTGATTGGGGGGTTTTAATTTGGTCTTTTTCTAGTTTTTTCAGGTGCAAGCCCAATTCATTGATCTTCTCTTTCTCTATTTTATTCAAGTAAGCCTCTAAAGATATAAAACTTCCCCTTATTACCATTTTAGCTGCATCCCATGAACTTTGGTATGATGTCTCATTGTTGTCATTATCTTGAGTGAAATTACTAACTGTGTCTATAATTTGCTGTTTTACCCAATCATTCTTTAAGATGAGATTATTTAGCTTCCAATTATTTTTTGGTCTATTTACCCCTAACTTTTTGTTGTAGTTTTTATTGCATTGTGATCTGAAAAGAAAGCATTTAATAATTCTGCCTTCCTGCATTTAATTTTGAGATCTTTATGTCCTAATATATGGTCAATTTTTGTATAGGTTCTATGAACTGTTGAGAAGAAAGTATACTCCTTCCTATCACCATTCAGTTTTCTTCAAAGATCTATCATACCTAATTTTTCTAATATTCTATTTACCTATTTAATTTCTTTTTTATTTGTTTTGTGGTTTGATTTATCTAATTCTGAGAGTGCAAGGTTGAGATCTCCCACTATTATAATCTACTTGCAACTCAAACTCTTTCTCATTTTAGGGCAGTTACAAGTTATATGTCATAGACAAAAAGCATAGGTTGAGTAGAATATGATGGGATGATTTTCTTAAAAATAGACTCAGGGGTAAGAAAGAGAATGTACTGGGGAAAAAGAAAAATGGAGAGGTAGAATAAGCTAAGTTATCTGACATTGAGAGGCAATAGAAAATTTACAATAGAGAGGGAAATATGAAATTTGAGAGAGATCACAGGAACTGGCTAAAAGAGTAAATAACATAAATCACTCAGTTGGGTAATGTAGAATTCTATATTATCATGCATGAAAGTAAGAGGGAAGGGCATAAAAGAAAGTGGGGGAGATAGGAAGGTGAATTGGAAGAAGTCAAAAGTAAAAGGCTTTTGAGGGTGGGCAAGGAGAAAGAAGAAAGAATATTTGGGGAAATTAGGATGTAAAGAAATACATAATCATTCATCGTTACTATGAAATAGATTTACAGCAAATTTGCTAAAAAAAATCATTTCTCAAACTGAATCAAATTTGTAGAAATAAGACTGATTCCTCAATGTATAAATCATCAAAGGATAGGAACAGGCAATTTTCAAATGAAATAATCAAATATACTATAATAATATGAAAAATGCTGCCACTATTGATTAGAGAAATGCAAATTAAAACAACTCCAAAAAGTGAGACACAAAGGCATTGTTGGTGGAGTTGTGAAATGATCCCACCATTTTGGAGAGTATTTGAAACTATGTTCAAAGGGCTATAAAATTGTGCACACTCCTTTGATCCAACAATGGAGTGTATCCCAAGGAAATCATAAAGGAGGGGAAAAAACCCACATGTGCAAATTTGTTTATAGTGGCTCTTTTTGTGTAGGGAAAGAATTAGAAAGTGGGTAGATGTGCATCAGTTAGGGAATGGCTAAATAAGATATGGCCCATGAGAGAAATGGAATATTATTGTTCTATAAAAATGATAAATTAATTTTGAAAAGAGCTGGATTTACACAAAATAACTGTCCAAAACAAGTAGAAGCAGGAATACATTGTTCACAATATCAGCAAGATTGTGCAATGAGCAATTAGAAAAGTCTTAGTGGTTCAGTGATACAAGGAATTCCAAATAAATATTGGATGGAAAATGCCATAAGTATTCATAGAGAGAACTATGTAGAATGATTGAAATCAACATATGCTATGTTCATTTTCTCTATTTTTCTTCTTTTTTTCTCTCCCACAAATTTCCTTTATGTTCTGAATTTTCTCTCCCAAAATGATTCATAAAAATGTCTATTTGAGAGAAAGAAAAAGTCCTATCAAATTCCTTTTATGACACAGACATGGTGCTAATATCTAAATTAGGTAAGTCAAAAAAGACCAATAAAATCATAGATCAATGTCCCTAAAGAATATTGATGCAAAAACTCTTGAATAAAATATCATCAAAGAGATTACAGCAAATGGTCACAAGGATAATACACTATGACCAAGTGGGATTAATAACAGGAATGCAGGGCTGGTTTAATATTAGGAAAACTATTAGAAAAATTGGCTATATCAATAATCAAATTAACAAAAATCATATGATTACCTTAGGAGATGCAGAAAAAGGATTTGACAAAATCCAACAACCATTCCAATTGAGCATAAAAGTAGAGGCAGTTCCTTAAAATGACCAATAGCACTTATTTAAAACCATCAGCAAACTTTATATGTAATGAGGATAAACTAAAAGCATTCCCATTAAAATCAGGGGAGAAACAATGTTGTCCACTATCATTTTTACTGATGAGGTATAGAGTTGGGGAACCCAAATGAAAATGAGGTCTAGTGGCAGGCTTTGGGGTTCAGGGAGTCAAATAGAGATTCCCCTGCAACCCCTTTGGATTTGGTGCAAGGATAAGAAGTTAAAAGAGTCCCCTGTAAAGGAATTTACAGACCTGAAAACCTAGATTGATAAAAAAAGATTTATTATGGAGTTTGGAATTAAGGTTAAAGTCTAGTTAATAAAAGATATTAAGTAAAGAAAAGAGGGCACCGTAAACAATATTCCAGTCTTTGGTGCCAGGCATAGTGATGGCATGTTTCAGCCCTGTGCAAAGAGAGAACTCCAGCTTGGCTCTTTTATAATGAGAGCTTTAGCTAAAGGGGCCCATGGGTGGAGTCCCAAATTGGCTCATATCCTATAGGGGTTAGGAGAGCCCTGATCTCCTACTGGAATTCAAAGGGGTGCTTTTGAGCAGGATTTTTTTTTTTTTGGATTTTCAAATGAGCTTTATTTTTTTTAATAATTTTATAATTATAACATTTTTGACAGTACATATGCATAGGTAATTTTTTTTACAACATTATCCCTTGTACTCCCTTCTGTTCTGAATTTTTCCCCTCCTTCCCTCCACCCCCTCCCCTGGATGGCATTCCCATACATATTAAATATCTTATAGTATATCCTAGGTACAATATATATGTGCAGAACCAAATTTTGTTGTTGTTGCAAAGGAAGAATTGTATTCGGAAGGTAAAAATAATCTGGGAAGAAAAACAAACAGGAAAAAAAATGCTCACAATTTACACTCATTTCCCAGTGTTCCTTTTCTGGGTGTAGCTGATTCTGTCCATCATTGATCAATTGGAATTGGATTAGCTCTTCTCTATGTTGAAGATATCCACTTCCATCATAATACATCCTCATACAGTATCATTGTTGAAGTATATAATGATCTCCTAGTTCTGCTCGTTTCACTCAGCATCGCATCAGTTGACGTAAGTCCAAGCCTCTCTGTATTCCTCCTGTTGGTCATTTCTTACAGAAAAATAATATTCCATAACATTCATGTACCATAATTTACCCAACCATTCTCGAATTGATGAACATCCATTCATTTTCCAGTTTCTAGCGACTACAAAAAGGACTGCCACAAACATTTTGGCACATACAGGTCAGTTTCCCTTCTTTAGTATTTCCTTGGGATATAAGCCCAGAAGTAGCACTGTTGGGTCAAAGTGTATGCACATTTTGATAACTTTTGGGGCATAATTCCAGATTGTTGAGCAGGATTTGTGAATCAAAGGTCCTAGCTTCTTCAATTGATAATGTATCATCTAGGAGGGGTTGGGAAGCAGAAAAGAATAAATCAATCTGAAAGGACTAGTTTCTTAAAGGGACCACAACCCGCTTCAGGAAGGAGGGGAAAAGTTGAAACAGAAAATTTTGAAAGAGTCAGTGTTGAAAAATTACCCAAGCATATGTTTTGTCAATAAAAAGCTACAATAATGATAATGGTAATAAAGAAATGTTAATGATTTATGTGTATTTATTGCATATTCTATAACTTTACTAAAGTTTCAAGTACTTTAAAGTTGACTTTCAAGCAGTTAAAACTGAAATCCATTTAAGGAAAAAAAAAAGGACTTGGGGCAGAGTCTCTTATTGAGGCAGAATTAAAGATTTTCTCCTTCAAAGATTTTCTGAGTTCTGAGGTCCCCTCTTCATTCTCCCCCTCAAGCAGTCACCTCCAAATGCATGTGGGGAAAAGGGTCGATAATTTCCTCTTAACTGCTTCAAGCTTACAAGGGTTGTAGAGATTTGGGGGTTTATGCCAGCAGGTGAGGCATGAGGTATGGGGTTTGGAGATGGCAGCAGGGCATCCAAGAGGTGTTTGTCCCAGTCAGTCATCCCTAGTCAGTTTTCCCATGTTCTCCAGTCTGAAGGGTAATTGAGAATCCAAAGTTTGCAGCCTAGAGAAAACAGATCTCAGGAGAAAATTAAAAGTGAGGTGCCATCCAAGGTGGAGATGGCAACATTCAGGAATGGGGAAGTGCATCAGGTCCCTTCTGTGGGCTGCCTGTAGAATGCTGATTGCCTAAAATGCTGGGAGGAAAAGATTAGTAAAAGGTGTTAAGTAGCCTAGAGTTTAGCCTTTTCACTCTTAATTTCCAGGAAAGCTAATTTCTCCTCAGGTTGGAATTAAGGGTGTAGACTAAGAAGTTAGGGTAGGCAGGAGACCTTGATATCTACTCAAGAGAACAATGCAGTTTCCTTTTCAGACCACAATGCAATCAAAATTACATTTAATAAAAAGCCAGGGGAAAATAGACCAAAAAATAATTGGAAACTAAATAATCTTATAATAAAGAATGATTGGGTAAAACAGAAAATCATAGACATAATTAATAACTTCACCCAAGAAAATGACAATAATGAGACATCATATAAAAATGTGTGGGATACAGCCAAAGCAGTAATAAGGGGAAGTTTTATATCTCTCTACAGGCCTACTTGCATAAAATAGAGAAAGAGAGGGCCAACGAATTGGGCTTACAACTAAAATTACTAGAAAAGGAAGAAATTAAAAACCCCCAGACAAACACAAAACTTGAAATTCAAAAAATAAAAGGTGAGATTAATAAAATTGAAAGTAAAAAACTATTGAATTAATTAATAACTAAGAGTTGGTTCTATGAAAAAAAGAACAAAATAGACAAACCCTTAGTAAACCTGATTAAAAAAGGAAAGAGAAAAAGCAAATTGTTAGTCTTGAAAATGAAAAAGGAGAACTCACCACTAATGAAGAGGAAATTAGAACAATAGTTAGGAGCTACTTAGCTCAACTTTATGCCAATAAATTCTATAACTTAAATGAAATGGAAGAATACCTTCAAAAATATAGCTGGCACAGATTAACAGAAGAAGAAATAAGTAGTCTAAATAGGTCCCATCTCAGAAAAAGAAATAGAAAAAGCTATTAACCAACTTCCTAAGAAAAAATTCCCAGGACCAGATGGATTTACATGTGAATTCTACCAAACATTTAAAGAACAACTAACTCCAATGCTATGTAAACTATTTGAAAAAATAGGGATTGAAGGAGTCCTACCAAATTCCTTCTATGACACAGACATGGTACTGATACCTAAACCAGGTAGATTGAAAACTGAGAAAGAAAACTATAGACCAATTTCCTTAATGAACATTGATGCTAAAATCTTAAATAAGATATTAGCAAAAAGACTTCAGAAAATCATCCCCAGGATAATACACTATGACCAAGTGGGATTTATACCAGGAATGCAGGGCTGGTTTAATATTAGGAAAACTATTAGTATAATTGACCATATTAATAATCAAATTAATAAAAATCATATGATCATCTCAATAGATGCAAAAAAAGCATTTGATAAAATCCAACATCCATTCCTACTAAAAACGCTTAAGACTACAGGAATAAATGGACTATTCCTTAAAATAATAACAAGCATATATTTAAAACCTTCAGTAAACATCATATGTAATGGCGATAAACTAGAACCTTCCCCTGTAAGATCAGGAGTGAAACAAGGTTGCCCACTATCACCATTACTATTCAATATAGTACTAGAAACTCTAGCCTCGGCAATAAGAGCCAAAAAAGAGATTCAAGGAATTAGAGTAGGAAATGAGGAAATCAAACTATCACTTTTTGCAGATGACATGATGGTATGCTTAGAGAACCCCAAAGACTCTGCTAAAAAGCTATTAGAAATAATTCAGAATTTTAGCAAAGTTGCAGGATACAAAATAAATCCACATAAATCCTCAGCAGTTTTATACATTACCAACACAATCAACAGCAAGAGATACAAAGAGAAATTCCATTCAAAATAATGGTCGATAGTATAAAATATTTGAGAATATATCTACCAAAGGAGAGTCAGGAATTATATGAGCGAAATTACAAAACACTTGCCACAAAAATAAAGTCAGATTTAAATAATTAGAAAGACATTGAGTGCTCTTGGATAGGACGAGAAAATATAATTAAGATGACAATACTCCCTAAACTAATCTATTTATTTAGTGCTATACCAATCAGACTCCCAAGAAACTATTTTGATGACCTAGAAAAAATAACAACAGAATTCATATGGAGCAACAAAAGGTTGAGAATTTCAAGGGAAGTAATGAAAAAAAAAAAAAATTAAATGAAGGTGGTCTAGCTGTACCTGATCTAGAACTATATTATAAAGCAACAGTCACCAAAACCATTTGGTATTGGCTAAGAAATAGACTAGTTGATCAGTGGCATAGGTTAGGTTCACAGGGCAAGATAGTGAATAAAAATAGCAATCTAATCTTTGACAAACCCAAAGATCCCAAATTTTGGGATAAGAATTCATTATTTGACAAAAACTGCTGGGAAAACTGGAAATTAGTATGGCAGAAACTAGGCATGGACCCACATTTAACATCACATACTAAGATAAGAGCAAAATGGGTCCAAGATTTAGGCATAAAGAACGAAATCATAAATAATTTGGAGGAACATGAGATGGTTTACCTCGCAGACTTGTGGAGGAGGAAAGAGTTTGAGTCCAAGGGAGAATTAGAGACCATTATTGATCACAAAATAGAAAATTTTGGTTACACCAAATTAAAAAGTTTCTGCACAAACAAAACTAATGCAAACAAGATTAGAAGGGAAGTAACAAATTGGGAAAACATTTTTACAGTTAAAGGTTCTGATAAAGGCCTCATCTCCAAAATATACAGAGAATTGACTTTAATTTATATGAAATCAAGCCATTCTCCAATTGATAAATGGTCAAAGGATATGAACAGACAATTTTCAGATGATGAAATTAAAACTATTTACACTCATATGAGAGTGTGTTCCAAATCACTATTGATCAGAGAAATGCATATTAAGACAACTCTGAGATATCACTACACAGCTGTCAGATTGGCTAAGATGACAGGAACAAATAACAATGAATGTTGGAGGGGCTGTGGGAAAACTGGGACACTGATGCATTGTTGGTGGAGTTGTGAAAGAATCCAACCATTCTGGAGAGCAATCTGGAATTATGCCCAAAAAGTATCAAAATGTGCAGTGCTACTACTGGGCTTATATCCCAAGGAAATAATAAAGAAGGAAAAGGGACCTGTATGTGCCAAAATGTTTGTGGCAGCCCTTTTCATAGTGGCTAAAAGCTGGAAAATGAATGGATGTCCATCAATTGGAGAATGGTTGGGTAAATTATGGTATATGAATGTTACGAAATATCATTGTTCTGTAAAAAATGACCAACTGGAGGAATACAGAGAAGCTTGGAGAGACTTATATCAACTGATGCTGAGTGAAACAAGTAGAAATAGGGGATCATTATACACTTCAACAATGATACTGTATGAGGATGTATTCTGATGGAAGTGGATATCTTCAACATAGAGAAGAGCTAATCCAATTCCAATTGATCAATGATGGACAGAATCAGCTACATCCAGAAAAGAAATACTGGGAAATGAGTGTAAACTGAGAGCATTGTTTTTTTTTTTTTTTTTGGTGTTTGTTTGTTTTGTTTTGTTTTGTTTCTCTTTCCAGATTATTTTTACATTGCGAATACAATCCTTCCTTTGCAAGAACAACAACAACAAAATTCGGTTTTGCACATATATATTGTACCTAGGATATACTATAAGATATTTAATATGTATGGGAATGCCTGTCATCTAGGGGAGGGGGTGGAGGGAAGGAGGGGAAAAACTGGGAACAGAAGGGAGTACAAGGGATAATGTTGTAAAAAAAAATAATAATTTACCTATGCATATGTACTGTCAAAGAAAATGTTATAATTATAAAAATTAATAAAGAAAAAAAAAGGAATGCAAAGAAAAACTTTTTAGATAGGGGAAGTGTCATGATGACTGAGAGTACAAATGTATTTGTCTGAGCTCTTTCTGACTCCCTTCAGATTATCACCAGATCAAGCCTCTGAATTATTTGGAGTGCAACAAATTTGTAGTAGAAGATATTTTGGAAGAATTTCAGATTAGGTCTGTCTCACTCAGGAAGTGGAGGAAGTGATGGGTAGGGGCTTCAGGTCAGCACAGGTGCAGTACAGCTCAGTGCAGTGTAGGTAGACCCAAGGTGCAGAGGCTTCTAAGAGCTGGAGAAATCTAGTGTGAAACTCATAGCCACAATGTAGCAGCATTTCCTACTCTGCCATGGCTCAGAAGCCAGTGGATTATCAGATTTTCCATGAGACCTCCAATATAACTACAGAAGGCAAATAATAAGACCCTGAATCCCAGCATAATGGGAGACTTGACCATATCCACCTAATGCAGAAAGGAAGCCAGCAGCACTAGACCCAAAGCAGCATGAAGCAGTTGTTGTTCCTCTTTGCTCTAAGAGCAGACCTGCACCTTTAAAAATAAGCAATATCCAAAAATACCTCTGATCATTAATAGATTTTTATGGAGAAAAAAAAAAAGAACAGACCTCAAACCATGAGGACAATAAAGGAAAAGCATCTCCAGATGAAGAATTAGAGTGATCTAAATTGATCTTCATCTCATAAGGCTCTCTTGTAAGAATTCAAAAAGAATTTTAAAGGAGAGAATAAAAATAGGTAAAGGAAATGAGAGTTTGGAAAAGAAAACAGAAATTATATTTTAAAAAATAATTCCTCAAAGAATAGTTTTGACAAAATAGAAAAAATCAATTCCTTCAAAAGCTGAATTTCTGAAATAGAAAAAAAAATCCAATGAACAAAACAACTTATTTAAAAGTTCAAGTGGTCAAATGCTAAATGAGGTAAGAAAGCTAACTGAAGGAAATAATTCATCAAAAATTAGAATTGAACAAATGGAAGCAAATATCAATGAGACATCAAGAATCAGTCAAACAAAACCAAAAAAAGTTAACCAAAGCTGAACTTAACAGAAAATTTAAAATATAAGAGATAATATCAAAGATTGATTTCCAGGAACTCAACAGGGACAAACCATGTATGTTTTCTAGATGGAAATGTATATCATATGTTTAAGATTGTAATTAGTAATTAGCGTAGCTCAGAAGAAAGATTGGGTGCAGTAGGTCCATGGGTTGAGGGAGATTAAGTCATAGCAAGGCAAGTTAAATATAGTAATTATATAAATTATAGGAAATGAGATATATACAGACACTACAACAAAGATCATGAGTAGAATTTATTAGAAAAGAAAAGTAGAGGTAGTAATCATTGAGCTTAAGTCAAACTTAAAGTTTCAATCAAAATAGAAATCTAGAGTATATATCATCCATATTAATATTGTCTTAGATGCATATTCACACATGGGTAAACATATTACATATATATGTATGTATGTATGTGTATATCTGTGTGTGTCTGTGTGTCTGAGTGTATGTGGGTATGTAGAGAAACAGATGTATGTGTCTATATAAATATATGTGTAAGTGTATCAATATATCTATAGATATAGATAAATATAGCTAGAGATATATAGATATACATAGATATAGATATGAATCTGTACCTAACACTAGCCTACTTGGAGGAAGTGAGGGGAGATGAAAGATGGAAAAAAGCAAAAAGTAAGAAATGTTCAGCAGAGAACAAAAGAATAACTTACAAGGGAGCAAAAAAAAAAAAAAGATGGATGCTCATGAATATAATTTCATTATTATAAATATTTTCTTGAAATGGAAATTTATTGTTATGTATTTTAAATCCTCCCTGATGTTCTGCTGAGCTATTTGTGTTTTTTTTTTATTTTCCTTTTCTGTTTTTCTTTTACTGTTCTCTTTTTTCTTGTTTTATATATAGTTCAATAAAAAATAACAAAAACAACTAAAAATAGGTTAAGCTTAAATAACTTACTATCTAGATGGAAAAAAAAAACTGGGAATGTTGAAACTTTTTTCTTCCAAAAATGAGTTAAATAACCAAAATTCCAAAATATAAAAGAGATACCATAAGGCTATGTATGATTGGTTCTTGAATAAGTGATAGAGATAATGAATTTTTTAACTTTAAAGAGAGTTACTGAAAAAGCTTTCCTGAAAAGGAAATGATTTTATTTTGATCTTGAAAGAATAGGAAAACTATACCCAATGAGGGTTAGTGTTGCCATGACCTTTAGGCAAATATATTTTTGCATTTCATATTTGAAAATTACTTTGTGGTATTCTCAAAAAAAAATGATAGCATTGGTGAAGGACAAAAAAAAAAAGGTCTTGTATGCTCTAAAGGGAAAAAAACAAACAAACAAACATACACACACACTATTGTTTTATGTACTTTTCTGATTAAAGGTGTTTTCCTTAGAAAAATACACATTAGAAACTGGATTCATTTAGGCTTCCTTTCATCTGAATGCCTCTTTTTGGCCAGAGGTGAGAATTATTATCTTCTTTGATCCTCTGATTTATGCTGTCCACAACAAGTTTTCAAAGAGCATGCAAAATGATAACATGACATGTTAACTGTTTACACATTCAGTATCTCCTTTCATACAACTTGATCCTAGAGGTAAAATCCCTTCAGGTAACCATCCAAACCATTGTTATGAGCTGGGACTGTCAAAAACTTAAGTTAGTTTCTTCCACAGAGCTTCGTTCAGCTACAAATAATTTGTTTCTGAAATATCAGTAATCTCTCTATGGTAATTACATGTTCTGCTCACTGAATTTGACAACAACTAAAGCTGCTATTAGATTTCAATGTTTGTTGTATATGATTGTAGAATACTAGAACTAGAAGTGATCTAATGAATTATTGAATCCAACCTCCTTACTTTAAAAATAAGGACATTAATATCAAGATGTTATATAATCAAGTTAGAAAGATGATATATAGATGAATAGATAGATAGACAGATGTGTATATATGTATGTATGTATGTATGTATGTATATGCCAAGGTCACACAGTTCAGTGTAGGCAAATTCAATATGCCAGGCACTGTATTAAGTGATTTATATATATTATCTCCTTTAGTCCTTATGATAGCTAAGAGACAGCTACATTAAAAGACAGTTGTATTGAGTCTTTTCTAGAATACTGTTTGTTCTACCACTAGCATATGTAATATTCTTCTCTAAAATGCAATGTTCGTTGGGAGCAGATTTTTGAGGGACTTCTAGGAGCAGCCTTCGTTTCAGTTCAATCACCCCCAAAATGCAGCCAGGGATTACAGTCCAAATCCTTTATTGTGTCCTTCAAACTCTTGTCTCTTTAATTGGGACCCAATTGGCTTAAAAGAGGCCTATCTCTTGCCTTAGTTCCAAGAGCTCCCTCTGAATGTCTCTGAATCAAAAGGATTTTCCTTCAGCCTCCATCCAGCACAAAGGTGGAAGTTGGAATGAATCTTGACTGCTCCTCCCCAGAATCGGATTGTGGGTTTTCTGACTTGTGAATCTCCCGGAAATCCAAGAGTGGGCTTGTCCTTTAGTGGGCTTGTGAACTCCTCCTTATGTATGTTCTCTAAAGGTATGAATGTGTGAACTAATGTGTGAACTCCTTTAAAAGTGTGAACTTAATACATAAGCATTAGCACCTTATTTCAAGCTCTGGTCCATAACAAGCATAGTGTTGATGAAAGCAAAATATAACTAAAGACTCAATCTCCTAAGGAAAAAATGTTAAGAAAATAATGCATAAACACTAAGGAAAATGTTCAAATGAGTAGGAAAATATTTTTAATGAATGAACATACATACACACACACATATATATCATGTATATATGCATATGTAGACAAAACCTAACCCCTATATTTATATCTTTATTCATCCATATAATTATGTATTTACTTATTCATTCATTTATTAGTTTATACATTTAATTGGATAATGGCATTATGTTCATAATATGGGCATTTACTGGTGCAATTCCTTCTAATTGCTAATCACTCAGTACTTTGTTTATAATTTACATTAGAGATTTACATAGATTCACAAAACAAATAGTTTGTGGATTTTTTTTTACTTTCATATGTTTTATTAAATACTTTTAGTAATAAAAGTTTTATTAAATAATAAGTTGCAATGAAAAAGGTGTTAGACTGGGAGTTGAAAAAGTCAGTTCAAATCCTAATTCTGATATTAATCACAAGGCAACTGAGGAAATTTTTAAGTTACACTATGCCTTAGTTTTGTTATCTAGACAATGAATGCTTAAGCCTAGATAACCTCTATTCTTTTTTTTCCATTTCTGGATCTATTATTGTAACTCCTATTTTGCTATTGTTGTTATTTTCTTTTTAAAAACTATTTTCCCCAGGTGCAATTAAAGCAATTTTTAACATTTGTTTTTAAAACATAAGTTCTAGATACTCTACCCACCCTCATGATCCATTGAGAAACCATATGTGAAATTATGCAAAACATTTCATTGGGATGGAACCAATATGTCTAAATGAAGCCAGAAAGCTGCTCAAGCTCTCCTAGTTTCCCTTAAAAACCACATAATACCAAGCCTCTGAACAGAGTATGATGGAATGAAACACTTCTGCAGTTCAAGATAGATAAGAAAAACTTCAAGAAAGGACAGTCTCATTTTGATGAAAGGGGTTTTCAGCCCAATTTAGACAGTCTGGGAAAGCCAGCAAAAGGGTGTTAATCATTGCAACTGAGCAGTGATGAGCAACTGAAATCCTTAGTCCTGATTCAGTAATGGAACAAACCTTTAGGGAAATCTTCAGTCCCAGCTGAGAAAGTAAATTCTGAAAAACCAGGATGTTTCCTGGAAAGAAGAGATAAATTTACCCCCTGCTCATAAAAGGGGTTCCTGTGCTCAAAGCCAAGGCTCAGAGCTGCACAGGAAACTTAAGACAGTGTGCTCTTCACCCCAGGAATAAAGCTCAACAATAAAAGTTAAAAAAAAAAAAAAAAAAAAAAAAAGGAAATACCAATAAATAAATAAATGAGCAAAAAACAGAAAATAATCTTGACCATGGAAAGCTATTATAGTAACAGGGAAGAAAAAAAAAAACTATTAAGAATCATGCCTAAGTGAAGAGGGAGGTCAGTTCTACAAGAGCCTCTACAGCTGTGGATCATAAACTTGAAGGCATTGCAAAGGATGTTCCTTGTGGATTTGGAATGAAATAAATTGGTGGCAAGAGGGAAGAGGAGAGAGGTCAGACAACCTAAAAGCCTTTCAGTCTCCTTGTTTCATCATCACCCTCTCACATAAAGAGAACCATTCTACAGGTCTGAGTTAGACCTCCAGCAGACACTGGCAGATGGCTCCTGTATCACAATAAAAAAACATTAACTTAGATAAAGACAAAATGTCCACAGAGGAAATCTCAAAGACTGATAGAAATTGGTCTCAAGATCAGAATACTTGAGAGTGCTCATAAAACATTTTAAAAGGCAATAAGAGAGGAAGAAGAAAAAATTAGAAAAGAAATGAGAGGTATGCATGAGAGAGGCAATAGCTTGGAAAAGGAAGACAAATTCTTTAAAAAATGCAATTGGCTAAATGCAAAAAAAAATATATTCACTGAAGAAAATAACACCATTAAAAATAAGATTAGGCAAATGGAAAAACGGATACAAAACTAACTAAAGAAAATCACATGTTAAAACCTAGAATGGGGTAAATGGAAGCTAATCACTCTATTAGACATTAATAGTCAAAGAAACGAAAAAGAATGAAAAAGTGGAAGAAAAGATAAAAAATCTCATTGCAAAAAAAAAATAACCTACATGGAAAATAGATCCAGAAGAGACCACTTAAAAATCATGGGTCTACTTGAAGGCCATGACCAAAAAAAGTACCAGGATAGCATTCTTCAAGAGATCTTCAAGGAAAACTGTCCTGTATTATAGAAACAAAAGGAGAAATAGTCATTGAAAAAAGTCATTGATCACCCACAAAGAAAACTTCAAGTAACATTGCTGCAAAATTCCAGAGGGACAACCTCAAGGAAAAGATATTGCAAGCTGCCAGAAAAAAAAAAAAAAAGAATTCAGATATCAAGGAGCAACAGTCAGCATTACCTAAGATCTGGCAGCTTCTACAGTAAAGGACTGGAGGGCCTGGAATAATATATTCCAGAAGGCAAAGGACCAGGGGTTACAACCAAGAATTAATTACCCAGCAAGATTGAGCATCATTTTTCAGAGTAGACAATGAACTTCAATTAAATAAGAGACTTTCAACCATTTCTATTGAAAAACTAGAATTAAAGAGAAAATTCAATTTTCAAAAAACTCAACAGAAACATAGAATGATAAATAGGAGTCTATATATCTATATCTATAAGTATATATATATATATTATTTAAAGGTTAAACTGTTTACATCTCTCGATGGAAAACGATATCTGTAACTCTTGAGAGCTCTATCTGTTACTGTGGCAGAGAGGGGGAATCATATAGATAAAGGGTGAGGTTGTGAATGGACAGTGCTGTGATGATATAAAAAAAGCATTAGAGAGTAGAATAATTGTACTAGGAGAGGAGGAAAGAGGAGGTATAATAGGACAAATCAAATCACATGAAGAAAAAAAATAATTTTTTTTACAATTGAGGGAAGGAAGGGAGAGGGATCATATTGTTGTCATCATATTGATGTCATCAGGTTTACTCAAAGAGGTAATAATTTATCATTCAGT
Source organism: Sminthopsis crassicaudata (assembly GCF_048593235.1). Classification (NCBI taxonomy): domain Eukaryota; kingdom Metazoa; phylum Chordata; class Mammalia; order Dasyuromorphia; family Dasyuridae; genus Sminthopsis; species Sminthopsis crassicaudata. The sequence goes on from NC_133618.1 coordinate 564,018,722, forward strand.
TGGGTATAGAAATTTATTTAACTCTAAAAAGAAATAGGACTAGAAAGAGGAAAGGAAAAGTAGCAGGTGGATCGGACAGAAGAGGGGAGAAATATTAGGGGGGAAGGAAGAGAATGGGGGAGGGGTAGTAGAAGATAAGATAGTGGGGTAGGTAAAAAACAAAACAAAACACTAATAACTTGTTAGAAAGAGAGAACACAAGAATATACATAGGAGAAAATAGGATGAAGGGAAATACAGCACTGGTAAACAAAACTGTGAATGTGAATGGGATGAACATTCCCATAAAATGGGAATAACAGAGTAGATTAAAAAAACAAAATTCTACAATATCTTGTTTACAAGAATCACAATTGACACAGAAAGACACATACAAAATAAAGGTTAAAAAGCTGGAATAGAATTTATTATGCTTCAGCTGAAGTAAAAATCAAAGCAGGGGTAGCAATTCTGATTTCAGATAAAGCAAAATTACAAATAGATTTAGTTAAAAGAAATAAGGAAAGTACATCTTGATAAAAGGTGCTATAAATAATAAAGTACTAATGAAATGAAATGTATATGCATCAAATGGTAGAGGATACAAATCCCTAGGGAACATATTAAGCCAGTAACAGGAAGAAATAGACAGCAAACCTATATTAATGAAAATGAAAAGGATGAACTCACCACTAATGAAGAGGAAATTAGAACAATAGTTAGGAGCTACTTTGCTCAACTTTATGCCGATAAATTCGATAACTTAAATGAAATGGAAGAATACCTTCAAAAATATAGCTTGCCCAGATTAACAGAGGAAGAAACAAGTAGTCTAAATAGTCCTATCTCAGAAAAAGAAATAGACTAAGCTATTAACCAACTTCCTAAGAAAAAGTCCCCAGGACCAGATGGATTTACAAGTGAATTCTACCAAACATTTAAAGAACAACTAACTCCAATGCTATGTAAACTATTTGAAAAAATAGAGATTGAAGGAGTCCTACCAAATTCCTTCTATGACACAGACATGGTACTGATACCTAAACCAGGTAGATTGAAAACTGAGAAAGAAAACTATAGACCAATTTCCTTAATGGACATTGATGCTAAAATCTTAAATAAGATAATAGCAAATAGACTTCAGAAAATCATCCCCAGGATAATACACTATGACCAAGTGGTATTTATACCAGGAATGCAGGGCTGGTTTAATATTAGGAAAACTATTAGTATAATTGACCATATTAACAATCAAATTAATAAAAATCATATGATCATCTCAATAGATGCAGAAAAGGCATTTGATAAAATCCAACATCCATTCCTACTAAAAACGCTTGAGAGTATAGGAATAAATGGACTATTCCTTAAAATAATAAGGAGCATATATTTAAAACCTTCAGTAAACATCATATGTAATGGTGATAAACTAGAACCTTTCCCTGTGAGATCAGGAGTGAAACAAGGTTGCCCACTATCACCATTACTATTCAATATAGTACTAGAAACTCTAGCCTCAGCAATAAGAGCCGAAAAAGAGATTCAAGGAATTAGAGTAGGAAATGAGGAAATCAAATTATCACTTTTTGCAGATGACATGATGGTATATTTAGAGAACCCCAAAGACTTTGTTAAAAAGCTATTAGAAATAATTCAGAATTTTAGCAAAGTTGCAGGATACAAAATAAATCCACATAAATCCTCAACATTTTTATACATTAACAACACAATCCAACAGCAAGAGATACAAAGAGAAATTCCATTCAAAATAACGGTCGATAGTATAAAATATTTGGGAATATATCTACCAAAGGAGAGTCAGGAATTATATGAGCGAAATTACAAAACACTTGCCACAAAAATAAAGTCAGATTTAAATAACTGGAAAGACATTCAGTGCTCTTGGATAGGCCGAGCGAATATAATTAAGATGACAATACTCCCTAAACTAATCTATTTATTTAGTGCTATACAAATCAGACTTCCAAGAAACTATTTAAATAACCTAGAAAAAATAACAACAGAATTCATATGGAACAAAAAAAGGTCAAGAATTTCAAGGGAAGTAATGAAAAAAAAATTAAGTGAAGGTGGTCTAGCTGTACCTGATCTAGAACTATATTAAAAAGCAACAGTCACCAAAACCATTTGGTATTGGCTAAGAAATAGACTAGTTGATCAGTGGCATAGATTAGGTTCACAGGGCAAGATAGTGAATAAAAATAGCAATCTAGTGTTTGACAAACCCAAAGATTCCAAATTTTGGGATAAGAATTCATTATTTGACAAAAACTGCTGGGAAAACTGGAAATTAGTATGGCAGAAACTAGGCATGGACCCACATTTAACACCACATACTAAGATTAGATCAAAATGGGTCCAAGATTTAGGCATAAAGAAAGAAATCATAAATAAATTGGAGGAACATGGGATGGTTTACCTCTCAGACTTGTGGAGGAGGAAGGAGTTTGTGTCCAAGGGAGAACTAGAGACCATTATTGATCACAAAATAGAAAATTTTGATTATACCAAATTAAAAAGTTTCTGCACAAACAAAACTTATGCAAACAAGATTAGAAGGGAAGTAACAAATTGGGAAAACATTTTTACAGTTAAAGGTTCTGATAAAGGCCTCATCTCCAAAATATACAGAGAATTGACTTTAATTTATAAGAAATCAAGCCATTCTCCAATTGACAAATGGTCAAAGGATATGAACAGACAATTTTCAGATGATGAAATTAAAACTATTTCCGCTCATATGAAAGAGTGTTCCAAATCACTATTGATCAGAGAAATGCAAATTAAGAAAACTCTGAGATATCATTACACACCTGTCAGATTGGCTAAGATGACAGGAACAAATAACGATGAATGTTGGAGGGGCTGTGGGAAAACTGGGACACTGATGCATTGTTGGTGGAGTTGTGAAAGAATCCAACCATTCTGGAGAGCAATCTGGAATTATGCCCAAAAAATTATCAAAATGTACATACCCTTTGACCCAGCCATACTACTACTGGGCTTATATCCCAAGGAAATACTAAAGAAGGGAAAGGGACCTGTATGTGCCAAAATATTTGTGGCAGCGCTTTTCATAGTGGCTAGAAGCTGGAAGATGAATGGATGTCCATCAATTGGAGAATGGTTGGGTAAATTATGAATTTTATGGAAAATTATTGTTATGTAAGAAATGACCAACAGGAGAAATACAGAGCGGCTTGGAGAGACTTACATCAACTGATGCTAAGTGAAACGACCAGAACCAGAAGATCATTATACACTTCAAAAATGATACTGTATGAGGATGTATGCTGATGGAAGTGGATATCTTCAACATAGAGAAGAGCTAATCCAATTCCAATTGATTAATGATGGACAGAATCAGCTACATCCAGAAAAGGAACACTGGGAAATGAGTGTAAACTGTTATTTTTACATTCTGAATCCAATTCTTCCTGTATAACAAGAAATTCGGTTCTACACACATATATTGTATCTAGAATATACTGTAATATATTTAACATGTATAAGACTGCCTGCCATCTGGGGGAGGGGCTTGGGGGAGGAAGGGAAAAAATCTGAATAGAACAAAGTGCAAGGGATAATGTAAAAAATTACCCATGCATATGTACTGTCAAAAAAAAAGTTATAATTATAAAATTAAATAAAAATTAAATTTAAAAAAAAATAAAAGTTACAAAAAGAAATTCCATTTAAAATAACTGTCAAAAGTTAAAAATAGTTGAGAGTCTACATGCCAAGGCAAAT